>NC_135480.1:102488466-102792077 GCF_052094955.1 Ictidomys tridecemlineatus
TATAAATGTTATTTGGAGCTAAGTATTGAACTCAAATCCTCAGGTATGCACATACTTTCCCACTGAAATATATCTCCAGCCCCCTGAATATACACATACTCCCACCCCCTTTTTGGCAGTACTGGGTTTGGGGCAGAGATGGAGTGGGGGAGGTTTGACTCTTTACCACTGAGCTACATCCTCAGCCCTTTTTTATATTTTGAGACAGGGTCTCACTAAGTTACCCAGGCTGACCTCAAATGTGTGATCCTCCTGTCTCAGCCTCCCAAGTAGCTGGGATTATAGGCATGTGTCACGGCACCAGGCTTCGAGAGTTTTGTCTCCCTACCCTAGTACTATTTTTTCAACCTAGGGATGCTAAGCTACATTCCCAGCCCTTATTTTATTTTTTATTTTGAGACAGTGGTAGAGGCTGACCTCACACCTATAGTCCTGCCTCAGCCTCCTAAATACTGGGATTATAGGCATGCACCAACTTTCCCTACTGAAAAGTTATTCTTGATGGTCCTTTTGAATTTTGTCTCTAACTTGCATTCTACCCTAATACTAGAGTATATGTTAAAACTTCTTTTAATCTCTCTCCTCAGTTACATCTTCCGATTAAGCTGTACTCGTCTGGGTCAGTGGGCTATTGGGTATGTTACTGCTGATGGGAATATTCTCCAGACAATCCCTCACAATAAACCTCTCTTCCAAGCACTGATTGATGGCTTCAGGGAAGGCTTGTGAGTACTCACTGATTAATATCTCCTAGAGTCTAGGAACTTAGGGACTGTAATTTTATCATAAATGACATATTAAGATTCAGGAAACATTAGCAAATTATATTGATTTGTCCTTCAAATTCTGTAGACTTTTGTTTTTTATTTGATAGGGATTACATAAGTGAAATTGTCTTTCTCTGTTGCTTCAGTTATTACCAGGAATAAATTTGTCTTTCTCCTTTTCCAAATATTAACTTACCTGCAAATCTGCACTAGATTTGAAAATACAAAATTAGCAGGAAATTTTATCAGTTACTTGACAGCCAAAATTAAAGTGACTAGATGTTCCCAATGAGAGTAGGCAGGCTTCAGTGGCCTATGTCTGTCTTTATCTTAATTTCATTTTGACTCAGCAGCTTTTCTTCAGGCTTTGACTTTTGCTAGTAAGTTCTTGTTCCAGAATTGCTATTCCTTTGGAATCAAAGTACTTATCAGTAAGTTTTAACAATACTGATTCTTTTTTTAAAAATATATTTTAGTTGTAGATGGACACAGTACCTTTATTTTATTTATTTTATATGTGGTGCTGAGAATCGAACCCAGTGCCTCACACATGCTAGGCAAGCTCTCTACCACTGAGCCACAACCCCAGCCCTAAAAATACTAATTCTTGACCATGTATTGCCTTCTATAGTTGGATTGAGTAGCCCCAAATTTCAGAGCAGTTTGATTGTAGAAGCTCCTTGGTTGATGATTTTAAGTGTCTTAATTTGTTTCTTGTTACATTCCTTTTAAATACATGTCTCCGTTTGTTCAACCTGTACACAGAAATACTTGAGGTCTTTTTAAAAAATGCAGTTTAAAAATTTATATCTTTAGGCTACCCATTGATTAAAATAGGGATTGGAAAACTATGGCCTATATGGACCAACTATTTTGGTATAGTCTGCAAGCCAAGATAGTTCTGTTTTTTAAAGTATGTTTGATATCATTTGTGTATATTAACCAGCACTGACAATTGACTTCAGTAAAACCACAAGGCTGGTTACTGTTTTTGCAGCTATTTGTTTCCTGATGGACGAAATCAGAATCCCGACCTGACCGGCTTATGTGAACCAACTCCCCAAGATCATATCAAAGTGACCCAGGTGAATTATGCTTTGTAATATAACCATATCACTGAAGCCAAGCTTTTGGATACCGTTTACAGAAAGTATAAGTTATTGAAATGTTTTAATTTTAAAATAGTAACTGGATTAATGAATGTATGTGTGAGTGGTTTCTTCTTTAAATTGTGCAGCTTTAAATGGGACCCAAGATTAGATGTTTCTGATATATAAATAAGTCTTTACTTTTTTCTTTATGTTTATAGTTACTGTCATTCAATCAACAAATAATCTCTTTAATTTTTTAATCAAAGGAACAATATGAATTATACTGTGAGATGGGCTCTACATTCCAACTGTGTAAAATATGTGCTGAAAATGATAAAGATGTAAAGATTGAGCCCTGTGGACACCTCATGTGCACATCGTGTCTTACATCGTGGCAGGTATAGATCCAAACCATGCATTTTCTCTGCTTTGAATTACTCTGAAGAATTAATTGGGTTTTATATATCCTTTATAGATACAAAGGGTGGGCTTACTTTGTGGGCTAGGCCTAAATTTTAAATCCATCCATCCATCTACTCTTCCTTCCTTTCTTCCTCCTTCTTCCTGTACTGAAGAGTAAACTCAGGGCTTTGCAAATGCTAAGCATGTGTACTTTCACTGATCTATACACTCAACCATTTGATTTCATCTTTATGTCTAGGAAATAAATTTACTAGTAGAAAAATGTATTAAATACTTTTAGATGCATTCATTACTAACTTTTGCTTTCTCTGCAGGAATCAGAAGGTCAGGGCTGTCCATTCTGCCGATGTGAGATCAAAGGTACTGAGCCCATTGTGGTAGATCCGTTTGATCCTAGAGGAAGTGGCAGCCTATTGAGGCAAGGAGCAGAAGGAGCTCCCTCCCCAAATTATGATGATGATGATGATGAACGAGCTGATGATTCTCTGTTCATGATGAAGGAATTGGCAGGTGCCAAGGTAAGACTACAATTTCAAAGACTGGCAAGTATCATTATGAACTACTTTCTACAGCCAAGGAGCACTTTATGACATCCAAACTACAAAAGGGCACTAATAGCTGGTATTTATTGAGCTCTTGCTGTAAGATACAGTGTTAAGCATTTTACTTATTTTAACTCATAATCTTTACAACAACCCTCTGAGACTATTGTTATCCTCATTTAACAATGAACCATTTGAGCCATAAAAAGAGAGGAATTTTCGAAGGATCACACAGCTAGTTAGGAGCTGCCAGACTAGCTTTAAGGCCCACATTCTTACTATATGTATCTGAGGGACTGGGTTTTAACACATATATCTTGGTGGAGAAATGGGGAAGGAAATAAAGAACTAAACCCTATTTTATATGCTACTGTAACTAGTACATGATTTTGTTTTTGTTTTTTCCTTCTATGAAGGAATCTTTCATTTGAAAGTCAGTTAAGGGGCTGGGGATGTGGCTCAAGCGGTAGCACGCTCGCCTGGCATGCGTGCGGCCCGGGTTCGATCCTCAGCACCACATGCAAACTAAGATGTTGTGTCCGCCGAGAACTAAAGAATAAATGTTTAAAAAAAAAAAAATAAAATAAAATAAAACGAAAGTCAGTTAAGTTGGAGAAGAAAAAAAGAGTCAGTAGTCAGATGGGTGGTAGGAAGTGCTATACCTTGTGCCCTGTAGAAGCTAAACAAACTGGAAAGGCTCTAGTAAAACAATGGGTTAATGATATGCTGTAGAGTCTATACTTTAGAGTGCTATGTACTCATGGGATACATTTCTGTGATACAAAAAGCTTTCTTTTATATTAGCACATGACTACCTGATGCAAAATAGGTGCTTGATAAAAATCCTGGAAGAATGAATTTTATCTCCCTTATTTCAGTTTCTCACCATCTTCTATTCTCCCTGCTACAAAATCGTTGATCTACAACACAAATCTGATCACCTCATCCCTTGACTTCACACTGATGTCTTCTCATTTTTTAACAACACCTTTATTTATTTATTTTTATGTGGTGCTGAGGATCGAACCCAGAGCCTCCCACATGCTAGGTGAGCACTCTACTGCTGAGCCACAAACCCAGCCCGACTTCTCATTTCTTAATGAGTGAAGTGTGTTCTCCTTTCTAGGTACCTGACCTTGATAATTTCTTTCCTCTTTATTCTTTGTGGTCCAGCAAGGCTAACTCACTTAGAATTTCTCTCTGCTTTATCTTGGCAATTTCTGTGTAATTTAAAGTATTTTGCATTGTAAAATCTCAGAAGTGAAGAGCTATCGTTTTTTGTTTGTTTTTATTTTTATTTTTTTGTGGTCCTGGAGATTGAATCTAAAGGCCCTCTGCCGTGGAGCCATCTCTCCAGCCCTTTTTATTTTATATTATGAGACCTGGTCTCACTAAAGTTGTCAAGGTGGCCTCCAGCTTGGGATCCTCTAGCTTAAGCCTCCTAGGTCACTGGGTTTCAGGTGTATGCCACCATGCCTGGCTTGGTATCTTGTTTTTAATTAGCTACTAAAGAGCTGAACAAATATTAATTACTTTCAGTGTTTGACTATAATTGATATTACATCAAGCAGAATTGGATGAATTTATTAATAGTAGATCAATAGTGAGTAATAGGAAATCTGGGCTTTCGAGTGATATATTCTTGGTATTTTGAAGGTGACAGTAGCCTTGGTCCATCACAAGACTTTGTCAAGATTTAAAGAGATTCCTTGACCCCTCCTGCATTTTTTAATTTTTTCATAGAATACTACCTGTTTATTCATTAAATGTTTACTGGCAGTCAGGGGAGGTGGCGCATGCCTGTAATCCCTGGGGCTCAGGAGGCTAAGGCAGGAGGATTGCAAGTTCAAATCTAGCTTCAGCAATTTAGCAAGACCCTGTCTCAAAATCAAAAATAAAATGGGCTGAATCAATAAATGGAGTGGACTCAAACTAAAAAGTTTCTTCTCAGCAAAAGAAACAAATCTGTGAGGTAAATAGAGAGCCTACATCTTGGGAGCAAATCTTTACCCCTCACACATCAATAGAGCACTAGTCTCTAGGGTATACAAAGAACTCAAAAAGCTAAACACACACACACACAAAAAAACAAACAAACAAACAAAAAAAAAACAAATAACCCAATCAATAAATGGGCCAAGGACCTGAAGAGACACTTCTTAGAAGATGATGTACAATCAACCAACAAATACATGGAAAAATGTGATGACTAGGAATTAGAGAAATGCAAATCAAAAACACTCTTAAGATTTCATCTTACTGCAGTCAGAATGGCAGCTATTATGCATTCAAACAATAATAAGTATTGGCAAGGATGGGGGGGAAAAGGCACACTCATACACTGCTGGAAGGACTGCAGATTGGTGCAGCCAATATGGAAAGCAGTATGGAAATTTCTTGGAAAATTAGGAATGGAACCACCATTTGACCCAGCTATCCCTCTCCTCAGTCTATACCCAAAGGACTTAAAAACAGCATACTACAGGGACACAGCCACATCAATGTTTATAGCAGCACAATTCACAATAGCTAAACTGTGGAACCAACCTAGAAGCCCTTCAGTAGATGAATAAATTTTTTTAAAAAAATGTGGCATATATACACAGTGGAATATTACTCAGCAATAAAAAAGTATAAAATCATGGCATTTGCAGGTAAATGGATGGAGTTAGAGAAGATAATGCTAAGTGAAGTTAGCCAATCCAAAAAAAACAAATGCTGAATTTTTTTTTTTTTTTTTTTTTTTTTTTTAATATAAGGAGACTGATTCATAGTTGGGTAGGGAGTGGGAACATGGGAGGAACTCTAGATAGGGAAGAGGGGTTGGAGGGGAAGAGAGAGGGCATAGGTTTATTAATGATGGTAGAATGTGATGATCATTATTATCCAAAGTACAGATATGAAAACACAAATTAGTATGAATATATTGTGTACACAACCAGAGATATGAAAAATTGTTCTCTATATGTGTAATATGAATTGTAATGCATTCTGCTGTCATGTAAATAAAAAATACTATAAATAAATAAAGTGGGCTAGGGATGTGGCTCGGTGGTTAAGCACCCCTGGGTTCAATTCCTGATACCACAAAAAAAATATAAAGAGGTGTATTTATGTATTATTTGAAATTAAAATGCCCTTTTTTCTTCATGGAATTATTAATGTGGTGCTGAGAATTGACCCCACGCATCACGCATGCTAGGCAAGCATTCTACTACTGAGCCACAACCGCAGCCCCTAGTTCCATCTTTTTGATTGACAATATCTGTTAAAATTTAATGTTTGACTTGAGCTGGATAGGGTAGTATATGCCTGTAATCCCAGTGACTCAGGAAGCTGAGGCAGGAGGATTCTAAGTTCAAGGCCAGCCTCAACAATTTAGCCTGAGTTTAATTTCTTGCAGTTATGAGATTAAGAGCCCATGTTCTTTGGTGGTTTTCAGCTAATGAAAACCATTGTCACATTCTAGGGTCCTGCCACATTCTTTGGCTTTGGGGCCCTTTTATCCCTTTTTCAGACCTTTTTGTGGACTGCTTTTAATAATGATTTGTGGGCTTAGCTTGGGCCCATCTGGATAACTTAAGATATTTCTCCCATGTTGACATTTAAATCCTTAATCAAGGAAATTTCTTTTATCAAGTTAAGGTCATATATTCACAGGTTGTGGGGATTAGGGGAATCATTGTTCTGCCCACCATATAATGCCATGCTCTGAAGAATGAGTTCAGTTTACTCAACTGGAAAGCTGTTTAATGTGCATTAAGTTTTAAAAGCACCTATAGACTTGTGATGTAGTTCAGTGTTAGCACTTGCCTAGAATGTGAAAAGCCTTGAGTTCCATCCCCAGCACAGCTAAATAAACCTTAAAAAAAAAAAAAAAGAAGAAGAAGAAGAAGAAGAAGTGAGGAGGGCAACTATATATACTAGGTATAATATGATCTCATTTCTCTGAAAATTTTTACTTATAAGTTTTTTTTTAATATACTGTTTTAGTCAGCTTTTTTGTTGTGACTGAAAGACCTGGCAAGAACACAATTAGAGGAGGAGAAGTTTATTTTGGGGCTCATGGTTTTAGAGGTGTTAGTCCATAGATGGCTGACTTCAATTCCTCAGGGCCCAAGGCAGGGCAGACCATCATGGTGAAAGAATGTGGTGGAGAGGGCTGGGGATATGGCTCAAGCGGTAGCAAGCTCGCCTGGCATGCGTGCGGCCCGGGTTCGATCCTCAGTACCATATACAAAGATGTTGTGTCCGCCAAAAACTAAAAAATAAATATTAAAAAATTCTCTCTCTCTCTCTCTCTCTCTCTCTCTCTCCCCCTCTCTCTTTAAAAAAAAAAAAAAGAATTAAAAAAGTGGCTCAAGACATCTTACCAAGAAACAGAGAGAAAAAGGAAGGGAGGGAGGGAGGGAGAGGTGCAGGCAGGGCAGAACATCATGGTGAAAGAGTGTAGTAGAGGAAAGCATTTCAAGACATCACACCAGGAAGCGAGGAGTGGGTGGGGGGAGATGCTCCACTCTTCAGGGATAAAATATATGCCCCAAAGGAATGCCTCCAATGACCCACCTCCTCCAGCCACACTTTACCTGCCTATAGTTAATGCCCATTTAATCCCCCCTCAGGAGCATTGATGAGGTTAAAACTCTCATAACCCAAACATTTACCTCTATGATTTCCTGCATTGTCTCACACAAGAGCTCTTTGGGGACATTTAATATCTAAACTGTAACATAAACATAGGGAAAAAATTGGATGACTACACACCAAATTACTGTTATTTCTGAGGATAGAAGTTCTAAGTACTATAATTTTGTGGAATACAGTATTTGCAATTTTTTACAATTAGCAAATGTTAGTTTTGCAATGTGTTTGTTGTCTAGATAAGTAATTTACTGTGAAGTGCTGAATAGGACCAGAAAGCTAGAACAAGGCTCTTAAAGAGTAGAAGACTTTATTTGGGAATAGAATATAGAGGCAGGTGAAACACTGTTCAACACAAGGGAGACAGTGAACTTTATTCAAAATTGTTAGGTATGTAATCTTTAAGTAAATAACCTTTTTGTTGAAGAAAAAAGAAATGAACATTTTCCCCCTAGCTGTGTAGAAATTCAGATTGAGAAGAAACAGCCTCATGTATGGATTGTCATTTGACTATTCCATAATTCAGTCTCTTCTTAAGGGACATGTTGATTCTAGGCTCCTACATACTGGCATATTTTGCAATCTGTCTGTAGGTAAATTTCTAAAAGTGGAACTGCTGTATAAAAGAAGGTATAGAGCAGGGTACACTGGTACACACTTGTAATCTCAACTGCTCCTGAGGCAGAAGGATCATAAGTTTGAGGGCTAGCCTGGGCAGCTTTGCAAAAATATCTCTCCAAAATAAAACAAAAAAAGAAGGACTGGGGAGTCCCCAGTCCTTCTTTTTTTGTTTTATTTATTTATAGCTCAGAACTAGAATACTCCTGGGTTCAGTCTCCAGGACCTCCCATCTCCCACAAAACAAAACAAAAAAACAGGTATGTATATTTAAACTCTATATGATAGAGGAGAGGGATGTAATCAGGGGAGGGGCACATGGGTATTTCATAAAATCAGTGGTATTTTATTTCTCAACTAAATGGTGGTTATGTGGATATTTTTGTTTTTTTGTACCTTGTGATTCATTGTATACTTTATGAATAAAATCTTTGAGTGAAAGTAATTAACTTTGGGGTAGATTTTTAAAATTTGTCCCAATTTATTTGTCCCAAAGTCATTCCTAAAGATGTATGAAAATATGAAAGTGCCTGTTTCTCCGCATCCTGATGGTAGTTTGTTATAATTTGTGGTGTGTGTGTGTGTGTGTGTGTGTTGGAACTGGGTTATCTCTACCACTGAGTTACATCCCCAGCCCTTTTTTATTTTTAAGACATGGTCTTGCTGAGTTGCTGAGGGTCTCACTAAATTGCTGAAACTGACGTCGAAATTTAGATCCTCCTGACTCAACCTCCTCAGTCACTGGAATTACAGGCAACACACCACTGTACCCAACTCCTGTCTCCCCATTTCTGAACCATACACTTGTATTACTTTCTCTTGATTATTATCTGTTCACCCCAGATGAACAGAAAAGGACATAATATCTCTCATTATGTCCCTCCTTTCTACTCCATAACCACTCTAGTTGTTTGAATAGGTTATTTGAAGGGTTTTGCGTAAATCAGTATTCAGTGTCTAAATGATTTTGCTCCCTATTGTACCAGTTAGTATACTATACTGTAATTACTTTTGCTTTCTTATACAACCTTCTGCTTTTCCTGGAATAATTCATTTTTATTCCCCTACTTTTCAGTTTGTACCTGTCACTACCAAGGCATACCATGCTTTCAGGAATCCCCTCAGTAAGACTGTCTATGATGTAAATTCTAGTAGTCTGCTGTATATAGTAGACAGTATACTGATACATATGGTATCCCTGTTCCCAGGGCCTCACACATGCTAGACAAACACTTTCCCTCTGAGTACTGTACCCCTAGCCCTATCCTTTTCTTTTTATATGGGTTCCAGTTTTAATCTCCAAGGATTAAGAGACAGAAAATCTTAGTTTTTTTAAAATTTATAATAAGCTAGGAAGATTTCTGTAACACTGTCTTTCTAGATGCATTTGCTTGTAGTTTTGCCATCTGCATGGTATTTCTGTGATTGAGAGTGCCCTCTTGTGATACAAAAAGTAGTTCTGGACATGTTAGAATCTCAGGAAGTTTCTGAGTTGTAAAGAGAGGTTTGTGTGATCCTAAGCTTAAGTCTGCCCCATTGGTTATTATATTACATAGTCACATAATATTTACCATCTTGGTTCCCTGAAAAAGACTAAACTGTTAAATTTCAATGGTTCTAGGTGGAACGTCCTCCTTCTCCATTCTCTATGGCTCCACAAGCTTCCCTTCCCCCAGTGCCACCACGACTTGACCTTCTGCAACAGCGAGTATCTGTTCCTTCAAGTACTTCTGGTCTGGGAACTGCTTCTAAGGTAAAGCATTATCCATTTCTATAGTTTTCTGATTCTTTATTGTGCATTAGTGGGTTTTGATTGATTTGCTTCTGTTTTGCTTCCACAGGCTGTTTCTGGCTCCCTTCACAAGGACAAACCGTTGCCAATACCTCCCACACTTCGAGATCTTCCCCCACCACCTCCTCCAGACCGGCCATATTCTGTTGGAGCAGAGGCCCGGCCTCAGAGACGCCCCCTGCCTTGTACACCAGGCGACTGTCCATCCAGAGACAAACTGCCCCCTGTCCCCTCTAGCCGCCTTGGGGACTCATGGCTGCCCCGACCAATCCCCAAAGTACCAGTAGCTACTCCAAGCCCTAGTGACCCCTGGACAGGAAGAGAATTAACCAACCGGCACTCACTTCCATTTTCTTTGCCATCACAAATGGAGGCCAGAGCAGATGGGCCTAGGCTTGGAAGCACATTCAGTCTGGATACCTCCATGGTGAGCCCTGGTTTTATTTAGCCTAGTTTTATTTATTTTATTTTATATGGTTAACAAATATCTGTGAGTATCATTTTATAGATCTAAGTTTTTTGATAGGCTTTGTACAGAATAACAGGTAATAAAACATAATCCCTGTTTTCAAGAAATGTATATGTTCACCACTGAGCCATATCCCCAGCCCATATGTATGTACGCATGTTTTGAAGGCAAGGTCTCCCTAGGTTGCTCTCAGCCTCTTGAGCTGCTGGGATTACAGGCATGCACCAATGCTCCTAGCTAGTTGTTTTTTTGTTTTTTTTGGTTTTTTGTTTGTTTGTTTGTTTTGGTTTTTTGTTTTTTTTTGGTGGGGAGGGGGTTGGTAGTTTTTTACAGGAAAAAAGAACAAGCAAAACTGACTATACATACCTAAGGCATGGGAGTATTAGGATCTGGTCTGAATATAGTTTCAAGATAGATCAGAAGTATAACAGAAAGGCTTAAGGCATATTGTGGAATGATATGTAGAGCGAAAGTGTATATTGGATCAGGAGAAAGGGCTAGAATGGAGCAATAACACTACATTATAAGGTCTTGAATACTCCCAAAAGAATTTGAATTTATTTCATAGGAAATGAGAACATTTAAAGGTTTAAATTAGTACAATGATGTGACCAAAATGATGGATTAAAGAGAATAATCTAATAGTAGGTTGCAAAGTAGATTAGAAAAAAGACAGGTTAATAATCCTTTGTCTAAGCATTCAATAAAGGGTTCGGAGCTGGGGGATGGGAGAGGAGGAATATTTGTAATTTATTGATTCATTTGTGCACCCGGGAAAAAAGATCTTGCTTTCACAGATTTATTTTCTAGCCAGAGAAAGATAAAATAAACAAGTGAGTAAAATATATAGTAAGTTTGTAATGATAAGGGCCATGGAAAAGAACAGCTCAAAGAAGACTATAGAGAGAGTTGAGTGAAGGTAGATAGTACAGGATGGGGTGGGGTATAATTCTTAGCAAAGAACTGAGCAGTAGAAAGGTGATCCTGAGGGAAGACCATTCCAGGATGAAGGGAGAAGAAGTGAGTTTGAAAGGGTATGTTTAAAAAATAAAGGGATATAGGCTGAGGTTATAGCTCAGTGGTAGAGTGCTTGCCTAGCATGTGTGAGGTACTGGGTTTGATTCTCAGCACCACATATAAATAAATAAAGGTCCACAGACAACTGTGAGTGAGTGTGTATGTATATACATACATACGTATTAAAAAGTTAAATAAAGGAGAATAATATAGATGGTACCAAGCAAACAAGTGGAATAGTCATTGTCTCTGAACAGAAGTGGCAGCCAGATTAGGTGGAGCCTTTAGAGAGCACGAAATAGGCGTAAATCGGGAAGCTAGCAGTATGTGGAAAAGGCAAGAAATCACATGCACGTGTACTCCAAGGTTTTGGAACTGGTAACAAGACATGTTGAATTTGAAATGGACCTTTTTAAAAAATTTTTTTAGATATTGATCAGCCTTTATTTTATTTATGTATTTTTATGTGGTGCTGAGAATTAAACCCAGAGCCTCACACACACCTCAGCTGAGATGGACATTTGATAGAAGTGATTAGGTGGTTGGAAATCTGAACAGACAAAATGGGAAGGATGGAGTTGTGAAATGTCTTGGCACTTGACTATTTCTTGGTTGTAAGGAAAGATACTTGTAACCAAGTAATACTTAAATGGTACCTGTGTGCCTGGCAGTCTAATTAGAATGGATAGTTGTGACTTTCTGGTGGTATCAATACTGAATGACCATTTTGAGTTTGTATATCCATCATTTAAGCTAGAAATAATATTTGTGTAGATAACCAATTTTCTTAAATCTTTTTAGAATTAAAACAATCTGTTTATCTGGCTCTTTTTAAATCTGTCTCCCTCTCCCTTACATTTGAAAGTTCTTCAAAGCCTGACAGCAATGATGTTTTTGTCAGAGGTAATAACCTGTAGGCATGGCATTGATTAGTGAGGTCCCTGTTTGTATTATCATTCTTGTGATTTTGAAAAGGTTCAGTAAGAGGACATACTTAGCTATCCTAAGAAGATTCTTTTCAACACTTTTCTTTACTTTCCAGAGTATGAATAACAGCCCATTAGCAGGTCCAGAGTGTGAACACCCCAAAATCAAACCTTCCTCTTCTGCCAATGCCATTTATTCTCTGGCTGCCAGGTAAGTTTATTAAAGCTGTATTTCATTCACTGGAGTTAGTACTTTTAAACTGTTCGTTTGTAGAAAATCCAGAAAAGTGTAGAGGGAAATAAAAATTGCTTTGTATTTGTACAGTGTAGAAGTCATCATGTTTTGTTTTGGAATTTGTCTTTCTATTCTTTTTACTGTGTTTATAGATCTTTCTTGCTGGGCTTGTCACATGTATTTTTTCAAGAAAGCAATTTTGGTTCTGTTGATTTTTCTTTAAAAAATTCTTGCTGGGTGTCAGTTTTCTGTTTCATTGCTTTCTGACTTTCTAATTTTTTCCCCTCCAGTTCTGGGCATTGAGCCTAGGATTTTGCATACTGAGCTACATCCCTAGTTTGTATTTTTTATTTGAGGACAAGATCTCACTAAGGTGCCCAGGCTGGCCTTGAGGTTGTGATCTTCCTACCTTAGCTTCCCAAGTAGTTGGATTTATAGGCATACATGTACTACCATGCCCCACCTCTTCTTTTTCTTTTAAATAATGGTTTCAATATGTTGTCCAGGCTGGTCTTAAACACATGAGCTCAAATGATCCTCCTGCTTCAGCCTCCCAAATAGCTAAGATTACAGGCATCTGCCACTGTTCCAAGCTTTTACTCTTCCAACTTTCTTCAGGCTTAATTTACTATTTTTCTAACATCATGAAATGGATTCTGTGTTTTTTGTTTTTTGTTTTTTAAGAGAGAGTAAGAGAGAGAGAATTTTTTAATATTTATTTTTTAGTTTTCGGCAGACACAACATCTTTGTATGTGGTGCTGAGGATCGAACCCGGGCCGCACGCATGCCAGGCGAGCGCGCTACCGCTTGAGCCACATCCCCAGCCCCAGGATTCTGTGTTATTCTGCTTGAGCTGCCATAACAAAATACCAAAGACTGGATGCTTTAAACAGTGGAGATTTATTTACTGTTTAAATAATTCTAAAAAGATTTAAGAAAATTGGTTATCTACACAAATATTATTTCTAGCTTAAATGATGGCTACACAATTCTGGAGGCTGGAAATCTGGGATTAGTTTCTGGTAAGGTTCCATGTTCAAATATAACTGGGTATGAGGGCTTGAACATGTGAATTTTGGGAAGGACACAAACATACAGTTCATAACAAGTGTTTAGCTGCATTCCACAAATTTTGATGTCATTTTCATTATTTTTTTTAATTTTTTTTAATTGTTGATGGACCTTTATTCTTTAAATTTGGTGCTGAGAATCAAACCTAATGCTCAACCCCAGCCTCCATTTTCATTTAAGTTCAAAATATATGATTTTTCTGTTGTTAATAATTCTTGAGTTATTTATGTGTTACTCAATTTTCAAATATTTAAAGATTTTCTATTTTTCTGTTCTGCTTTCTGGCTTCATTCTAATGTGGTTAGAGACCATCTTCTTTATTGACTAGTTTGTGGTAAGATCCAGTAATATGTGTCACCTTTATCTCATAAGATTGTATATTCTGCAGTTGTTGGGTATAGCATTCTGTACATGTTAGTGAAGTTGTGATCAAATCTTTTATTACTCAGATTTTTAGCAATCTACCTATTCTATATTTTCAGATAACTGAAATGAGTTTGTTGAATTCTCCTCTATAATTGTGAATTTCTCTTTGTTCCTTTTAATTCTGTCCTTTTTTATTACATGTGTATTTAGTTTGTGTAATAATAGAAATTTAAAATTATTTATAGTAAATGGTGAGCATTTTTATTATCCTTAAATCTTATGTTTACTCAGTAGTTCTGTTTCTTGCTTAAGTTTGCTTTTTCTTAATTAAAATGGCTTACATCAGCTGTCTTTTAGTTAGTATTTCTATGACCTTTCTCTACTCTTTTACTTTCAATTTTTCTATGACCTTTAAGGTATGTTTCCTGCAAGCAGTATATTTTGGGTTTTTCGTCCCTTAAATCCAGTCTGGCATTTTTGATCTTGAAGTAATCAGAATATTTGTTCTTACTCTTCTCCCCATTTTTCTAATCTTTTCTTAGTTCCTTTTTTCATCTTTTTTTTACTTTCTTTTGTATTAAAGGTTTTTTCTTAGCCATTTCATCCCTTCGGTTATTCTTTTAATATTTATTCTGGAGAGCTGGGCATGGTGGTATACACCTGTAATCCCAACAACTTGGGAGGCTGAAGCAGGATGATCACAAGTTTGAGGCTAGCCTGAGCAATTTAGTGAAACGTTGTCTCACAATAAAAATGAAAAGGGCTAAAGGTATAGCTCAGTGGTAAGCATTCCTGAGTTCAGTCCTTGATACCCCAAAAAAAAAAAAAAAAAAAAAAGTTATCCTAGAGATTCCAACATGTACTCTTGATTTGTTAGAATATGCTTTAAATCAGTGTCTCCTGATACTTGTGGACATTTAAATTTCTCTTGGATTTATCCTACAGTGCTCCTTACTTGTTCCTGCTGTTCTCTGAATGCTTTCCATCTCCCTAAAAAACTTTCTTTAGTGTTTGTGTGTGCTTACATGTGTGATTGTGTGTTTAGTGCTCTTCTATCAGTTGATTCAAATTTTGTTTGACTGAAAATATCTTCATTGCACCCCCTCCCCCTGTACTGAGTATTAAACCCATGGTGCTCTACCACAGAGCACCACCATCTATGCCCAGCCCTTTTTATGTTTTATTTTGAGACAACATCTTCCTGAGTTTTCCAGGCTGGCCTCAAACTTGTAGCCTTCTGCATAAGCTGGGTTTTCAACACATGCCGCCACGCCCAACTTTACTTTATTTTTTTTCTTTTTGGAAGAACTGGGGATTGAACCCAGGGGGTGCTTTACCAGTGAGTTCCATTTTTACATTTTAAAAAAAATTTATGACAGGGTCTCACTCTATTGCTGAGACTGGCCTTGATCTTGCAATCCTCCTGCCTCAGCCTTCTGAGTAGCTGAGATTATAGGCCTGTACCAGCACAACTATCTCTCAGCCAATATTTCTTAAAACAGATTGAACTTTGTAATCTTTCTTTATCTGGGCCTCTAATTTCTTGAACATCATCAGATTCTTTCACTGTCTTCTACAGATCATTATAGGCTTGCTTGCATATTTTCCATTCTCTTTTCTCTTTACATTAATCTGAATGGTTTTTACTGCATTCCAGTTCCTGAATGTTCTCTTCTGCTGTTTCTAATCTGCTCTAAATACAACCATTAAATTTTTATTGTGTTTAAGTTCTAGTATTTCCATGTGATTTTTAAAAATTTATTGATTCCAGTTTTCTAACAAAATTCTTTATTATCTTGTTTCTTGAACATATGAATTATAATTATTTTAAAGGCTGTATCTGATAACTGTAGTTCTGACTCTAGAGATTAGCAAGACGACCACAGTAACTGTTTGGCTCTTCAGTTGCTCACGACTACCCACTTGATTTCTCAGAATCTAGCCCCATGCATGAAGAATTTAGGGATTAGTAATAGCTTTTGGAAATTACAGGCAGAATTTTAGGCCTACTTCTTTGCTATTTCCTTCCCTAGGATTTTTTTTTTTTTAAGTTGTAGATGGACACAATGCTTTTATTTTATTTTTATGCAGTGCTGAGGATTGAACCCAGTGCCTCACATGTGTTAGGCAAGTGCTCTACAGCTGAGCCACACTGAGGATTTTTGGCTCCCCACATCTTGGTTGTCATGACACCTCAAAATTCCAGTCTCTCTCCCTAATCCATTGAGATCTACTTCAAATCCCAAATTCGGAACTCCAAATTTGAGGCTTGCTTCAGTGTCATCATCATCGTTGTCATCGTATCGTCATTGGCATTGTCTTTGATGTTTCTTTTTTTTTAGTTGCAGATGGACACATACCTGTATTTTATTTATTTTTATGTGGTGCTGAGGATCAAACCCAGTGCCTCATATGTGTTAGGCAAGAGCTCTGCCACTGAGCCACAACCCCAGCCCTGTATTCTTCTTGAATCTTGGTCTCTGAAGTTCTGGTTTCCTGGTTACTCTCCAGTACTTTTTTTTAAAGTATATATTGCCAAAATACTTTGTGACAAGGAAATACATTTTATACTTTTATGGACTTCATCAAAGAGATGGGAGGAAGGGGTGCTGGGGGTAGAACTCAGGGTCTTTTGAATGCTAGGCAAGCGCTCTGCCACTGAGCTCTACACTGCAGCCCTAAAGTATTTTTGGATAGCTCTCTTAATGGGACTTCTTTTTTGTTAATTTTAGAAAACATAGATAAGCAATACTGAAGGAATAAGAGTTATCTGTAATCTTACTACCTAGAGTCAAATAGTAATTATTCACAATTTGATATATGTTCTTTGTTATTCGTATGTGTATGGAATCATCATTGAGGCTGGCTTTCGCTAGACATATTTGAACATTTTTGCATGTCATTACATATTCTTCTTCTATGTTGATTATTTTAGATTATTGTCAAGCAGTATGACTGACTCTAGGGGAACCCTGATTTGTAAGATAAGGATAGGTCTATGGTAGTGGAAGCAAAAGTAGGCTGTAGCCTCTTAGGTCCTGAGTAAAACCTCTAAAGGCCCCAAGAGCCAACAATTGGCACCAGCTCTCTTACTCTCTGTGTGGGTCAAAGTCTACTTATTCAGTACGCTATTATTGGATATGTAGGTTGTACCACCACCACCACCCCCACCCCGTGTTATAGGTAATGCTGTCATGAGTATTCTTGATTGCTTCCCAAGGGAAAACTCTTAGAAGTGGAATTTCTGAGCCCCAGGATGCACATGTGATGAAATGCTTTTGTCGAATCATACTACAGAAAAGTTGTAACAGCTTGTTTCTACAGCTATATATACTCATTTATTTCCTTACACTTTTGCTGACCTTGGTCTTTTCCACTTGTTAAAAATTACGAACTGAGCTAGGCGTGGTGGTGCATGCCTGTAATCCCAGCTGCTTAGGAGGCTGAGGCAGGAGGATCACAGGTTCACATCCAGCCTCAGCAACTTAGTCCTTAAGCAACTTAGGGAGACCCTGTCTTAAAATCAAGGGATAAAAGGGGGGGTGATAGGGATGTGGCTTGGTGGTTTAGTGCCCCTGGGTTCAATCCCTAGTACCACCCAAAAAAAAGGAAAAAATAATTACAAACAGAATAAAAGTGAAAGAATCCTAGACTGAACCCACCACCCGAATTCAAATTTTAGTTGTTTTTTTTCCTATATCACATTATCTGTGTTTCATCCATTGCTCTCTCTTGGTTGTTTGTGTATTTCAAAGCAAATTGTAGATACTAGCACACTTCTGCTTAAGTCTTCAGCATGCATTGCATAAATCTTAAGAGAATATTTGCTGAATTTTTACGAGGCATACATAAGGGAAGTTTTTCAACAATAAAAGTGGTAGGTAGACATAAGAAAAAATCTCACATGAGATTTGATTGGAAAATTAAACATTAAATAAAGAGGGACAAATAAATGCAAGAGGTAGTCTTTGTAGAGAATTTAGAATATGCTAACAAAAAGTGTAAAGAAAAAGAGAGGAGAAACTCAAATTCATACTCTAAGAGGCAATTTGTATGTGTGTCTGTTTCTTTTTTGGGGGCCAAGGGAGTACTGGGAATTAAACCCAGGGGCACTTAACCACTGAGCCTCATCCCCAGCCCTTTTTAAATTTTATTTAGAGATAGAGTCTGACTGAGTTGCTTAAGGCCTCAGTCTCCCGAGTCACTGGGGTTACAGGTGGGTGCCACTGTGCCCAGCAGTGTGTGATTCTTACACAAAATTGATTGGTGTTTTGTCTTCTTTCATAGGGTAGGATGGCAATTTTGTTTCAAAAGCTTCTGGGTAAAGAATTATGTATGTTTAAAAAAAAAAAAAGTTATGTATGTAAGACCAAGATCCCTGAAATCAGAAACTTGGGATCTAGTCCCAAAATTGATGGTTAACTACCAAGTTACTTTTTTTCCTCTTTTTATTTTAGATTTTTTTATGTCAAATATTGAAGAGAAAAAGTATTTATACTCCAAGGTAATTTGTGAGAAAGATTTGGACAAGCTATGTATTCTTTGAAACCATGGGTAGACTTTAGAATTAGAATTTGATATACATTCCTAGCATGTGAAGAAATGCCACCTGCCATTTCTTATTTGACACCCAGTGAAAAAAAAACTAAGGTAGTAGCTTTAAAACTGAGACACTATAATGGAACTTATTTGGAGGTTGGAACTAACTGGTGGTATGGCCGTAACTTAGGTATCTATCTCAATGTGATACATCTCAAAACATAAGAGCCACACCTTTGGTCATTTGAGCATAGTGTTTTTGGTGTGCTTTTTGCTTATCTCCTATCTTACCAGTAGAAACAGTAGTTTCTTAGATGGCATGTATTTGTTCTGTCAAATTTGAGTTGTATCTGTTTTGAAACTGTTTATTTCATATTGGAAACTTTTCCAGCTATTGATTCTTTTTTCTTTTTTAAAAAATTTATCTTCCAGACCTCTTCCTGTGCCAAAACTGCCACCTGGGGAGCAGGGTGAGAATGAGGAGGACACAGAATATATGACTCCCTCTTCTAGGCCAATAGGGCTCCAAAAGCCAGAACCAAAACGGCCTTTGGAGGCAACCCAGAGTTCACGGTAAGTTCACAACAACCATGTAGGGTCAGATACCTTTATGTGGATAATTCAGTTGACATCCCTCACCTGCTTCACTTGCAAGTATGTACTGTTAGCCAGCCAGAAGTAACAGCAGAAAGATAAATCTGGTCCCTAAAATCTCTTGAAGCAATAAACAGTACAACTTACATTAGTATCACAGTAACTTCCAAAACACGAATTATCTGTATCTTGTAACAAGAGTTGATCTTAAAACATTTACTAGTTATTTTGGTACAAGGAGAATATGTTGTCTTTAGAGGATCAGGGTCTAGGGTAGTCTCAATAGGTTGTAGGTAACGTTTATTTCCAAAGATCATTTTGCTTCTTCCTTCTGGTTCAGAGTATGTGATTGTGACCTGCAGATTGATAGCTGTACCTATGAAGCAATGTATAATATTCAGTCCCAGGCGCCATCTGTCACCGAGAACAGCACCTTTGGTGAGTTGCTTCTCTGCTACTTAAAAATCAGTGATGTGCCAGAGGAATGAACCTATAATATTTAACTAATGAGATAGCTTGACCTACAGAGAAAATTATTACTAAAGATTACTAAAATCTTTTCTTTTTTGGATCAGGGATTGAACTCAGGGGCACTTGACCACTGAACCACATCTCCAGTCCTATTTTATATTTTATTTAGAGACAGGGTCTCATCGAGTTGTTTAGTGCCTCGCTTTTGTTGAGGCTGGCTTTGAACTCACGATCCTCCTGCTTCAGTCTCCAAGCTGCTGGGATTATAGGCACACACCACTGTGCCCAGCTATTTTGAGTAATCTTATTTGGCAAAACAAGGTGGGGCAGTCACCTCCCTTTTTTATATCCTTTCCACACAGCTAGTTCCTTTTGTGATTTTTCGTTCTCCCAAGACCTAGAGACATTTGAATTATATGGCCTAGTCCTGCAGTGCTGGCAGACTCTTTTATTCCCATTGCATTGATGAAATTTTTGTGTGTGGGGATGATACATGCTCAATTCCCATGCTAACTAGCTTACCAAGTTGAAAGTTCAAATAAGCCTGCACACATAGGTCGCTTTGGCTGATCTCCTGAGGTGAAGTGCAGATAGAATTGCTATAAAATTGCACTTGAGTCTTTGGAATCAGTAGTTTCTAACCCTTACAAGAGTGATCTTTGACAGGTTCATACAGAGCTACAGAATTCGTACACATTTTATTTTTTTGTTTGTTCTGTCACCTTCAATAGTGTCTCATATCGGTGTCCAGCCTGCAGTAGACATTGAGTACTTATTAAATGAAGTAAATGTGTGTGTGTGCATGAATGAATAGATGCTTCTGGGTTAAAATGTGTTAGAAGTTGAGTTATGTCAGAAGAAGATAATTTTATGAACTTTTCTCCAGGTGAAGGGAATTTGTCTACAGCCCACACCAACACTGGCCCTGAGGAATCAGAAAATGAGGATGATGGATATGATGTCCCTAAGCCACCTGTGCCAGTTGTGCTGGCCCGCCGAACTCTCTCAGACATCTCTAATGCCAGCTCCTCCTTTGGCTGGTTGTCTCTGGATGGTGATCCCTCAACAAGTGAGTCTCCAGGCTCCCTTGGGCCTATCCTGAATTGCTGTCTAGCTCCTAATTTATACTGAAACAGATATACTGTCTTCTCATGGCAGTAAGTCAGTAAGTAGTAGTGGTAGACTAAATAAATCCTGTGTCTGAATGGAAGAAAAGCTGGTTCTAGAACTCAAAGTAGGAAATGAAAGTAATCAGGCTCTTCAAGTTTTTGCCAGACTTAGATTTGAGGTTGTCCTTAAAATATGGCTCCTCCCATTCTGGGAGTAGGTAGGGTTTCTAGCTCTTCTGAGTAGGCCTGTGACAGAAGTAATTAAGCTTGATGGTTCAGACCACACATTCCTTTTTCCTGGCCCTGGCCCACTGGGAAGGAGGCATGCTGCCCTGGAACACAAACAAAATGGGCCAAGAGCCAGCCCACATTGAGCCTTGACTGTTGGGGCTCAACAGCACCTGTGGCAGCAGCCAGAGTTGCTGTCACTTTGGAAGTTGAAGAGAGCTTTCAGGACAGCTGGTGAAAAAGATCTACAGCATCCAGTTGCCTAAACAAGTGGTGATCACCACTCAACCTGGCTTAAACCATCTTCACTGCAACTTAGGCTAATTTCTGCCTTTTTGTTTGTAGGAGTTTAGTATCTGCTCTGGTCCATTCACAATTTTTAAAAATCCAGATGATTATGTGTGTGAAAACATTGCTAAGTATAAATCATGATGCAGATGTTACATGCTCACAGCAACAGTTATTGTTGATAAAACAGGTGCATGGTATATTTAGAAGGTGGCACTTACTATAAGGAGGTGGCTAGATCCAAGAGCCTTTTAACCTCTAAAACCCAGGTTTGTGACAGGGGAGTACATGCCCCTAATTAACAAGGGTCAGTAATATCTTGATATTAATATATTGTTGTTACTATTATTACTGCCATTAAATGAGGATTTCCCCCAGGTTTGCAAATATTTCTTTCCTATTTCTTCTAGACTTCACTGAGGGTTCCCAAGTTCCTGAGCGGCCCCCTAAACCATTCCCTCGGAGAATCAACTCTGAACGAAAAGCGGGTAGCTGTCAGCAAGGTGCCAGTGCTACCGCCACACCTCCTGCTGCCTCCTCACCTCAGCTCTCCAGTGAGATTGAGAACCTCATGAATCAGGGTTACTCCTATCAGGACATTCAGAAAGCTTTGGTCATTGCCCACAACAACATTGAAATGGCCAAAAACATCCTCCGGGAATTTGTTTCTATTTCTTCCCCTGCCCATGTGGCCACCTAGCACATCCCTCCCTGCAGCGGCTTCAGAGGACCCACGAGCCAGGCTCTTACTTAAGGAGCACCTAGGAGGGCAGAGGCTCCTTTGGGGACTTCACAATGAGGTCCTGCCCTCTCTGTAGGTATCACACCTGTGGTTCCAAGATTTCAAAGCAGTGGAATGAAAGTGGAGCAGCTAGTGTGTTTTATTATTATATTGGTCTTGAGAGTGCATTTGAAGGTGTCCTTCAGTCCCCACCAGGAGAGTGAGTGGATTTTTATTACATGGTAGCCTACCTGGGGGAACAGTCCAGAAAGTAGTAGAACAGGTATTGTGCTGTAAACCCTAACGGAGGACATAAGACTTTTCTGGGTTAAGGATGTGACTCTGTGTGTGTGTGTGTGTGTGTGTGTCTGTCTGTCTGTCTGTGGTTGTATGTGTCCTGTGATTATGATGATCCTGCTGTGTGTGTTAATTCCAGGTGGGGAATTAGCACAAGAGATTCAGGAAGGAATCTTTTAAAGACTTCTATCTACTGTGGTATTACCCCCAACTCTAGTGTGTATTACAACTTCAACACTCCACTTTGGCTTAGATTATCATGTGCATAGCTCATATTTTTAGAATTCCCTTCCTCTGTTCTATCCCCTTGCTCTGTTCTTTCCCCTATCAGCTTCTTTCTCCTCCTCCTTGGTTTTCTGTCATTGTCAGCAGGCTTGCTGTGGCCAGCCTTCCTGAGGCTAAGCAGCTTTTATAGGATGTTCCTTATTACATGTGATGGTGTTTGGTAGAGATAGTTGGGAGAGAGAGTACTATTGCTACGTTGTTATGGTTTTGTTTGACACTAGGAGCTAACACTGGTCACTCCAAAGCACTGTTTCTATAGGAACATTGAATTTGTTAAAATAAAATGTTTGAACTATCCTAATTACATAATGACTAATTGAGATAGAGGCCTTCAAATACATTCCATGTCCTCCCCAGAAAATAGTCTGAGGGAGTCCGTTGCCTTGGTGCCAGGTGTGTGTCCTGGTATAGGTCATGAGTCTTTCTACTTAATGGAAAGGGAAGAACATTTGTTTCCAGGATAATTTTCTGGCCCTAATACCACAAAGTTTTTAGAAAGCTTCATTCACATGCTATTTAGATGCACAAAATAGATAGTAAGGATTTGGATTTATTTGTTCAGTTTTTCTTAAAGCTTAGGTGTCCAGTTGGGAGTCCTGTTCTTCAGTTCCTGTGGATAGTGCTCTATGGCCCCTTGAGTTCAGTTCTCTGTCCTGAGTCTTTTGCTGACTTCCCTAATGGTGGTATCCTTCCTCCATGTCATAAGCAAAGCTGCTCTTGGATAAATTACCTTCCTTGGGATCTAAATCTTGCTTTTGTCATTAGGTTCAGACAAAAATGGCTTGCCTTAAACCTGCTTTCTTTCCATTCTTGGCATCTTTGGAACTGAAACCTTTACTAACTCTTCTCTTGGTATCCAGCTACTTCTAGATCTTTTATTTTTGTCCTCTTGTCCCTGAACTATTTATATTTCTGGAGCAGAGCAAACTCTAGTACAGGACCTCATATTGATTTGCTTAGCCCACCAGCAGATGCAGGAGGCCCTACTCTGGGGTGGAGGGAGGCAGGGAAAGTGGGCACTGAGTGGCAAAGAGTAGTCTACCATCCTCTTCTAAAAACTGACAACATTCATTTTGCATTTTGTTTCAATATTGAAGGACTAGACAAAGAACTAGAAAAAATAACAACAGTTTCCAGGCCTATCCATGGTGTAATTCTTCTTTCTCTACAGATATTGTCCATAGTCAAGATCTGTCAAGAAAACCAAGCAGTCACTGCATCTCTTTTGCCTGTCCAGTGTATTCACATCTTCTGTGGAGGTTATTGCTCATACTGGCTGGACTAAGGGTCATTTCATCCTTTATTTTCCTGAGCACCTGTGTAGCTCTTCCAAGTCAGCCCTGAAAAGAGTGTCTAGGTTGCTGTGGAGCACATACATTGTTGACTGGCTTGGGTAGTTTTAGTTTGTCAGGTGTACATCTGCAGGCCCTGAAGGCTTTGAACCATTACATGAGGACCTATCCTTTGGATGTTCTAAGGACATATGTGGGCTTGTGCCTGAAATTGCCAGGTAAGCTTCAGGAAGGTTTTCACATGGCTCTTGTTTTCAAGATAGTCTCAAAACTTGAATTTCTTACATTTTCTTTTGAATAAGGCACCATTAACCATTTCTTATCCTCCATTCATATGGTAATTTTTAATTGTTTGACACTTGCTCTGAATTTAACTAAAATTGCCCTTTCAGGCTTTTGAGTTTTCCCATGTTCGCAAGATCATTCCTTTCCCTCTCCTAATTACATATATTCAATATGGTCAGGAGATCCACTTTAATGTTTTCCTTTTTATCAAATTAATTAAACCATTCTATTCAACCTGTTTTCCTGTTTTCCCCACATTTTCTGACTTGCTTTACATAGCCTGCCTCATTGCTGGGTCTTCCAAGTACTGTGACTAGACTTTTCCAGCTGCCTCTCCCCTGTTCCTTCTACTAAAATGAAAGGGTTTTAAGTGAACTCTATAATATACCTCCCTTTAGTTAAATAATAGACTCATCTCAGCATGTATCTGTTAATATTTATTTAAATATTGATCTCTACCTGTGGATGGCTATTCTCCTGTACTAGTCTTCTCTTTCTCTCTATAATCCCACCCTATATATTCTGCCTTTTTTTTTTTCTTCCTGTTCTCTTTCTCTTTATAGACAGACTCTCATTGCCAGAGTCCAAGATGTGGGATACTATTAGTATTATTAGCTGTTCTGTGGATAAAAAAGGTGGGGGGGTTGCTATTCTTTATACTTAAAATATTTACTTCCTTTATAGAAAAGTAAAATGTGTTTTATGGTCCCAAAAGCAACTTACAAATTAATTTTTGTAACACAACTTTCTTGCGAACTAGGGATCAGCTTTAAGACACCTTTAACAAGATCTAGTGGTTTTTGTAGGTGATTAGCAGTGGTGTTAATGCAGAATATTTTCCTACCTCATGTCATGAAAGTTAGAAGGTTATTGACCTTATACTTTGCTTTTGCTATTGGCCTTTTTGACTCTGGAATGACCATTGTCCACTGAATACTGCCCTGGTTATAGCAGTTCAGTTGTTCACTCAGCAAATGTTTGGGTGATTAGCATGCACCAGGAATGTCAGCTATATGTTATTCCCTTCCACCACATGGTAGTTTACTGATGTTGAGGGATTGTACTTCAGGCTGTCTAGCACTTGAATTTGATCCTAAAATATCTCCTCCAAGTAAGATTGTACAATTTTATTCACAGCTTTTATGCAGACTTAACTATTCTTAAAGATCTGTGCTGGTTAAAATCAGTCTAAGACTTTCCCCTGAAATCCCTGTTGTCTTCCTATAGCTTTTATAATATTGAGGAGATTCCTTGGTCTGAGTTTCATGGATACCCACCTTTGTTATGTCTTTCAGTGGAATCTATTTGGCTTCAGAGGTATGTTGGCTTAGAGTTGTAGAGTAGGGCATTAAATGTTTAAGCAAAGGATCTGCCCACAGCCCCCTTTCAATCTAGTGCCTTCTTTGATCTTTTTACTGAGCTGCTTGTGTCTCTAATCCCCATTCTTGCGAAGGTTTCTCTTTTAGCCTTCTGTTACCTTTTACCATCCCTTACTACTGGGGATTTGTTTTCCAATCCTTCAGTGGCCTTTGCAGCTAATTCCATGTCATTGAAGGGGTGGAGATAGGAGACACCTGTCTTTGGATCCTGATTTTCAGTGGATTGTGTGGTCTTCTGAGAGCCAGTCAGTAGTACAGACTGGACTCAGTGCTCTGTATCAGCCTTTCCTTCAGAGCAGGGAACCACAGAGATGTCAGAGCTTAGTATCAATACCTTATTATTCTCCTAAACCCTAACACTTCAATATTCAATCTAAAGTATTCTAACTTCACCTAAAACATTTCTATTACAACGTTGATCTTAGTCTACATTAGCAATCTTTCTTTAGGAAATGCACATAAACCACTTAATTCATGAAGGAGGGCAGATGGTGGAACCGGGTTGAGATTGTATTTTAACTTTCCTGGTTACGGATCCTTTGGATACAAGAAATATTCCAGGTAAAAAAAGGAGGAAGTCAGTGATAAGGATGCAGAATATTTTTATGGAACCCAGGATAGGAAGTACAGTTGATTCTTGCATGGTCCCTCCTGCTTCATAGCCTGTTTGCATGGATAGCTTCCAAATAGGCACCCCAGTCCTCAAGTCCATGTGACCCTCCAGCTCTAGGGATCACCACAACCACGAACAGATTCCCAGTTCCTCTTAGTACATATTCTTAAGAAAGAATAAACTCAGCCCAGCATGTTGATCAGATGTCCATCCCTGACCATTTGGCCTTCAGGAAGGTGTGGCAAATGGCAGCAGCATCAGAGCTAGGGACTTCTACTCCAGTGGTAAAGCTGCTGTTGTCCTGCTTTTTTGAGAGTGGGATGACAGACATCAGAAGGTGTCTGGGTCATTGAGCAAATCCTTAGAATCACTTTAATTCTGCTCACTGTCTTTGTTTCTTCTTTATTTCTTACTTTTCTTCATCTTATGAGTCTTGGCATCCAAGATTTTTTTCCTCCCTCTTGAGGGCATGCTAGTCTGTTCCTAGGTGGCATTTCTTAGCCACCCTTCAACCTCAGGTCTTCAGCCTTCTTTCATGTCACTGAGAACAGATCACAATTCCACTTAGCTACTAACAGATCACGATTCCACTTAGCTACTACCCTTGAATTTGTGGACTCTTCAGGTTTTAGTGTTGAGTATCTATCCATCCTTTGAGCTCCTGGCTATCTTGCATCTCCTCTTCTCCTCTTCCTTGTTGTCCTGTGTGAGGGAGCTCTGCAGTGTTGTTCCTAGGCACCTCAGAAACTGCTTTGCTGGAGCCAATAAAAATGGGTGAGAGTTGGGATGTTTCCAGGATATAGAGATTACAGTGTAGTATAGAGCTTCTACTGCAAGCTCCTTAGATAGGATGTCTGTATTTCCCTGTCCGATTGCTTTCCTTTATATTAAAGCTCCCCCCCCCTTAAACTATGCTTCACCTTGCCTGGATCTATTGTTTTTCCCATCCTGAGCCTGTTTTGCATTATAAGGCATTTTATATGCCTTGCTTATAACTTTTTTAAACTACCAGAGTCATTTGATATACACAGAAGTAACCTAATAATCCAAAGACATACATCAAGGCACATGGAAGGGTAGGTCACCAGATTTTGTGTTTGATAGTCTAGTCTAGGCTCCTAAATTAAGGATTAGAGGGACAGTAGTGCCATGTGCCTTCACAGTGTCCCAGAAAATCTGGGTTGTTCCAAAGGGAAGAATCAGTATTCCTTGGTTCCAGAAAGTAGTAAAAGAAGAAGAGATGGAGAAATAAGGACGGAGAGAGCAAACCCTGCACATTCATTCAGCGTCAAATGGAAAGCCCCCAGGCAGAAGAGCCAGCTGTTGACTAACAGACTAACAGCTGTTTGGAGATCTTGCCACCCCTTTCCCTAGTATAGTGTTTGAGAAAAATGTGGCTGACCACTCCCTGTGTTTTACAGAGTCAAGGCTGAAAGCCAGCCTCAGATCTCCTGATCTGGCAGCTGAACAAATTAGCAGAGTTCTGATC
The DNA here is from genome assembly GCF_052094955.1 of Ictidomys tridecemlineatus. Taxonomy (NCBI): domain Eukaryota; kingdom Metazoa; phylum Chordata; class Mammalia; order Rodentia; family Sciuridae; genus Ictidomys; species Ictidomys tridecemlineatus. Next base: position 102,516,016 of record NC_135480.1, read on the forward strand.
ACCTGGCTTTGTAATCCTGATTCAGTCCCAAAAGAGAAAGTGAGCGGCAACCCTCCACATTGCCTTGCACATGTTTTTTCCTACCCTGAACCGGATGGAAGGCCAGAGAAGATGATTGCTCAGCACTTCTGCAAGCAGCTCCTCAGGCTTTGCACTGCCTCCCTGCACAGGCCCTGAAGTGGGAGTGCTGGGTGCCTGTGTCACTTCTTCCTCCCTGCCTACCTCTGACCCCATGGTGGGTGAGGGTAGCCATGCTTATGGCTGTCTTGAAACTGAAGAGGCAGAGAACTACTTGAGTCTGTAGACCATGTGTTCTCTCCCCTGGCCTCTCTCTCCTGTCCTGTTGTTGGGGTGAAGGAGCCTATAGTGCAATGCCTGTGGAGAGGAGATGGCTCCTGACCTACCCTGCTCAGTACTGTTTTAGTGTCTTGGCCTTGAATGACAAGCCCAATTTCCTGCTGAAACATGTGGCAGGGCATGGCAGCTATGAGGTACCTCCTACATCTGCTTTCTGGCTGTGGCTACTTGGGATTTTTAACCTTATATATCTTTTTCCTTTATTCAAAACAATTTTTAGCACACTGAAAAAAAAAAAAGCCAAACGTTTTGTGCCTTTCTAAGGCAGCACTGTATCCAAGGCTGCATTTTAGGACTTAATATGGAAATGCCCGAGTCTGAGCTCCTCTACCTTGAGTATCCTTAGCCCTAGAGTCCAGGGAATAGGAAGAGTCTCTCTGTGGCTGGAGATGTGGCACACAAGATACAGTATGCCTGTGGTCCCTTTGCTCTATCATGAGGCTTTTTTGGAAGACGGCAGCATTGTACTTGGGATCATTTGTTTGGTTCCAATCAGCAGCTTAGTTATCAGATTGAATGCTTTGTCTCTTGCAAGAGACAAAATGTTCCACAATTTCCAGATTTACTCTGGACCATTCCAAGTGCCCCAGCCCCCTGATCATATCAATGACCCTGTTGCATATGGAGAAGTATAGGGTGGTTTCTCCTGAAAGGGGGAGGCAGTTCTTTTTTTTTTTTTTTTTCCTTTTTTGCTGGATCCTGAGCCAGCCTAGACCTCCTGCTTCTTCCTCAGACTTGGCTTTCCTTTCATTTGAAGTCTTTAAATTTAAAAGCATTAAGTAGCTAGTGCCCTCTACAAGGTCTGCTTTTCCCCAGAGTAGGGCAGCAAGGAATATGTACCAGAATCGGTATTATTATCGTAATAGGTTTCAGCAGGAGGAAGTTTTCTATATAGTGACATTTTACTTATTGTTTCCTCAATTCTTCCCTGCCTTTAACTAATAAAGAATTGGGAGATAGAAACAATTCTTTATAAAATCCTCCTTATTCAAGATTTTGAAATTCTTGACCTGGGTGGGGCTGGAGAGAACTTGATGTTTTCTCTAGAATGAAGAGTCCCAATTTGTATATCAGTGTTAAGAAAACAAAACAGACACTTAGGTAAGATTTTTGTGGACTATTTTAAAAATGTGTCATTAATATAAAAAAATTATATTAGCAGTATTTAATCATCCTCACCTGTAAAGAACAAGAAAAAACAGAAGGTAAATATTCTTACAGAGAATAGCAGAGCTTTAAGATTCATTTTCATTTTAAGTCCATTGTTTTGCCAATGTATTAATGTTTAGAGGTCTGTTATACTAATGTTATTTATTAATTTTTTTTCATTTCCATACACAGTTAACTAAAGAGCTTTTCAAGCACCCATGTCTGTAAAAGAAGTATTTTTAAATAAAGTTTCTTTTGTTGTAGCAGACTCGAGTTCTTGCTCATTTGAAAGGCAATATATGACCAGATACTGCGGTGGGTTCTGCTTGGCCAGCAGTCTGCCAGGCCCCACATGCTGCTCAGAAATGGCGGGGCTAGCCTCTGGGGCAGAACTGGAACCAGAAGAAACCCTGGTCTCCACTGGCAGCTGCAAAAGGTTCTGTGTTCTTTTGGGGGCAGGTGAGAAACCCCAGGTACCCGTGATACCCATGATGAATGGAAAGCACTGCACAACTTCCAGGACAATTAAGCTTTATTTTTCTCACACACACACGTACACACACGTGCACACACACATAGACACACATAATTTGCAGATTTACATACAACAAAACCACATGAGCAAGCATGCATGTCACTACACATACACACTCACACACACCCCAAAGCTCTAGCCAGGCCCCTGGTTTTTCATCCCTAAGTACCATTCTCCTATTTGGGCCCTTGTAGAGTCTAGGCCCATTAGCTCAGTTTATAGAAATTTGGTGATAATATAACTATAGCCTTAATCCCCATAAAGGACAGGTCACCTCATCTCTCTCCCTCCATCTCTCATCTTTCAGTCTCATGATCCTTTGAGGGCACTGGGAGCCATGTAAATGTAGAGGCTCAGGCTCAGAGGTCTTCACAGGAATGTCACCTGGCTTCCTCCCTGCAGGACATATTCTTGAGGAAATAACACCAGTTCCTGATTTGAGCCCGAAGAGAAAATGTCACAAAAGAGGCAGGCAGGAAGTTATAGCAGCGACTCTGCCACTGCTTCCGGATACTACAGCGTACTCTCCAGAGCCAGCAAAACTGCATTCTGTGACAGTGAACCTGGGCCCTGGTGCCTTCTCATGTCAGGGGTACAAATGGATTACCAAAGCCAGCCTGGCAGGGGTAGGCAGAAAACCAGCTAGGATAGGGGCTGGTAGAAGACAGGTATTTATAGCTATAGCATATTTAAGGAGAAAACATGTTCTACAAGAAACTTCAGTCACTTGTGGGGAACTGAGGCCTCTTCTGAACATCACATAAGTGGAGACAGAGGTGGACTGGGCCCTAAAAGGGGGCCTCCAGGGCCAAGTGAGGTCCTTCTTGGGATGGCTCTGGCCCTAGCCCACAGCCCTCTAGAATTGATCTGTAGGTGTGCTGGAGCAGGGTCTTCTCTGTAGTCCCTTTGGGGGCTTTGGCTGGGGAAAAGAGTGAGCAGGGAGCCAGAAACTGTCCAGGTGAGGAGAGAACCAATGTGATTCCATGGCTAATGCCTCAGATCGATGTATTTCTCTCCCTAAAAATGGGTAGAAGAGAGGGAAACATGGAGACAGTTAGCAGAGTTCAAGGTGAGTACACTAAGAGGAAGGAGGGAGGAATTGAAGCAGAAGCTGATGAACTTTGTGCAGCATCATGGAGGGAAGAAGCTGGGGTGGGTATGAGGAGCAAGGAAGGACAGACAGCCCCTGATTCTGCCTCTGCACTGGGGAAATGGAGGCCACACTTCACGCTTCTGGCAGGAGCCACAGGCTTTGTTCAGGAAAGGTGATGGTGATGGGACCAGGGCTTTGCCCTCAGCCTTTCTACAGGGTCTCTCCGCCACCTGCCTCACCCTGCCATCTGTAAGTAGTGTTTAGTAGGCAAGATGGGCCTGCTCTGTTTCTCCAACCAAGAAGGAAGAAGGGCAGAAAGAGTTAGTGTTCGGAAACGAGCACCATTAGTCCCTGGCACCCCCAATCCCTGAAGATTTATCAGACACTGGCCATAGGAACTGCCTCCTACCTGGTCTCCTGGAGCCCTCTTGTCACCGCTGCTGCCCTGTAGGAGGCCCATCTCTTCTGGGAGCTTATCTGACTTAACTTCAACTACAAATTCGCTCTTATGAGACGGGGGCAGCGTGCTGGGAGGAGGGAGGCGAGAGGTTGGCAACTTAGGGGCAAAGGGGGGGGGCTGTTAGGAAGGATGCTTGGATAGATAGTGGGCTCTTTGGGGGCTCTGGGGTCAGCTCAGAAAGGAAGCAGGCAATGAAAGAAGGTGTGGGGGTGGGTGCTGGGCAGGAAAGCAGGGCACATCCAACCCAGGGTCCCACTCTTGCTTCTAAGGGGTAAGGGGCAGATGACATGTGCCTAAGGAGGCAGCAGGCGGGGCAGCAGGAGAGGGAGGGTAGCAGGGGTCTGTCATGCTTACATCTCTTGTTTGCCTGACCGCCCACACAGCAGCTTGCCCTTCTTGTAGAGGAAATAGAGGACAGCGCCCAGCACAGCCAGGACCAGGATGCACACGATCACAGCCACAATGACCACGCCCTTGCTCTCCTGCTCCCGCAGCTTTTTCTCTGTCAAATAAAGCCACTCCTAGTCACTCCTGGCCCCAGGCTGACACATTGCCATTGCTGCCCCACCCAGCCCAGAGCAGGCAGAAGATGGACCGCCACTCACCTATCTCAACATTGCTCCCCACTGTGGGGACAGGGCAGAAAGGGTGCCCTAGCACAGCCCTGTTCTCTTGCCAGGCCCGGCTTACCTGTGGAGGTGCTGTTGGCTCTGGCATGAGGACTGGCAGTGGAGGTGCTGAGGCCAGCTGTTTTGCTAGAGTCTGGTGCGAGGGTGGTTAAACTGACTGGGAGGCAGAGGGAGGGAGTTAGGAGAAGCTCACGTTAGTGCCCGTGCCTGGGCATGCCCCTGCCATCCTCTGCAGGGATGTGGCCCCTCACCCAGCTCCAGGATGATGATGGTGCTGTTTCTGCCCAGGGAATTGGAAGCTGTGCATTCCGCGCCCCTCTCCAACAGCTCTGGGGTCACAAGGACATTCAGAGTGCTCAGCACCCTCTGTGAATCTTGGTATTCTTCACTTGCCTGTGAAGAAGGAGGCAGTTCAGTGGGTGGAAGGATCTCCGGTTATGGCTGCAAGGCCTGGGCAGGGATTAATAAGCACAGAGGAAGAGGCCCCAGGCCTGCTTACAGTCCCGTTGATGTCCCAGGAGATGGTGGGCCGAGGATGTCCTGATGCTTCACAAGACAGATTAAGCATTGTATTCTCTTTCACCCACACCTTCCTCTTCTTTGATGCCATCCATGGGGGACCTTGGGGAGGTAGGAGAGGGTGTGGCAGCAAACTCAGCAAGCTTGCCTCTTCTTCCCCACCAGAGCTCCCAGGGCATCAGTGGCTTTCTGGCACCAAAGAGCTCAAAACCACCTGACTTGGGGTGATCTGGTCTCTGCCCAAAGGGCCTCACCAAAAATGGCCACATTGACTAGCTGTGTGCGGTTCAGGCCAGGTACGCTGGGCACAGATGCCACGCAGCGGTAGCCTCCTCCTATCTCCCGTTTCAGATGGTCAAAGTGAAGCACAGACCCCTTTTCCAGCACTTGGCCTGTCTGGGGGAGAGGTCGTTCAGAAGGTCTCAGAAAGAATAAGCTGTTGCCCACAACCCCAGATCCATCTGGATACCTTTTCTCTCAGCCACTGGAACTCGAGGGCCTGGTTACTCTCTGCCTTGCAGGTCAGTGTAAGGCTACTGCCTTCTTGGCCTGCAGGGGCTGCGGGACTCACGTCAACATCAGACACATCTGGGGGCACAGCAAGAGTGTCAGCCTGGGAAGGACAGGGCAGGGCCACTTCCCTCTTGCCCCAGTTCATCCCCCCTGTCCTGGGGGCCCCCAGCCCCTCACAGTTCACCAGCAGCTCCTGGGGTTCACTCAACAGTGGTATCATGGTTTCTAGGTCCAGACCCTGGCATTCATAGAGCCCGCTGTGCTGCTTCTGGGCAGGCTCCAGCACCAGGAGGCCATTATCAGTGGATCTCTCTTCCTCCATCTCCCTAGTGCTGGGATTCTGGGAGAGGAAGAAGCAGTGAGCGGCACCGCCCAACCACTCTATCTGCATCTGCCTGCACCCACTCTGCAGCCAACACCAAGCCCTCACACCTGCTTGTAGATGCTGAAGGGAGGTGTGGGGTTGCCATCCGCCAAACATCTGATTTCCACACGATCCCCTTCCTTCAGCATTCCTGCAGGCTCCACTTCCAACCACACTTTTTCCGCTGGGTCTGTGTAGGCAAAGGGAGTTGTCCTCAGCCCAAGAGGTGCCCTGGGCTGGATGGGAACAGGTTGGCAGGAATTTCCACCAGGCCCACTTCAGTGAACAGATGGACAGGTCAGTACTCACAGAAAACGGGGACAGTGACTTCCCTAGATTCCTTCATGTGGTTCCCACTGGGCAGTCGGTAACTGAGCTCACAATAAAATCGGGCATCTTTGTCTTCCTTAACCAGCTGTACCTTCAGAACACTCTTCAAGGTGTATAAGCCACTTGACTCCACGATCTGCGAGGACTGAATGTGGACGCCTGGGCAGGGAGGAAGGGGAGCAGGGCCTGGCCTCAGCCCCACCCTGTAGTTCCCACCATGTTAGCAGGGGAGCATCTAAAGACCCCTGCCAGCTGGGCATGGGTGGCACACACCTATAATCCCAGCTACTCAGGAAGCTGAGACAGGCAGGAGGAACAGCAGTTTGAGGCCAGGCTCAGCAAGTTAGCAAGATACCGTCTCAAAATAAATAAATAAATAAATAGCCCTGCCCCTGTCAAGTGGCCAGGGTCAAATGCAACCTGGCAACTTTTCAACCCAGCACTTTTAATGTGCAGTATCTGCCCTAGAAAAACATTCACACAACAGCATATATACAAAGATGTATGCCAGTATTGCTGCAGCAACGTATATGAGGTGCCTGGGAGTGTAGTAAGTGGTAGAGCATGTGCTTAGCATGCACATAAGGGTCTGGCTTCACCCCAAGAGCCAAAAACAAAATAAATTACCCAAGGTGATTAGAAAAATGAGACACGCTAGACTCATCAAGCAGGAACAGCAGAGTCTAAAACTCTGCAACAGGCACAACAAGTACATCTACACAGACTGAGCTACAAAGATTACACAAAAGAAACTGTCTAGGGCTGGGGTTGTGGCTCAGTGGCAGACTACTTGCCTAACACGTGTGAGGCACTGGGTTCAATTCTCAGCACCACATACAAATAAATGAATAAAATAAAGGTTCATCCAACAATGAAAAAAAGTATATTTAAAAATAAATAAATAAAAGAAACTGTAGCAATGCATACCACAGTTTAATACTTCTCAGGGTTTGCCAACCTCACACTAATGATGTTTCAGGCTAAAAGTGAGTCTTTGTGGTGAGGCATCCTTTGCACCATACCAAGTGTAGCAGCATCCCACCTCTACTCACCAGATGCCAATAGCACCCCCTATTCTTTTGATAACCAAAACTCCCACCAGACACTGCCAAATATCCCCTGGTGGGGTGCAAAAGTCAATCCTGGTTAGAGACCACTGATTTAAATAATAAAATGCCTACATGCTTCTAGAGATATTTGTGTGTGTGAATAAATACACAGAAATAGGCCTGAAAGAACTGACAGCAGAGGTTACTTCTGATAGTAAATCAGAGGAACGTCTAACTTTTCTGTGCAATTCAAATTCTTGGGACTGGGGCTCTAACTCAGTGGTAGAGCACTTGCCTACTAGCAGGTGCAACACCCTAGGTTCAACCCCAGCACAGGGGTGGCAAGGGGGCCGGTGATATCCTTTATCAAAATATTTCCAATTTCCCACTCTCTCTTAAAAAAGAAAAAAATATATATATATTTCCAAACATCACTTGTTGCCGGGTGCACTGGCACATGCCTGTAATCCCAGCAGCTCAGGAGGCTGAGGTGAGAGGATCATGAGTTCAACACAGTGAGACCCTGTCTCTAAAATACAAAAAAGGGCTGAGGATGTGGCTCAGTGGTTGAGTGCCCCTTAGTTCAATCCCTGGTACCAAAAAAAAAAAAAAAAAAAAAAAAAAAAAATCACTTGTTGATTTATTTTTTACTTTTTCCAGTTCTGGGGATTGAAACCAAGGCCACTCTATCACTGAGCTATACTCCTAGCCCTTTTTACTTAATTTTTATTTTTGAGTCAGAGTCTTCCTAAGTTGCCCAAGCTAACCTCAAATTTGTGATCCTTCTGCTTTAGCTCCTAAGTCATATATTTTTTTCTTTTTTTTTTAGTAAAAGCTAAAATAAGTGGTTAGTTAGTCCCTGTATGGTACCACAGGCAAGAAGGGTACTCACGATTTTTCTCCTCCATCAGGGGCAGACGATTCTTGTACCAAATGACTTGAGGAACGGGGTACCCATTCCTCCCTATACAGGTGGCGACCTAAGAAGGAGAGGGTATGAGTCTCCCTGCCTGACACCCCACCAAGGCCCACCTTAGCTCCTGCTTACACTTGGTCAGCCCAGCATATCTCACCTCCTCAGGCTCCCTGCTGTTTACAGAGATGCCCAGGGCACTGGCCTGGATGGTTGGCTCCTCTGGAGCTTCTACAAGGGGAGGAAAATCAGCAGGAATACTGGAGCCCGCTTCCCATGATCCATACTGACGTGAAGGCAGGAAGGGAGGGGCACTCACTGAAGACATGGAGCTGAATGCGGTGCTCCTGGGACAGAGGACGCTTACTCTGGCACAGGAAGATGCGCTCATCATGGGGCATGACCTGAGTCAGAGCCAGAGCCCCTGAGCCCTGGAGGCTGAGACGGTGCTGGTACTCCCCAGGCTCACTCTGACCCTGGCCCTGGCGCACACGGAAGATGAGTGTGGGCTTCTCCTTGTAGACCTGAGGGGATGGGACAGAGAGGTAAGGGTCCTGGGTCTGCATGGGGGGGCAGAGCTTCCCACCTCCCACTGCCCCTGGGAGCTCAGGAACTCACAGAAAACCAGTCCACATGGCTGAGGTTGCCCAGGGAGTGTGAAGGGCCACACCTCAGAAGGGCCGTGTTGCCCACTTCCACTTCCACCAGCTCTGGTGTGGGCTGCTCCGCCTCTCCAGGCACACCTGGAGGGAGGAAGGGGTGTACCCCAGCAGCTGTGTCAGCTCCAGCTGCTCCCCATCCCTTCACACTACTCCCTGCAGCTGTTCTCCTGCCACTCAGGAGGGCCCAAAGAAGGCCCTGTCCATTCCTAACCCTCAACCTCACCCTGCCTGCCCCCAACTCACAGTCAGCCCTCTCCTACTGCAGGGGGATCCTGGTCCTCAGAGTGAAGACTGAACATGGGGCACTTCCCAAATGAGGATGGCAGAGGGGAAGAGGGGCAACATGAATAGGCTCTGGGCCAAGAGGAAGGTTCCTTTCCTCCTAGGTCCCCTCCCCTGCTCTCTGAGTGAGCTCAGAGTGTGGGAATGCAAGGCATGTGCCAGGCTGGGGCACACAGGCCCCTTTGTGTCCCCATCCCCAGGGCAGACGTCACTATTCTACCCTCTGCCTACCCCCCAAGTCTCCTCCCTAAACCCCCAAGAAGACCTAATGAGCCAATCTGGCCACACTCTGAACTCATGCTCCCTAAGCGGTATGGCAATGAACATTCCACATACACTCAGGGGATCTCATCCTGGGAATCTGGTGAGTATGGAGGGGTCAGAGTCCCCCAGGGGTCAGGACAAGGGTCAGGGAGTGGGCAAGAGTGACATTAGTGGCATTAGTGGTGCCAGCGTGCTCCCAATCCTGTGAGGAAGTTATGTCACTTGACACCATCTGGCTGGACCCTAGGATGCCTGCCTTGAACTGGCTCCCAGGCAGGGAGGGCCAGTGCAATGGTCCTCAACCCAGAGCAGAAGCCTGCGATTCTTGACTCTTTTTCCCCAGAGACAGAAGAGCAGGGCAGGGTGCTGCGGGACCCTCTGCAGCTATGGAGCCCTATTTAGCCCTTTCCCCAGAAATAAGGTCAGCCTAGGAGGCAGTAGACTGGAATACTCCAGGGATATGGCTGGCACTGGGCATGAGGCCAGCCAAGTGGGTAATGCCCAGTCCAACCCTTCCCCGGGCGGATAGCGGCTGGGATCAGGGTAGAAGCCAAGAGTAACACGCCATACCGCTGCGGGCCATACAAGGGCAGCATGGACCCCGGGAGGGCCCAACTACTAGGCGGTTCCAGAAAAAAGCTCCCAGGTGCTTGGGCGCTTTTCCCACCAGAATGTAGTCCTTAAACTAAGTCCACTGGTGCTTCCACTCTAGAAATGCTCCATCTCCCGTATCTACCATCTATGCCGGTCACCGAGGAGTCGCGAGGCGACCCACACTGCCTACAGCCTGTGCCAACGCCCAGCCCGGCGGGAGCAGCCGTTCCTCCTCCTCTTGCTCACCTCCAGCCTGGCGCGAGGCCCAGGCCGGAGGGGGAGGGGTCGGCGCACCCCTCCAGCTAGAAAAGCTGCCTTTTCCAGCAACAGGCGGGCGCCGGATTCAGGGGTTGGGGATGCGCGCTGGTTGCGCCTCCCATTCCGGCTCCAAAAGCCGGTCCCCAGAGTGGGCACCTGCGGAAAAACTCTCCGAGAGCCTCAACTCCACCCTTTCTCTCGCGCGGCAGCAGCCTCCACCCGGTCTTCCCAGTCCTGATCCCGGATACTCTAGAATCCAGACTGCAAACTGGATGCAAAGAATAGTTGCACGCGCGCAAGGCGCCAGGGAGCCCGGCGCTCGGGCAGGGAAAGCGCCTACTGGGGCTCAAATCCCCGGTGCTGCTGCGCTCCCGGCTCTGCTATCCCGCACGCTCCCCCTGAAGACCCTCGGCCCGGGCGCTGCGGGGCACGGGTCCCCCAACCAACTCACTCACCAGTGGCGCGGCGACAGCAGCAGCAGACGACCAGCAAGAAGGCGCAGAGGAGTCCGGGTAGATCCATGCTTCCCGGCCGGAGGACGAGAGCCAAGTGAGGAGCTTGCGACTGCCGGGGGCTGACGTCAGGGGGGCGGGGGAGGGGGCCCAAGCGCTGGCCTGCCCCGCCCCGCGCAGCCCCCCGCCCCCGCCCCCGCACGCAGCAGCCCTAGGGGGCGGTCCCCGATGCGCCGGCCCCTAAGCCGCACTCCAGAGCGCGGCCGGAGGTAGGCCGTAGCCCGCCTTCCAGCCCCCAGTTTGAGCACACCACGGGAGCAGTGACAGGTGTCTTGGGGCCGGACAGACTGACCGAGGAAGCAGCGAGGAGAAGCTGGTCCGGATGCCCAGAAAGGCCCAGATCGCCACAGCGGTGTTCACCCCAGCCCAGACCTTACCAGTGTAGCACTGGGGGACCTCCTGGCGGAGGAATAGCAGATCAGGTCCTCTGTGTCCCTAATGGGAGCCTCCCATTCAGGCTCCTCTGCTCCGCCTCAGAGAAATTGGGCCAGCTTTGGACACCTCCCAGAATGATTGCTCCACTGCGCGGCTGCTGCCGGTCTGGCACTGCCCCCAGCCTGGCTGTCCTGGCAGCTTTGGGGGAAGAACCGTGCGCCAGGTTCCACAGACCCAGAGGTACCTGCAGGGGGGAGTGGAGAATGCGCCTTCCAGTCTGTCCTTCAAGCCCAAACTCCCACAAGTCCGTGTTTAACTAGAAAAGGGAGGGGGCTGAACTCAGTGACCAGAGGTGTTCATGCTTGTCCAACCCTGAGAATCCTGTTCCTACCATCTTTTCTCTTTAAACTTGACCTGGGACTCAGTTTCCTCCCACCAGAATAAGGAAAAGAGAGGGAAGATTTAAAGGATGCTGAATCCAGCTGAGCGCGGGTGATGCATACCTGCAACCCAACTACTAAAGAAGCTGAGACAGGAAGATAACACGTTTGAGATCAGCCTGGGCAGTTTAGCAGACCCTGATTAAAAAATGAAAAGGGCTGGGGCTGGGCTGGGGGTTGTGGCTCAGTGGTAGAGCACTTGCATCGAATGTGCTAGGCACTGGGTTCGATTCTAAATAAATGAATACAATAAAGGTCCATCAACAACTAAAAAAAAAGAAGAAGAAAGGGACTGAGGGAGCTGGGGATGCAGCTCAGTTAGTAGAGTGCTTGTTTTGCATGCACAAGGTCCTTGGTTCAGTCCCCAGCACTTGGGAAAAAAAAATACAGAGTCTCCAGCTTGACCCCTAGAAATCTCTTGCTTTTCCTGATGGTTGAAAGGACCCCTGAGGCAGTGCTTTACTGATCCCCAATTCCCCCTCACCCTACTGACTTGGTTCAGCAGCTGGAGAAGGAGCACATGCAGGAGGGATCAGATCTGGTTGCAGAAAGCCCTGCCTGAGCTGGGTCAGTCATTCAGCATGGTGAGGGGAGCCCGACAGCTACCCTTTTCCCCAAACTGAGACTTCTACCTGAGTCTTCTGGCCTGCTAAGACTTCAGTACCCTGGCCTCTGGTAAGGATCCATATATTTTGGGACTTCTTCATCAGGTATGGTCAGATTGGGGCCTAGATCTGGGGTGAAAGTCTGTCTCCCACCAGGCAGTCTTTCTGCTGGCTGGGGGGAGGAGCAGGGTGAGGCAGCAAATGCCAGAGATGGCCAGGTGACTTGAGAGAATGCTCTGGGTGGCGTTTTGATGACGCAGAGATGACTGGCAAACCACATCAGCCTTGTCTTTCAGAGCCTTGCTGACCCCTCCTCCCTGTCCATTAGTCTCCAGCCAGAGGCCATGCCAAGCCTGCCAGGCCAGGGGCTGGAACATGGACAGGAGAGAGCAAGAGGACGACCCTGGCTCTCCTGACCCCTAGACTAAATGTATGGACTCTGGCCCAGGGCCCAGAGCAGAAGGGAACAGATGAAGGTTTTTGTATGCAGGGCAGGAGTGGGAATAGCTGAAGGTTGCTGTTTGCCCTGGCAGGCCAGGAGCTGGGCATGGACTGGCTTCCCTGCCCCCTCCCCTTCACTTAACACCATTAACTAATCATTCTCTTCTCTGGCAGCCTGAAAACACAGCCAGCTAACCACCAAGGACAGTCAGTTCTGAATTCTTCTTCCGCCCTTAGGAGACAGAAAGGGGGGTGTTGGGGGGGTTGGAAGAGTCATCTCTGCAGTGAAAGAGAAATGAGATTAGAGCCCAGGGGTGACATCTCCTCCCCTGCATGGCCCCAGCAAACAAACATATGTCCTAGGAAAAGTCCATTAGGGAGTGAGTGGGAGAGGTCAAGGGACAGACAACATAGGGATGGTTCCACAAGAGGGTCACTTTGGGATTACAAACCAAAGAGGGGTCAGGACTTTGGAGAGGATTCAGAGGCCAATGGAAACAGGAAGGACAGGAACAAAGTCAGGAGTGCAGGGCAGGTGGATGGTATCACTCCCAGCTCCTCTAAGACGCCAGAGGATACAGCTTTGGCAGCAACAGAATTTCCAGGACTGAGACTCAGCACATAGGGATATGGAGGAGAAGGCAGGGGAGGAGATGGAGGAGAAAGGGGCAGAGATGGGCCTTTCACCCCAGCAGAGACTCATGCACTCAAGGAAAACCCTTGTCAAGGGTAGGTAGGTCAAGGGTAGAAGAATAGGTCTCCCTGGCTGAGGGCTGGGGGTGGGGTAGAGTCCTAATTCTTTGCCTCACTTCTCTCCAGGAAGTGGGGCTAGGACTGCAGCTTTTCTCCACCCCCATGGTAGACCTAGGCTCCTGAGATGAGGGGGCTCTCTCCGTGCAGAATGCCTTTGGGTGCCTCTCTAGTATAGGTCTGATAAATAAGGTGGAGAAACTGAAGCTGGGTGAGGGAGGTAGCCTCCTGGGCAAGTGGGACTTTCCATCCATTATAAGGAAAAGTGGGGAAGAGTAGAGTTGGAGGCAAAGAGACAAAGTCACTCCACCAGCACCTTGTGGGGATATTGGCCCCAGAGTTCTCTCCCAGCTAACTTTTGCTTAGTGGGCACAGTGGCTTCCGACCCACCTTCTGGTCCAGGAACCTTAACCAGAAGGATGTGACAAAGGCAGGCTGGGCTGAGGAAGGAAGCTGATAAAGACGAATTTGCAGCTGCCATGAGAAGGAGATGGAAGCGGAAGGGGTGGCCTAGCAATCTTGGCAACAATGAAGGTCGGGGAACCCCCTAGAAGATAGAAACTGGCCTGGGTCTTGGAGGGGATGCAGGAAACTTTCCAGATTTTTTTTATGGGGGGGGGTTCTGATTGAGAGGAGATTGTGCTGAGAGTGAAAAACAGGGTGGGAGGAGGGTGGGGGACAGTAGCTGCCTAAGACATCTTTGGGCCTGCAAACCGGATACTGGGGGTGGGCTGGTGGAAGATGTGGGGGAAGAGATTGAATGGGGGGAAGCCGCCCCACTCCCTCCGGACATTCGTGTCCTTCGCACCTGACCTAGGGCAGGAGGAAGGAGGTGCAGTCTGGATGGGGGTGCACCCCAGCAGCACTGGTGGCTTTCTGGGGGGATGGGAGGGGTTATTTTTAAACTTGGAAAAACCGTGAGTTCATCTCCACCCTGGAGGCGGCAAAGGCCCCATTGTGTAGGGGTCCGAAGAAGGGGGAGGCTGAAGGGGGGGAGTGGCACAAAGGCGAGGATTATGTTGGAGCAGGCTAGGGGAGCACAGGGTGGGGGAGGGGCACCGTCGTCACAGCTGGCCTACTGAACTCTGGGGTCGGGCCAGGCTGGAGCTTGGGCTTAGATAAGTGGGGAGGCGAATTCCACCCTCACAAAGCCCCTGTTGGGGAGTTGGGGTCTCCCACATCCGACATCCGGTGGTTCATCCTGGGGAAGGGGCTGATGGTGGGATTCCCACTGCCTGGCTTTCCCAGGGACTGCAGGGTCTGTTCTCAGGCTCCCGGCATTCCGGGGACTCCCCTGGGAGCTACTGGCCTCTCAGTCCCTTCACTGCCGGGTGGGGGCAGGAAAAAGAGGATGTGGATGCAACATCTTCCTGGGGACTAGGAACCCTTAAGCCAGACAGTAGTGGGTGGGTCGGGCATTTGAAGCGGTCCCAGCCCTCCCACCCCAGCCCCCTGATCTGCAGGACCCTTAGACCAAGGCTGGCCCGCAAGTCCCCTCTGATCCCAGGGCTTTCTCCGCCTAGGACAGCCCACCTGCTCGACCTCAGCACCCAGGACCTCCTCCCGGGGATCCAGCCCTGGCGGGAGGGCGCCAGTATAGGCTCCTCTGCGCGCCCCAGGAGCCCTACTCCGGAGGTCCAGCCGGCGGCGCCGGGGGGCGGGGCATCCGGCCGCGCGCACCAACCCAAACATTACCATAAATGCTCAGGCTGCAGCCTCGGGCCGCGCCGGGCTTGGCAGGGTTGGGGGGGCGGCCTGGGGGCCCTCCCGGAGCCCTTTATCCGGTCCTTTGGCCCATCCCTGTGCGGCCGTCAGAGGTGATTCAATCTGTCCTGTCACCCCCTCTCCAAAGTGGGGTGGTTGCGGGGGAGGCCGGGAGAGATGGGCAGTGGGCTGTGATCCCAGGTCAGAGTCTCCAGGCAGGATTTCAACATCCGCGCAGAGTTGAGGGCTCTGCGGGACCCACTCCTCTCAGGAGTGACTTCTTGGGTCTCAGTACTCTGACCTCTGAACCCTAGATCCCCTCTTATTTCCCAGTGCCCGACCTAAACTTGGAGACTGAGGAATGATGGGGGCGGGCCAGGATGCTGGGAGTTTACACCTCTCCCCTTCTGGGAAGTTCACATCCGGTCCCCAAAATACCACCACGCAGGGAGAGGAATGTCCCCAGAGGGCTGTTTAAGTTTGACTTTGAGTTGTCCCTGAGAAAAGGCCAGCTAATGTACAGTTGGGGAGGCTGTGGGAAACCTGGAAGTGCCACATTCTGGGTCCCCTGGTCCTATCCTCTCTGAAGAATACTTGTGCATTTCTTTTGACCTTAGCTTTAAGCCAGGAGATCACATTGGGGGGGGGGGGGTCTGGAAGCCTCCCTGTAGCTGCCCAGGCTCTGGCCTGCTCTCTCTCTGGACCTGGCACCCCAGTGGCTGGGGCCCTCTAGGGAATATGAAAAGTGGAGGGGACACAGGATTTGGACACAATGGTGGCTGTACTCTCTCACTGGCACCATCCCTTCACATGCCTGTCACATTGGAAACTGCTCCATCAACTATGGTCTCAAACAGCAAGAAAGAACTGATGTTTTTGCTACCAATTTAATGGGTCTCTTGTAAGTAAACTCACTGGGACTCTTCAGAGGGAACACAGCAGTGCGCTGACCCAAGGAAAGAAACTATGCATGTCTCAGGGCCTATCTCATCTTTGCAGCATGCTTTACAGCTTAGACCTGTTCCTTAGGGTCATTTTCATGACCAGTACTTTTCTTGCTATTTACAACAAAAAATGAGGAAATGGGAAACACAAAGAGTTACTTACCTCGCTGATCATGGTGGTGAATGTCTGTTATCCCAGAGACTCAGGAGGCTGAGGCAGGAGGATTACAAATTCCAAGCCAGCCTTAACAATTTAGCAATGCCAGACTGGGGATGTGGCTCAAGTGGTGGCGTGCTCCCCTGGCATGTGTGCAGCCCGGGTTTGATCCTCAGCACCACATGCAAGCAAAGATGTTGTGTCCGCCGAAAAAACTAAAAAATAAAATATTGGAATTCTCTCTCTCTCTCTCTCTCTCTCTCTCAATAAAATAAAATAAAAATAACAATTTAGCAATGCCCTAAGTGACTTACTGACACTCTCCTGTCTCAATAAAAAATAAAAAGGGTTGAGGATGTAGCTCAGAGATAAAGTGCCACTGGGTTCAATCTCCCCAATACAAAAGAAAGAGAGAGAGTTACATGACCTAAAGTTACATAGGCAGTGAGTGATGGAATTACATTTTAAAAGCTATAGTTTTTAAAACTATAAAGCTCTAGGTGCAATCATAGCACTTAAAATGCACATAACACAGAATTTACAATTTTAAGCATCTTTAATAGTACAATTCAGTAGTATTAAGTAATTCACTGTGTTGTGCAACTGTCTCTACTATCTAGTTTCAGATATTTTTTTGGGGGGGGGTACTGGGGTGGTGGAACCCTGGCCTCCATCATACTAAGTATGTGCTCTATCCCTGAGTGATACCCCAGCTCCAGAAATTTTTCATCACCCCAAGGAACTTAAATTTGAAGGAAGATTTATCTAGCTCCAAACCCGTGCACTATGTCTGTAATTTTTATAGCTTGATGAAGAGCTGGATCCTGTGGCATAAACAGGAAGTGCAAAAGGGATTCAGAAAGGGAGTGTTAATGTAGACTTTGGGCTCCCTCCACTAACTAGGAAAGTCTTTTTGGAATGTGGAAGTTTCAATGAGAGGTCAGGTTTAGAGAGAGGAGGAGCGAGGGCTTGACATTCTGGGCAGGGAAAATGGTACAAGTAAAGAAAGAGGGATGGGAGCAGAGAAAGGGAGGGACACTTTCAGTGATGACTGCAGAAATTTCTGTATACAGGTGGAGTTTCAGAGAGGCATCAGCCTTCAGAAGATGGAGTTGGCAGGAGGCTCAGGGACTTGTTTTGAATTGAAACCCTCTACTTTTATTTTAATCATGTTTACTTGGAGGCTCCACCAAAATTCTACCCATCTTGACACCACCGTTGTGCAGGCAGTCGGTGCTCAGTGAAGAGTGGTAAACTAGAAATTCAACAGGACATAGCTGTCACCAGCATGGATCCACAAATTACTGATAGCATGTTGTCCTATCGCCTCTGTTTACAGATGTTGCTTGCTTATGAGGTTTAAAGACTGAAGCCCCACAGGCATGGTGGCTTAGGCAGGAGAATCTCAAGTTCAAGGCCAGCTTCAGCAATATAGTAAGGCTCTGAGCCACATAGTGTCTCAAAATAAAAAATAGAAAGGACTTGGGGATGTAGCTCAGTGGTTAAAACGCCCTGAGTTCAACCCCCAGTACTCCCCTGTGCACAGACACACAAAAAGAATGATTCCTCTGATTCCCAGAACCACATGCTTCAACTGTCATCCATGTGACCACAGAGCTGTCACTTCCTGAGAGGACCTCCAAGCGGGTTCCATATGGTTCTGGCATTGTGGTGACACCCTGGATGGATGACCTTGGATTCATTACAATGATAAAAAAAAAAAATAAACCCAGTGAGGTGGCATACTGATCTCTGGAAATCTCCCTTGTGAAAGCTCTAATGACAGCATGCATGCCACACCCCCATCACCTAGCTTAGTACACACCCAAACCTCAGTCCTGCCAGGGAGAAGGTGCCTTACTCCATTCATTCATTGGCCCTTGAATAAAATGTCCTGCCTGCTCCAGGGACTGTTTGGTTATTTATATACAGTATTGAGCAGAAAAGAGGGTGCATGTGTGTGGGAGCTCCAGCAGAGGAGGCAGAGTTAGGACATGGGGAAGAGCTTGGATCTTAAAATAGGTTAGGCAGTGCTGGGGACATAGCTCAGTGTAAAATATTTGCCTAGCATGTGAAAGGCCTTGTGTTCAATCTGCAGCACTGCCAAGAAGAAGAAGAAGAAAAGAAGTTAGGCAATAGAGAGCCACTGCAGGTTCTTGAGCAATGACCACATGGTGTGATGAAATTGGGATTTAAGTTTACAATGGTTTCTCGATTTCTTCCCGGCCTGGGAGCGCCCCCTGGTGCCCCTAGTTTTTTTTTTTTTAAATTAAAAAATTTTATTGCATTTAGTGAGAGTCATTGTTACTGTGTTCATACATGCACATGATCTAATAATACACTTTGGTCAGTATAATTCTCTGGTGTTTCCCTTCTTCCTCCCCTCCTCCCTCCCTTTGGCCCCTTTCCTCTACTGGTCTCCCTTTGATTTTCAGGAGGTGCCCCGCCCCCCCCCCCCATAACTTTCTTTCCCTTTTCCTCTCTAGCTTCCACATATGAGAGAAAACATACAACCCTGACTTTCTGAGTTTGGCTTATTTCATTTATCATAATGGTCTCAAGTTCCATTCATTTACATGCCAATGACATAATTTCATTCTCTTTTTGAAGCTGAATAAAACTCCATTGTGTATATATACACCATATTTTCTTTATTCATTCATCCACTGACAGACACATAGGCTGGGTATGCATATATCTCCATAGTGTGATGACTTGAATTCTTTAAGATAAATACCGAAGAATGGGATAGCTGGGTTATATGTGATTTCATGCCTAGTCCTTTGAGGAACCTCCATACTGATTTTCATAATGGTTGTACTAGTTTACAATTCCACCAACAGCATGAAAGTTCCCTGCCCCTCTATAATGGCATCCCTAGTTTGAATTGTTCCCTCGTCAGATATGGAATAGGTGGAAAAATAGAGAGCCGATTGAATTGCAAAGCTGGGCTCTGGGAGGTAATGTGTAGATAGAGACCTTTGAGAGTAAAGAGAGATTGCACCATAGAATTTCCTTCTCTCTGTGTCATAATTACTGTGTCTGTTGTGCTTTGGAAACTAGCACAGAAGTCATGAAAGCTATGGACTGAAGATGATGATATTAGAAAGGTCCATGTGTTTAAGAAACAGGCACTCTCATTAGGAGGACAGGCAAGTACTATAATGTTATACTACAAAGCACCAAGAACCAGGATGCAAGTATGCACATAGAACAGTTACCTGGAGCCAGGTTCAACGGTATACTCCTGTAATGCCAGAGACTGGGGAGGCTGAGGCAGGAAGATCATGTGTTTGAGACCAGCCTCTCAACTTAGCAAGACCCTCAGCAACTTAGTGAGACCCTGTCTCAAATAAAACAAAAAGGACTGGGGTAAAGCACTCCTGGGTTCAGTCCCTAGTACCAAATTAATAACAACAACAAAAGGGCTAGGGATGTATCCCAGTGCTAAAATGCACCTGGGTTCAATCCTCAATATTAAAACAAAACATCAGTTCTCAATATTAAAAAATATTAAAACAAAAATCCCAGTTACTTGGAGTTGTGGGTGTAGCTCCTGGAAGAGTTGACATCTAGCATCATTTGTTTTTTGGTTTTTGGTGATTAGGATTGAACCCAGGGGCACTTACCATTGAACTACATCTCTAGCCCTTTTAACTTAGAGACAGGGTCTTGCTAAATTGTGGAGGCTGCCTGAGCCTTCTGAGTACCTGGGATTACAGGCATTCACCACCATGCCTGGCTCCACCTACCCTCATTTTAAGGGATGAGTTATAGGTAAGGAGCTGGACAGGTATGGGGTGGGCTTCGTAGAGGGTGGCACAGCCTGCTCTGTGCAGGGGACTGTTAGCAGTTAATTCAAATCCCACAAGGGAGGAAAAGGTTAGTTAGATTTACAAACCATAATTTTTTTTTTCAGTTCTGGGGATTGAAACTAGGGTTGTTTTACCACTGAGCTACCTCCCCAGCCCTTTTTATTTATTTCTTAAAAATTTAAGACAGGGTATAGGCAAATTGCTGAGGCTGGCCTTGAACTCACCTTTCTCCTGCCTCTGCCTCCCCAGTCACTGGGATTACTGGCGTCTGCCACAGCCCTGGAAAATAATGATGAATTATTAACGGCAATAGAGTGTGTATGAATGGTTTTAAGCAAGAGCACAATCAGAAGCCAGTTTAAATGCATTAGAATTCAGACTCCAGGAGGAACAGAAATAAAGGTCTTCTTTCGAAGATTCCATTTCCCTTGTAAATCCCAAAGGATCAATCCTGTCTGGGAAGGCTGTCTCCTGCACACAAGGTGTGGCTCTCTTTTAACCTTGTTACCCTCATGTGACTGAGTTCCTCTTGGCAGCCTCTCCTTCCCACATCCAGCTTCAAGTGGGACACAACATTTCTCTGAGGTTTCTAAAAATAATCCTTGCATTAGTTCTAGCTATGGAGTACTATGCAGCTGTCAAAAGAATAAGGACAATCTCTGCACTGGAGATGATTGTCAGGAAGTTTTTTTGTTTTGTTTTATTTGCATTTGTGGGAATTAAACTCAGGGCATCCTAAATGTGAGTCAAGTGCTCTCCTGAGACCAACCTACTTCCTAGCACCCCCGGCCCCGTTTTAAAATATTTTTTAGTTGTCACTGGACCTTTATTTAATTAATTAATTTATATGCAGTGCTGAGAATCAAACCCAGTGCCTCACACATGCTAAGTGAGTGCTCTATCACTGAGTCACAACCCCAGTCCCCCAGGCCTTTTTAAGTTAAAAAAATTTTTTTTCATCAGTGCTGGGGACTAAATCCAGGAGCACTCTACAACTGAACTATATCCCCTGTCTTTTCTTTTTTTTATTTTGAGATGGGTTCTCTCTAAATTTCCAAGGTTGATTTAAAACTTGAGATCCTCCCACTTCAGCTTCCAGAGTTACAGGTGTGCACCACTGTGCTGAGCCAGGAGATATTTTTCAATTAAAAAACTAGAGCTAGGTCTAGGGCTGGGGCTCAGCGGTAGAGCGCTCACCTAGCATGTGTGGGGCCCTGGGTTCAATCCTTAGCACCACATAAAAATAAATAAATAAAATAAAGATATACCTTTGTGTAAGAAATGGATATTTCACTGGGCCTGGTGGTTTGATTTGTAACCCCAGCTACTCAGGTGGCTGAGGCAGAAAAATTCTAAGTTTCAGTCCAGCCTGGGTAATATCAAGGCCCTGTTTGGGAAGATGTGGGGAAAAGGCACACTCATACATTGCTGCTGGGGCTGCAAATTAGTGTAATCAATATGGAAGGCAGTATGGAAATTCTTGGAAAATTGGGAATGGAACCACCATTTGATCCAGCTATCCCTCTCCTCAGTCTATACCCAAAGGACATAAAAACAGCATACTACAGGGACACAGCCACATCAATGTTTGTAGCAGCACAATTCACAATAGC
The DNA here is from genome assembly GCF_052094955.1 of Ictidomys tridecemlineatus. NCBI lineage: Eukaryota > Metazoa > Chordata > Mammalia > Rodentia > Sciuridae > Ictidomys > Ictidomys tridecemlineatus. The sequence goes on from NC_135480.1 coordinate 102,537,343, forward strand.
TAAACTGTGGAACCAACCTAGATGCCCTTCAGTAGATGAATGAATTTTTAAAATGTGGCATATATACACAATGGAATATTACTCAGCAATAAAAGAGAATAAAATCATGGCATTTGCAGGTAAATGGATGGAGTTAGAGAAGATAATGCTAAGTGAAGTTAGTCAATCCCCCAAAACCCAAATGCCAAATGTTTTCTCTGATATAAGGAGGCTGATTCATAGTGGAATAGGGAGGGGGAGCGTGGGAAGAATAGACCAACTCTAGATAGGGCAGAGGGGTTGGAGGGGAAGGGAGGGGACATGGGGTTAGAAATGATGGTGGAATGTGATGGTCATTATTATCCAAAGTACATGTATGAAGACATGAATTGGTATGAATATACTTTGTATATAATTGGTATGAATATACTTTGAATATACCAGAGATATGAAAAATTGTGCTCTATTTGTGTAATAAGAGTTATAATGCATTCTGCTGTCATATATAAATAAAAAATTAATTTTTAAAAAAAGGGCTGGAGATGTAGCCCAGCTGTAGAGGGCTTCCCTCGAATGCATGAAGCCTTATGTTCTGTCCCCAATAGTGGCGGGTTTTTGGGGGGTGGTGAAAATTGGCCAAAGTCTTTAGCAGACAACTTAGCAAAAAAGATATATAGATAGCAAATAAGTCTGTGAAAAGATGCTCCAGGGGTGGGGATGTGGCTCAAGTGGTAACACGCTTGCCTGGCATGCGCAGGGCGCTGGGTTGGATCCTTAGCACCACATAAAAATAAATAAATAAATAAAGATGTTGTGTCCGCCGAAAACTAAACAATTAAAAAAAAAAAAAAAAAGATGCTCCCGACAGGTGCAGCCTGAGGTGGGAGAATGGAGTCTAGAAGTCCTAGGCAGCCTGGGCAACATAGCAGGACTCTAAAATTAATTAACTAGCTAATTAATTAATTAATTAAAAGATGCTCTACATCATATGCCATCAGGAAAATGTACATTAAACAAATATGAGATACACTGTATACCTATGAGAATGTCCAGAATCCAAAGTACCACCACCACTCAGAAAGCAACTCTTTTTTGTTTTGGAACTGGGATTGAACCCAGAGGCACTTAACCACTGAGCGACATCGAGACATCTCTAGCTCCCTCCACGCCCCCCCCTTTTAAAAAATATTTTTTCAGTTGTAATTGGACACAATACCTTTATTTTATTTATTTATCTTTGTGTGGTGCTGAGGCTTGAACCCAGTGCCTTGTACATACTAGGCGAGTGCTCTAATGCTGAGCCACAACCCCAGCACCCCCTAGCCCTTTTTAAAATATTTTATTTCGAGACAGGGTCTCACTGAGTTGCTTAGGGCCTCGATAAATTGCTGAGGCTGGGATTGAATTGGTGATCCTCCTGCCTCAGCCTCCCTAGCCACTAGGATTACAGGCGTGCTCCATAAGAGCTCTTGCAAGGCTAGCGGGAATACAAAAAGATACAGCCACTGTGACGGTTTGATAGTTTCTTACACTTCCAACAACGCTTGTGTTCCTTTGGTATTTACCCAAATGAGTTGAAAACATGTCTACTCAGGACCCCTCCCAGGGGCACATGCCCTCCAGTCTCTGCCACTGTGTGCTTGTCACACTTCAGGCAGTCCTGCCCTAACTGCTGGACAGGGCACTGCTGTCCGTGAAGAAGGAGTTTCAGGCCAATGGTGACAGTGTGCAGCCCTCCCAGGGTGTTCTAGTGTCCAGTGGGTGGGGCAGGGCCACATCCCTGAATTCATTGCCACATGGCTACCCTAACGGAGCAATCAATATTGATTGCCACTTGATTTTTTTGAAATTTATATTTCTATTTAAAAAAAATTTTTAGTTACACATGGGCACAATATCTTTATTTTATTTATTTATTTTTATGTGGTGCTGAGGATCGAACCCAGGGTCTCACATGTGAGAGGCGAGTGCTCTACCGCTGAGCCACAACCCCAGCTCCAATTGCCACTTTATTTTAAAAAAGTAAAATAACCAAACTTAGTTTTTTTTTTTAATGTTATGCTTTTTTCTTTCTTTCTTTTCCTTTTTTTTTTTTTTTTTTGGGTCTGGGGATTTAACCCAGGGGTGCTTAACCACGGAGCTATATCCCCAACCCTTTTTATTTTTCATTTTATTTTGAGACAGAGTCTCACTAAGTAGCTGAGGGTCTCATTAAGTTGCTGAGACTGGCCACAGACTTGTGATCCTCCTGACTCAGCCTCTCTGGGATTATAGGTGTGTGCTACCACACCTGGCTAGAGTTTGGTTTTGAAATGGGGTCTTGCTGGGTTTCCAGGCTGGTCTCAAGCTATCCTCCTACCTCAGCGGAGGCAGATGCTTATTAGACTTTTGTCAATATTATGTACAATAAGTAACAGCCCATTTTTGAATAGCTGCAGGTAATGCACATTCAAGAGTAATTTCTTTGTCCACTTGAAACCATTATTTGCTCCTTATTTGCCACTCTTGTTGTCTTGCTTCACTCTTCTTGCTTTAGTTTCTTTTCTTTTTTGATATCAGAAATTAAACCTTTTATCTTGAGACAGGGTCTCACTGAGTTGCTTAGGCTGAGCCTAGCTTGAACTCGAGATCTTCCTGCCTCAGCCTCCTGAGCTGCTGGGATTATAGGTGTGCACCACCACACCTAGCTTGCTTTAGTTTCTTGTCTAAATAAATCTACTTGTTTTAGTAACATGTAGCCAGCATTCCATCATGTATCCAAGAGAGTTGTAAAGTCAAATTTGATATGGATTTTTTCCAAGATGTTTCATTTTGAGCTGTTCCTGAACATTCCATTATAATCTTTTTATTAACCAAAGAATGTTAACAATATCAGCACAGTTAGGCTGGGTTTCCTGACAAGTTCAACTATGTGCTGTAGAAGACATATGGCCCCCAAAATGCTTCTGGATATTGGCTAAGATTCTGACTTGTTCACCTTAACTATTTAATTTATAGTTTTGGGGATTGAATTCAGGGACTCATGTATTCTAGGCAAGTGTTATATACCATTGAACTCTACCCCAGCACTTTTTTTTTAATATTTATTTTTTAGTTTTCGACGGACACAACATCTTTGTTTGTATGTGGTCCTGAGGATCGAACCAGGGCGGCATGCATACCAGGCAAGCGCGCTACAGCTTGAGCCACATCCCCAGCCCAACCCCAGCACTTTTTAAATTTTATTTTGAGACAGGGTCTTGCTAAGTTGCCAAGGCTGGACTCAAACTTGTGATCTTCCTGCTCAGTCTTCCCATAGTTTTCCAAGCAGCTGGGGTGACAAGTGTGTGCTATCATGCCTGGCTACCTTTATCTTTATTAACCACATCAGTGCCATTACCATAGAATTTCCCTTGATAATCTTTTAAAGCAATGCTTAAAATCAATAGTAGCTTCCCCAAAATCCTTCCTTTGAGTCAAACAGTTAAATACACATGTCTATTTCATTTAGACTTACATAGGTATTGAAAGGGTAAAAGAAACTGAAGTTAAAATGTAAAGGACCAGGTATTGTAGAGTTTCTAGCTGCAAAGCCAGAGTTAAAATGTAAAGGGCCAGGTATTGTTAAGTTTCTAAGCTACACTCAAAGCCTGAAATTCCTGTAGCTGTTAAGACAATTCCCAGGACTGCCCATTAGATATGTGTAGGAATTCCCCCTGACCACTTAGTTGCTTAACAACTTGGGCCCAGTGCAGCTCAGCACGTAGGCACCTCAGGGCCTAAACCAATCAGTTTGAATGTATACCCCGCTTTAGGACTGACCTATCACCCCTGCCCGACCTGTTCCCACCAATGAATGTACTAATCATGTTTGAGAGTTGTTTGATTTTCCTGCGCCTCATAACAATTTGTTCTGATGTATGCAAAGCCCCTGCCCTCCCCAAAAAGTGTACTTAAGCACTGCTTAACCCCTGCTCGGGGCTCTTGGCCGCTCTTCCTTCTTGAGTGAGCACAGAGCCCCAGCACACTGGATCCTCAATAAACCCCCTTTTGCTGTTGCATGAGTTGGTCTCTTGGTGGTCTCTTCCTCCGTCGTTCGCGCTAAGCCCTCTGAGAGCCGGGTGCCTCCGCCTGCTCTTTTTATATTTAAATGTTTTTCATAGTATGGCTAATTTTATTAAGGGATACATTTCCTTACACACACATTTACCCCATACTTTGTCATGTGACCTCATAGATTCCTTTATGTGCATGTTCCCACCCCTCAACTTTTGGATAAGCATGAAATTTGCTTAGGGCAATGGAATGTTATTGGGAAAAAATATGAAATGCTTCACAAATTATGTGTCATTCTTGCTCAGGGGCCATGCAAATCTTCTCTGTGTTGTCCCAATTTTAGTATATGTGCTGCCGAAGTGAGCACTTTATGTTTAATTTTGAGACTGGGTCTTGCTAAGTTGATAAGGCTGGCCTTGCTGGCCTTGAACATGTCATCCTCCTCCTCAGGTTCCTGAGTTGTTCAGATTACAGGTGTGTGCCATCACACCAGTTTTATCTATTTTCTTATCTAATTACTTCTGATCTCAATATTCTTGGTACAACCTACTGACCTTTGTGGCATTTGCAATCAGTGACATCGTGTTTCTAGACATGGCTTCTGAGATGTGTGGAAGTGCTTCTCTGGGCCTGAACCATGTTATTACCAGAGATGATGTTTTTAGAGTTACAGGCTCTTCTGTATTGTAAAGGGTCCGGCAGAGCGTCGGAGGGAGAGACCACACAAGAGACTGGCTCCATGCAATTGGCAAAAGGGAGTTTATTGAACCAGCATGCTGGGGATCAAGGCTCACTCAGGAAGGGAGAGCAGCCCAGAGCCCAGAGCAGAGGTCAAGCAGAGCTTAAGTACACTTTTTGGAGAGGGGGGGGGGGCTTTGCATACATCAGAACAAATCATCATGAGGCTCGGAAAAATTGAACACCAACTCTGAGACAGGATTAGTACATTCATTGGCGGGAACAGTCTGGGCAGGGGTGATTGGTCATTCCTAAGTGGGGTACACATTTAAACTGATTGGTTTTGGAGCCTAGATGCTTATGTGCCAAGCTACTTGGAGCCCTTAGCTATTAAACAACCAGGGAACCAGGAGAAATATTTACTGGGCAGTTCAGGTATTGTCCTAACAGCTACAGGGATTACAGGTTCTGGGGTAGCAGAGGAATTTTAACAATACCTGGTCATTTACTTTTTAGCCCAGGCCTTGCGATTTAGAAGCTTTACAATGCCCAGTTTTTTACACTTTAACTTAGACTTTTTTAGCTTAGAATCAGCTTAGAAATTTTACCTTTACAGTATCAGTGCCTAGTACTGGGTCCTGATCCACAGAGGGAGCCATGTGTTCTGATTTTTTTTTTTTTTGCACTGGGGATTAAAACCAGGGGTGCTTTACCACTGGGCCTCATCCCCACCCCACCCCCCCTTTTTATTTTTTATTTTGAGACAGAGTCTCACTAAGACACTGAGAGTCTCATTAAATTCCTGAGGCTGGCTTTGAACTTGTGATCCTCCTGCCTCAGCCTCCTGAGCCACTGAGATTGTGGGTGTGCACCACCACTTCCAGTAGTCTTGTGTTCTTTTATGAAGACATTTTTAGTATTTTTGTGATCTGTGGGGTCCTCTAAAGCTTGGGTTCTACTGGAAGGATTCAGCATGGAAGGGGCCCAGAATGAAAGTGTTCCTGTGAATGTACCTTTATAATATAGTTTTGACTTCGGGATCCTGAAAAATATCTGAATAATTTAAAAACAAAATGAAATTAAAAAACAATTCAACTCTAAAACCACTCCAGTAATATAGATTTTTACTGAAGGGACGGTGAAGAAATATACACATAACAGCACAAAACTCCTAAAGTAGACATTCTTTCCTGGCTTTACCCAATTTCTTAACCTTCACCTGGCTGGGCACAAATCACAAGCCACTCAAGCAGGAACAAACTTTATTTCCAACCTCACAGGAACGAGAACACCACCCACGCGGCCCTCCCAGGCACATCACACCAACCGGAACTCCCTCACCCTCCCCAGGGCTCAGCCAGAACTCAAGGGGGAACTCTTGAGTTCTCCAAAGTAGTAAGCGCCTGAGCCGCCCTATTGCTAGACAGCAGGGGTCTATATACAATTGAATACACAGCCTGTTTCAATCCAGTATCATCCAGTCACAGCAATTATACACAGCTTAACTTAATTATCATCATCTTAATGGCTCGCTGGCTCACCTCAACCTTTACTTCTGGCAAAATGCCAGGGGCCATTCAACTCCGCTATGGCTCTCAACGTTCACCCCCTCATAACCTCTAAAAATCTCAGTTGGGCATGGTTGCACACACCTAAAACCACAGCAACTTGGGAGGCTGAGGCAGGAAGATGGAAAATTCAAGGCCAGCCTGGGCAATTTAGCAAGACCTGTTCTCACAACAAAATTAAAAGGGCGGAGGGCCTCTGGATTCAATTTCTAATACCACAGGGGTGGCATGGGGTGGTGATGCCTTCTCTAGCCCCAGCTGGAATCTTTCACCAAGCAAAACAAAAGCCCTGTAGCTAGGACAGTAGATACCCACTAGTACTGAACAGGGCCTCAGTTCACCCCACTGCATCTTCCCTTACAAAATCCTGCAAGGATAGCACTTCTAGGCATTCAATTTTCTCAAGATCTGGTTTATGGATTTCTGGGACTCCCACTGGCAAGCAATTTGAACTTCCTCCCTGAGTCAGTTCCAGTCTTTGTCATTGTCCCCAGCTGGGTTTCCTGAAGGCCAAGGGCTGTGGCCAATTATGGGTGTTTGGATTAGTTAGTCTCAGGTCACTCAAAGGGGAGGTTTTGTTCCCAAACTAATGGAAATCCTCTCTTAGAGGATCCTGCTAATTCTGAGATATTTAGGTGATTCTTCGTACGGAAAGCTGACTGGTTAATTGTGTATGATGTAGGCACCACAACTTTGCCAAGTTTGATTTTTGGACAAATGGAGTGTGAATCACTAAAACCGGATTTTTGAGATGGGATTAGATTCCTTGCTTCTCCAATTTTCTTCTGGGTTCTTGTCTTGCAAATTTGAAAAATGAAATCCACAGACAATAATGGAAGGGAAGAGTAAACAGAATAGGATTTATTTAAGTGAGAAGAGTTGGAGTACTAGAGATGTGGGAGAGGGCCAGATAGCAGGAAAACCCATTCTGGTGTGCTGGTTCAGGGGCTTACATGGTTTGGGGTATGAGAATTGATGGAAATTTTATGTTAAATAGACATTGAAAAGCATTAGCTGGGGCTGGGGATGTGGCTCAAGCGGTAGCGCACTCGTCTGGCATGCCTGCGGCCTGGGTTCGATCCTCAGCACCACATACCAACAAAGATGTTGTGTCCGCCGAAAACTGAAAAATAAATATTAAAAAATTCTCTCTCTCTTTAAAAAAAAAAAAAAAAAAAAAAAGCATTGGCTGCTTCCTTTAGCCTGAGTTTTAATCCTTTCTGTAACTCCCATCTGCGTTCACTCCCACCTTCCATTTTCTTGCTTCTCTGGGCCCAAGGAGTTGGCTGGGGTGTTCCCACAGATGAACCTCATCATGGTCTTTTACATTTGAAATAGGCCTTGATGGTGCCCATTAGTATTTCTTCCAGTTAGTCTCCTGCTGTGGTCTCTGCCTTTGAATAAGACCTTAATTGAGACCCATTGCTTGACCACTACCTATTCTTTTTCAGCACTAGTAGGATGTCCAGGAGTGTGTCCAGGAAGCAATTGGAACCTGAAGTTTGCAGGACAGGTTCAGGCTGAAGGCACAGATTTAGAAATTATGTGGAAGGGAGAGGAGGCTATGATGGAAACCAAGGTCAAGCATGGAGGAAGTGGTCAGTTCTGTCAAGTGCTGCAGGACATTTGATTAAGAGCAAAATAGTAGGGCTGGGGTTCTAGTTCAGTGATAGAGCGCCTGTGAGGCACTGAGTTTGATCCTCAGCAACACATTAAAAAATCCCACATAGATAAAACGATAAAATATGAAATTGTATCCATCTACAACTAAAAAAAAAAAAAAGAGCAAAACAGTGTTCCTGGGACAAGTAAGATCCTTGAAGAATGAAGAAACAAGACACGGTGGGTGGAGCAGGCCTCTAACAACAGCAACTCAGGAAGCTGAGGCAGGAGGATGGCGAGTTCAAAGCCAGCAAATTAGTGAGGCCCTAAGCAACTCAGCAAGACCCTTTCTCTAAATAAAATACAAAAAAGGGAGCTGAAGATGTGGCTCATTGGTTAAGTGCCCCTGGGTTTAATCCCTGGTACCAAAAAGCAAGCAAACAAACAAACAAAAAACCAACCCTCAAGAGGAGGATAGGATTGGTGGGATAGAGTAGCTCAAAAGTGGGGTGCTTATATTCCCCAAGACCTGAAATTGGGGAAAGTACATGGTATGACAATAAAAACTACACCAGCAACAATAACCCCCACAACAAACCATGAATGGGCAGGGGAATAAAATGAATTTTCATATGTTTTTTGTTTAGATAAATTAACATTTTATGTTCACAGATTGGATTGGGCTAGAGTTAAAAATACACTATTTAGTATAATCAAGTAACAAAATTGAGGAGTTGGAGTATAATGTTTAAAGAAAAAGAGGGGAAATCACAAGAGAAAGAATTATCTTGAATTGGTGCCTAACCAGTGTGTGTGTGGGGGGGCTGGGGGGGGGAGTGCCTGGAAAATGGAATTGTAGAGACTGCAGTCCTTGCTCTGTACCACAGTGTAACCTCTACTGTGTCCCCAGTGCCTTAGTAAAGGTCTGCCGCACACCTTAACTTTGTATCAGCTTTGGGGAATGAAGGACTCTGAAAGACTGGGGTATTCAGGGTGGGGTGAAGGGGAACACTTTTAGGAACCCAAGTCAGAGAGGAGATGGAGAATTCAATTCAAGTAGGAAATTAGAGTAAAGTTGGTAAGTTACCCAAGTGTCTTTGGAGTTAGTGGAAAATACCAGGATTCCCTATATATTTGGAATATGGTTTCGAATATATTTCGAGTACGCATTTGAGCATTAAAGGACCACTTCCTAAGGAACCTGGAGCTTCTCAGGCCCAGATTCAACAACAGCGTGTAAAAGTAGACAATAGGGGCCGGGATAGGAAGCTGAGCTGCTTCTTTTTTCACAAGGACATCTACAGAGGACATTGGAAAACCTGATGAGAAAATTTGGAATAGCAATCTTGGAATCTCCTGGAACAATGTTTCCTCTTGTCTTATGAATAAATAAGACGACGAGGCAGTGGGTATGAGCGGGATGCGGAGACGATGCTACCCTAGAGCCCAGCCCAGAAGAGACGACCTACGACTTTAGCCTAAGAGCCCACTCTCCAACTCCCGGAAGAAGAAAAACAACCGAATGTAGCCTCATTCCAGGCCGGATCTTTTAGTGGGCGGGGCTGGAAGGGCGTATTCCGACACTTTCCGTCAATGGACCAATCATCACCTCAAAGGGGCGGGGATGTTAGTAGGTCTCCGCCCCTCTTTTTGGAACGCACAACTGTTTAGGCGCCCTTCAAACGGACCAATGAACGCTCGACATTCCTGGCTTGGACCCTCACCGATTGGTCGGATATAGTCTTCCCTCCCTCCTTGTCACGCCTCTTGTCCCACCCCTTCGCACACAAGATGGCTGCGCCCAGCGAAGTAGAGGCCGCGCTTGGGGTTTGCTGAGGCCGGCTCCCTCTCCCATTCCCTCTTTGGGCGTCCAGCGCCGCGAGCGGGAGGACGGGGGCCGGGCGGGGACAGGGGCACCTGCGTAGCTGGACCGCGAGACGCGCCCAGCTAGCGCCGCCCCCACCCGGCCCCGGCCCGGCCCGATCCGGTCCCATCCCATCGGTTCCCGGTCTCCTCCCGGTCTGACCCACTGCCTGGCGGTGGTACGCCACACCAGGCCTCCAAAGCCGAGGTCTCTCCTCCAGACTGTGCTCACCTTCACTTCAGAGATGTTTGGTTTCTTCCCTCCCAACCAGCCCGCCTTCAAAACCGGGACTCTTGGAGCGGCATCTGGCCCCCTTTCCCTCTATTAAGACTCCCCTTCTCTCTAACCCACTTTTCCCTTAGATTTTCGTTCCCCCTCAGTTGGAGACTGCTCACTTCCCTTCCAAATTAATTCCTGATCTCCCAAAATATTGACAACCTTGACAGCGCCCTCAACTGAGGAGCCAGTCTTTCTTTTGGACTGACCTCCATATCCCTATCATGGAGGCTGTGTACCTGGTAGTGAATGGGGTGGGCCTGGTGCTGGACGTGCTGACCTTGGTGTTGGATCTCAACTTCCTGCTGGTGTCCTCCCTCCTGGCTTCCCTGGCCTGGCTCCTGGCCTTCATCTACAACCTGCCGCACACGGTACTGACTAGTCTTCTGCACTTGGGCCGAGGTGTCCTGCTTTCACTGCTGGCCTTGATGGAAGCCTTGGTCCGGTTCACCTTTGGGGGCTTGCAGGCCTTGTGTACTCTGCTGTATAGCTGCTGCTCTGGCCTTGAGAGTCTGAAGCTCCTGGGGCACCTGGCATCTCATGGGGCACTACGGAGCCGGGAAATACTGCACAGGGGTATCCTCAATGTGGTCTCCAATGGCCATTCTTTGCTGCGCCAGGCCTGTGACATCTGTACTATTGCTATGAGCCTGGTGGCCTATGTGATCAACAGCCTGGTCAACATCTGCCTCATTGGCACTCAGAACCTCTTCTCCCTGGTGCTGGCCCTCTGGGATACAGTTACGGGCCCTCTGTGGAGGATGACGGATGTAGTGGCTACCTTCCTGGCCCATATTTCCAGCAGTGCTGTGGCCATGGCCATCCTCCTTTGGACCCCCTGCCAACTAGTATTGGAACTGCTGGCCTCAGCTGCCCGACTCCTGGCCAGCTTTGTACTTGTCAATCTCACTGGCCTGGTGTTACTGGCTTGTGTGGTTGCAGTGACAGTGACTGTGTTGCACCCAGACTTCACCCTGAGACTGGTCACCCGAGCACTCAGTCAGCTTCATACCTGGCCATCATACCATCGACTGCGAGAGGACGTTGTGAGGCTGTCTCGCCTTGCCCTGGGCTTGGAGGCCTGGCGCCAAGTATGGAGCCGCAGCCTACAGCTGGCGAGCTGGCCATACCGGGGAGGGGCACCAGGGGCCCCTCAGGGTGGCCCTAGGAGGGTATTTTCAACCAGGACCCAGGGACAGGACACTCTTCCTGAAGCAGGGCCCAGATCAGAGGCAGAAGAGGAGGAGGCCAGTACCATAAGAGTGACACCTGCCCGGGGCCGGGAGAGGCTCAATGAGGAAGAGTCTACAGCTGGGCAAGACCCGTGGAAGTTGCTAAAGGAGCAAGAGGAGCGGAAGAAGTGTGTCATCTGCCAGGACCAGAGCAAGACTGTGCTGCTTCTGCCCTGCAGGCACCTGTGCTTGTGCCAGGCCTGCACTGAAATCCTGATGCGCCACCCCGTCTACCACCGCAACTGCCCGCTTTGCCGCCGCGGTATCCTGCAGACCCTCAATGTCTACCTCTGAAGACTCCCTCCCTGCCTGTCTACTCTCCACGCTCCACACAGGCACCTGCTCTGGGACAGAATTAACACCTCACTGCTGGGTCCTGGCCTGAAATCCTCTGTCCTTTGGTTGTCCTGCTAAGCCTCAAGCCATACATCCAGAACATAGAGATGGGACACTATGGATGGACATCTTTGATCTGGGGGGGGGCAGGGCAACATAGCTTCTCTGTGCCCAGTTGGGTCCCTTTGATGCTGAGGGTGGTGAGTATGTCACTATGCAAAGGTCCTGAGACTGTGTGCTGTGGGTTCTCCTCCAACCTGCCCAGGCGCACCCACATACCAGCCTCTGGGGCTACCTGTCTCTGCTTCTGGTTTTCCTGTTGGAGATTTGTAGGTACTCCCCCTGCCTCTTTCCCACTTTCCCCCCAGCTTCTGCAGCACAACACATGAGTGTCACTTGGATATTTTGGCAACTCAGGGGCCTTGGAATGATCTTGAACCTTTGTGTTCAACCAGAGCCCCTGTGCCCTGGTAGGTTTGGGGGTGGAATCTCTCAGGTGCCCTTAGAGCCACTTCTGCCTGTCATGATCTTAAGAGGCTCTCTCCCAACCTGATCCAAAAGCTGGGATCAGTTTACCTCTGGGAGGGGTGTGCATCTGCACCTGATCTGGGGACCATGTAACCTCAGGCACCCCAGCTCCACAGGGAGCCTCAGGAGGGATAACCAGATTTCTACTCATTCCCCTTTTATTCCTCACTTTACATAGAAAAAATGGCATTCCTCTTTGTCTCTCCCTGACATTAGGGAGGGCAACTGTGCACATTTCACTAGGGTCCAAACAGAAGGGGCCAGGGCTTAGGGGCATGCAGCTCCCTGAGGGGTCTGTTTGCCCAGTTTCCAATGAATAAAGTTCTCTTGACAGCTCTGACCGCGTCTGTGTGCATCTCTGCAAAAGTTAATAGTTGATCAGGGTGACAGATGCTACAGAAAGATCTTTCAGTCCTGCTAGAGTCAGGCAGGTGTGTTCTCTGGTGGACCAGGCCTTGGACTGGCCCCTGGAGAAGAGGGGAAATAGGGAGTGTCTGTGCCAGGTGTGGCTGGGTTAGCTCTCACCCTTTCCAGTTAGTCCTTTCACACACAAGTTTCTAGGAAAACCTTCCCTGTCTTCCATTTCTGCCAGAATTAAGTCTTGGTAGAGCTGAATGTGAACTTCTTACTCTTTAAGTCTACCTTCTCAGCTTTCCCTCTGGTGCCATCCTTCCCAGGAGGGGCCTTGGGGTCCTGATGTCTGGAGGAGCTGGGGCTTGTCTCTGTTTCTTGGCACAGAGACTAGTGCTATGATGGGCTGGAGGAGGGCTGTGGGGCCTCCTGGTGGAGAGCAGGGAATTGAAGCTCAGGAGGCCTGAGGCCTATCTCTGGCTCCAGTGTGGCCCAATGCCCATGATCATAGCTGCCCTCACATGACCAGAGAGAAGGGGCACTCCCCCATAATTGTATGTTCCCTCTAAGAGTATAATGCCTGGGACTGTCTTCTGGAAGGGGAGGAGGTAGGTGGGTCCTGAAGAAACTGGTTTGAGGCCCCTCCACTCTCTAGGTTGATAGGCTGAGCAGACTGGGACTGGCAAGCTCTGGTTTGTTAGTCATTAGATTGAGGCTGGGCTCTCAAGGTCAGAGGAGGGGAGCTTCCAAGGGGCTTTGTGTTCAGCCTCAGACTTAGTGGCTTGGCCCACCCAGGCTGTGCCCAGCACAGTGGGGGAGAGTTCCCCACCTACATCAGAGGTGGGAGGCTTGTGGCTGGGTATGGCTCTTTCTCTTCCCTTCCCCCAACTCTGGAGAGGGAGCTAAACAAGGGGAGACTTGGCTCCTTCCAGTCTCTGTTTAATGTGGGGATAAACATTTTATGAGGGAAGATAAACTTCCTGAGATGGAAGTAAAGCACCCCATTTCCTCCACCCTCATCTGGAACTCCTTTGGCAGACCTTAATACCCTTCCTCTCCTTAATCACCCCAGAAGTGCTGACTGAGCTCAAGCTACCAATGCTTGTTGCATTCTGAAACTGGGGCGCCCCCTTGTGGTTTCCAAAGAAATAACTTATCTTGACATCCAAGAACATCATTCACCTAGCATGGTGATAGAGCAATAACTTTCTAGTAATCCAGGGACCAGACAAACAGCCAGAGTAGCCATAAATGAAAACCTTAGCCTTTTGTTGTTGGATCAGGGCAGGGTATGTGTGGTGAGGGCAGTGCCCATCTGATTTGGCATCTTTGAGTCAGAAAAGACACCCCTTTCTCTGGGTGGCCCCACAGCAGGAGAGTACCCCCTCCCCCAAACACCCCATATACTCCTTTTCACAAATTCTGAAACCCATGTGACAGCTCTGTGAAGCAGGCTGTCATTCCTCTGGGCCTGCTTCCTGCATTTCCTATCCCATCCCATCCAAGAGCACCCAGTTTGCTTGCACAGCCCACCATGATACTCAGAAACAAGTATCCCCACCACTAAAGAAAGGCTGAAGCCAGTAAGAGGGTTTGTTAAATTTATTAAATGATCTCTGAGAAAAGTGTTGGTCCCTGAAGCAGGAGGGATGGAGGAGGATGCAGAGAAGCAGAGGACCAGGAAAAGAGCACCCCACCTTGGGCCAGAGCAACCAGGGGGACCCACATTTGCTAGTGCAGTACATTCCTTTAGTGTTGGGCAGAAATCCAGCCACTGCCCCATGCTGCCAGCACCAGACCTCAGACAGCCTGGGTCTCCATTTCTTGCCACAGGACGGAGAGGCCTCTACTCCACTTCCCTAGTCATTCACAATATTCCGGGGGGGCCAGCCCTCCCGAATGTGCCGCTGTCAGTGTTACACCCTTCTCTTGTAGAAGAGAGCGGGAGCTCACTTTCCAGTAGGCACTAAGCAAAGACTGGAGAGCTGTGCCAGTCGGAGTAGACAAGAAATCCAGAGAAGGTGCTGTCTGTCTTGATGCTGGCATAGATGCCAATGTAATCACCCACGCCCACCTGCACCCACACCTGGTCCTCTGGCTCCAGTCTCACCATGGCACCCCCGGAGAGCGAGGCTGGCTTGGGCCACCCTCCGAAAAACTGGAAGAAAGAAGCGATGGACTCGCCGTTCTTGACCAGATCGAACTGCAGACTGGCCCGGTAGACGGTGGCATGGACTGCGAAGTAGTAGACCCCCGGCACTTGGCAGGTGAATTTGCCGGTGGTGGCGTCGTAATGTCCCTGCTCGTTCACCAGCACGCGGTCAAAGGGTAGGGGCGCATCAGCAGGCGGAGGCACCCGGCTCTCAGAGTGCTTAGCGCTAAAGGCGGAGCGCGGAGGCACAGAGCACTCGCCTGCAGGCCCGGTTGCCCCCATGGGTCCCGCCTCTCCTCGCGGCCCGGGTTCCCCACGCGGCCCCGGCAGTCCTGCGGGAGAGGGGGAGGGTTAAGAATGGTGGCTGTTGCGGTGGGATCAGCCCGCAGCCGGGTGCAGGAGGGCGACTTCAAGAACTTCCACTCTCGCTCAGCCTCACTGAGCCTCCGAAAAGCCGCTTCCTCTCTCCGCCCCAGTCTCTGCCCCGGTTTTCTGCAGGGGTTGGGGTAGATCTGAGCGGCTGAGCAAAGAGGGTCTCAGAAGTGCCCGGCCCCGCCCCGCCCCGCCGACCTGAGTGGTTGAGCATTAGCGCCCCCTAGAGGGAGCCCCGAACCCGAGGGCACAGGAGAACCACAATGGCTCCAACATCCCATTTGGACCTCAACAAAGGTGCTTCCTTACCCGGCCTCCCGCCCTCGCCTTTCTCGCCGGGAGTCCCGGGCAAGCCGTCGCGGCCATCGCGGCCGTCGCGGCCAGGCAGGCCCTGGCTGCCATGGTGACCCGGTGTGCCTGGAAGGCCCGGGTGGCCCGGGCACAAGCTGGGGATCTTGTTATCTTCCAGTGGGGGCGAGCCGGACGCCAGGCTCAGGAGCAACAGGGCGAGGAGAGGCCTCATGATGCCGGCACCGGGAGCCCGAGCGCCGGTGTCCTCTCGTCGTCTGTGGGTCGGGCAGGGCTGGAGTCGGAACCCAGAATTCTGGCACCCGCCTCGCTCTCCACCCTTGCTCAGCCCAACCGGTCCCCACCCCACTGCCATGCCCCAGAGGCTGAGCGGGCGCGCTGGAGGATGGAAAAAGGGGCTCCCCAGAACTCAGAAGCTGGAGAACACAAGCGAGAGGGAAAGGGAGGCCAGCCCTCTCTCCTTCCCTCCCTCCCACCCCAGCCGGCGCCCAGACTTTCCCACAGTCTCCTCCCTCACCCCATTCCCCCTCCTCTGCCAGACTCACCCACTCCCAGCTCCCCGGCGCTGCTGGCTCTCTCAATGGCCTCCTTTGGGACAGTCGCCACTCTGGACCCTCCTTTTGGCTTTGCTCCCGCCCTGCACTTCACCCTACCCAGGTACCCCCTTGTCCTCGTCCTTCCCCTGGTCCTGGTTCGCTCCTGGTCGGTTCTGCTCTGCTCCTCCCAGACTCCAGGAGGAAACCAGTTGTTCAAGGGCCAAGAGCTCCAGGCCGGGAAATAGCAGGGAAATAACTCGTGGTGTCGCCCGGCCGTCGGCCAAAGTTTGGGAGGAGAAGGGAGGGGGGAGAGAGAATTTGAGCAGGGCACTGAGAGGCAATTGGTGAGAGCCAGACGCTAAGGGCTCTGGTTCCCAGGAGCGGGAGGGAAAGATGGTGCAATGACAGAGACCAAGGACAAGACTCTAGACCATGGAGAAGTGGACCAGCGAAGAGCAGAGCGTGGAGAGTTCCAGAGACTGAGAGCCAGCAGGAACAGGGCCTTTGAATCTATAGGCACTCAATACAGTTTTGTTGACTAAATGAAAAAAACACAGGGCAGGTGACAGAGAACCTGAAAAAGCAAATGGAAGAGAGAAAGCAAAAGATAGGAAACCCTGCATGGAAAGCCTCTAGATTGTCCAGTGGCACAGTGTGAAGCCAGGTCAGCAGCCTTTGGCAAGTAAAGGAACAGGGAAGGAGAGTGAAGGTGGGAGGGCTCCATTAGCCAGGGACTGAGAGGATGGACAGAGTCCTATACAAAGGTCCCCTCTTCCCTTGTCCTCTGCCTGCTTGCCCATAAAGGCAAAAGCCTGTGGGCAGGCAGAGGCAGGGCCAGCATGAGGGTCAGGGCTGTGCACAGGCTTCCAAACCAGCTGCCTCAGGCAGCCTGTTGCAGTTGAAGGGCCAGGGGGTGCCCAGTAGTGCCAGGCCAGATTGGCACTGTCTCTCTGCCTCCTGGCAGACAGAGCGGCAAGGGGGAAGGACACTGCCCAGCAGGGTGCAGCGGGGCACAAGCAGCCCACAAAGGAGCCTCCGAAAATTCTGGTAGCAGGGAAGGCTTGTTAGGCTCTGTGGGAAGAAGAGATCAGCCCTCAGGTGCTCAGCTCCCCAGGTTCCCTCCCCTTCCTGTGGCCTCCCTCCTTGTCTCTGTCCAGAGCACCTTGTAGCCTCTGAGGACATCTACCACCTCCTCCTGGGTGGCCATGCCCACCCAGATGTTAGGGAAGGCCGTGGTGTTGTAACTCAGACCGATGCACATCTCCACCTGGACAGGCTCACAGGCCAGCTCTGCAGGGATGGGAGAAGGGGTCACTGTGGGGACAAGTCACTTCATTACTCTGGGTCCTTACATAGGTCAGATGGAGATTGTTGTGAAAATCCAAAGAGTTAACAAGGAGAGAGGCTTTATACACATCAGGGATTCCTGTTCTTCTCAAGAGCCATCTCCAAGCAAGTTGCCAATCCTGGGCATCACGCAGCCACCTCTTTGATCTCAGGGAATGTGGGGTGCTCATATTTGCAGGAACTACTTGGGCATCTGTAATAAACTCACCCACTCTGTGTAAAATCTCATCTTCATCTTTGAAGTGGGTTGTGGAGAGGACTGTGTGTGACAAGGTGGCTGATTCTTGAAGCCCCAAACATTGATTCCCAGATTCCTGGGTCCTTTTGGCGTGACACTAAGTACCACTGCCCCCACCAGTTGAGAGTCTCTCCAGGACTCTGTGAAGTAGCCCCACAGTCAGGAGAGTAATACTCAACTGGTCCCCCAATCCCAATCAGGGAGGAGGGAAAGGAATATTGGGGAAGGTGCTGGACACCCAGCCTGCTCAGGATGGGGGCCCATTCAGGGTGTCAGTGCAGGCTTCTCACCTGGGGGTGGGAGCAAGGGACTGCTGCAATTCTTGTCATTGTTGCCATCTATACAGTCTCTCCACAAGTCACACATCCACTGCAGATCCCTACACCCTCCATTCTGGCACAAGAACTTTCTGGGTCCACAGGGGTCTGTAGGCACAGGGGGTATGGCAGTACCCTGGAACTGCCCCCGCTCCAGGGTGCCCTGACCAGGTCCAGAGCCCTCTTCTGTTCCGTGGAGGTGTCTCTACTGCCCAACCCACTCGCCCAAGGGTACTTACTCTCTGTGGCATTGAAGGCCTTGAAGGTGGCGGAGAAGCCCCCGCTGCTGATGCTATGATCTGTCCGGAAGAGCACAGCCAGTTCATGATGCGAGGAGACGAGATGTGGAGGTGTCTCTGCTCCACAGAACCTGCCCACAACAGAGTGTTGTTCTGGGCATGTGACCCCAGGCCATCTGCTACATCTCTGAGCTGGGGCTCTGGGACTTGCCAGGGGTGATTGGAAACAGTTGCTGCTATCAGAACTTAGGGTATGGTGAGGAGGACATACAGAGTCAGGAGACAAAGTTTTAAACTACTTGGGCTTGAGTTGCTTCAGGAGGGCTTGTAGGGGAATGGAAATAGCCCCCCAGGGTGGAGAGGGGCTTGCCAAAGGACTTCCTGGGGTGGGGCAGTTGCAGGCATGAGGGCTTTGAGATAAGCATGCACAAGCCTTTTAGGGTGAAGGTAGAGACCCATGGCCTGGAGTGGCAGAAGAAAACGAAGTTGGGGAGTAAGTTGGGCCCATGTGTAGGGAGCCTGGTGTGTCAGCAGTGGAGGATGGGTTAGCTGCTCAGCTACCCTGGCTCCCGTACCTGCCCAGGAGGCTGAGGGCTCCTGAACTGCTGGTCTCATACACCTCCACGTAGTCAAACTTGCACTCGTCCTGTGCTTCCAGGCTGAAGTTCCAGAATTGGAGTTCTATGCCATGTCCAACAGGCACGGAGATATGCCAGGTGCAAAGCTGGGGGAGGGTGCAGATGGAGAAACCCATGGGCCCTTCTCCTGTCCCACTCTGGGCATCCAGGATGAGCTTCAGAAGGGACTTCTTAGCCCAGCACAAGCTTTTGCCCACCCAGCTTCCCAATGGAAAGCAAGAAGCCAGGTCCATGTGATGGAGGCCTCCTGGGTCAGGGTGAGCCAGACTGGAGCTTGCCTGAGTGTGTGGTTGTGTTTCCTCAACCCCAGGGCTGGTCTTGATAAGATTAAAAAACTCCTTTAATTTTCCAGGAAACTCTCGACTTTCCTGCACATGTGTCCTTACAGGGACATACATGGGAAAGACAGGAGCCTCATTTATAGATGAGGAAACTGAGGCTCTTAAAAGGGGAAGGATCTTTAATGTGGCTAGTCTCACCAATAGATAGGTTTGCCCAACATAGGAATATCTGGGTACACAGTAGGTACTTAATAATGTTCCCTTTCGGTCTGCTTGAGTAATGACTTTCCCAAGTCCAAGGCAGTGTCTACCATGCTGTTCCCAGTCACACTAACCTGGGTGTTCTACCAGTTCCCCTGGGCACCACACTTACCTGTTGGTGAGGGTGCTGCTGTAGGTCACTGGGCGTGGAGAAGGTGCCCTGCAGCCCAGTCAGATTCCCCCCACACCCTGTAGGGAGGCGGAAGGGCTCATGAGTTGCCAGGGCCTGTGCCTCCATTGTCTAATAGGGCCTGCAGCGGCCGCAAAGCAAGAGTTTGGGCCCTGCCTGCAGGCAAGCAAGTTCCGGCCAACCAGGCAGGGCACGTTGGCAGGTAGGAATACAGATTTGGGGCTGGGCCAAGGTTGGGGAGCCCAGCTTGAACCTGGGGCAGTTGCCTGAAGACAGTACCTCCCCACACCTGGTGGATCCATACCCAAGAGCTTGGCACTACAGTTAGTCTCGTCACTGCCATCGGCACAGTTGGCAAAACCGTCACATACTGAGTCAGGCAGCAGGCAGACGAGCTGGTCACAGTGGAACTCTTCGTGGGCACAGCTCCCTGGTGGAGGGCATCTGGGGTCAGAAATCTCCAGAGTCTCCAGATCTTTTGCCAGTGCCGAGAGTGACTGGAGGCAAGGAATGGGCGATAGGCAGCTGGGCACATGGTGGGGATGTCACTCACCGTGCCCAGGGGCCACAGCTTGGTACCAGGCCTGGAAACCAGATCCTTCCACACTGCTGTCAGAAACGAAGGCCACCTGGAGGCGGCTGGCGTTGGTGTTCAGTGTTGGGGGAGGCACCTTCCCACACACCCTGCAAGAAGCCAGGTCCCGTGATGGAGGCCTCCTGGGTCAGGGTGAGCCAGACTGGGGCTTGCCTGAGTGTGTGGCCTGTTTCCTCAACCCCAGGGCTAGTCTTGATAAGATGAAAGCCTCCTTTAATTTTCCAGGAAACTCTTGGCTTTCCTGCACGTGTCCTTACAGGGACTTACGTGGGAAAGATAGGAACTCTGTTTATAGATGAGGAAACTGAGGTCAAAGAGGGGAAGCAAGGTCACACAGCAGGGTGGTGGCCGAGTGGGGCCCAGTGGTCCAGTCTCTCCCAGGCCTCCCCTGCAGCTTCCTGGTTCTGCCCTGCTCCCCCTAGCTTCCAGGGGGGGGCTCTCCTGGGGGAAAAGGGACCCACCTGAGGAGGGGCCCTTCAGGCTCAGGAGAGATTTCCAAGCGATCGAAAAGACAGGCGGCCACGCCCTCCACGCTGAGGGCTTCAATCTTGAGCTGTATCGTATGGTCAGTGGCCACCTGGATGTGCCACACGCAGTGGGCATTGGGTGGGTAAGGATCTGGGTAGTTGGGGCTGCTGAAGAAGCCCCTTGGACCAGGAAGGAGGCCCCCACAGGCTGCAGGAATGGAGGGTAGAGTTCAAAGTTCACAAGGAGAGATCCTTTTCCCCCAAGGCAATACTTTCTGGCTTCCCCTCCAAGCTGCCATCTTGGGCCTTCCTAGAGAGCTGCGCTGAGTACTCACTGGCCTGGTGTGCGGGGCTTGCGTCTGCCCCCTGCTGCCCTGTGGTAGCTGAGGAGGTGGTGCTGGTGCTGGTGGTTGGGGTAGTAGTAGTGGTGAGGCCTTGGGCAGGCAGTGGGCTCTTGGTGGCCCCGGGTGGGGGTGCAGCCGGCAACTCTAGAGGAGGAAGATGAAGAGGCGGCCTTCAGAGGAGCTGGATCCATAGGAGGTGGGTAGAGGCCCACAGAGTCAGTCCAGGTACTCACGGGACAGGATGATGGCCGCGAGCAGCCCAAGTAGCAGGAGCAGCAGACTGGCGAGCAGGAGGATGCAGAGCCAGGAGAAGTGGCAGTCTGGCTGCAGGCCTCTGGGACGCCGGCCTATGGGCAGGAGGGGGGGTTTAGAGCCCCCTGCCCTTCGGCCTCCTTCACACGGTGTTCAGCTTCTGGGCCCCTGTCTTACCCCCAGGTCACCCCTGAGAGGGTTACCGTGCCAGGGAGCTTGGATGTTGTGGCTGGCATCCTGCCGGAGGGCTGCTGAAGGGCCGGGTAGCCCAGCTTCAGGCTCGAAGGCAGGATTGCAGAACTCGGTCTGGAAGGCAGAGGCTCGAGGCTGAGGGCAGGCAGTGGGCTCTTGGTGGCCCCAGGAGGGGGTGCAGCCTGAGGATGCTGGGTCTGGGGGGGGTGGTTCCTCGTGGCCCTTACCTTGCTCAGTTCTGTCGCCTCCATGCAGAGGATGACATCCGAGTATTCCTTCATGGCCCAAAGCTCTGCATGGCTCTCTGGAGTCCCTGTAATAGCCCTAGACCCCCAAGGGCCCCCTCTCTGGCCACAGCTCCCTCCCAAATGGGGCAACCTTTACTCCCGGAGAGCAAAGGCTGTCTGGCTAGACCAGCTCTTGGGCTGCACTTGGCTGACTGATTGGGGCTATGGCTACTCTGTCTCCATGTGGGGGAAGGGATGGCAGCCAGAAGGAATTCACAGAGGCACGAAATGGTCCCTTAATCCAACTCAGCTGAGGAGCTGAGGGCAAGACCCTGGCACAGGGTGGCAGTTCTTAAAGGCACAGGCAGTGGCTGAGGAAGCTTCCAGTGGAGGAAGCAGGTACCCAGTGGGCACGTGTGAGCAAGCCCGCCACCCCTTTCCCACCTCACCCCAGGCTGAGGAAGCTCCTGGGGTGCCGGCAAGAAAACATGGGGCTGCTTTGCAGATATTAGGGAGACTCAAGGGGTCTGAGAGAGAGAGAGAAGCTGGGTGTAGGTTGGCTGCTTTAAGACCTCTGGCCCTGGGCAAAGCCAACTGCCCACCAGTCTTCCTGGTCTGGGTGATGGGCATTAGCCAAGCCTGGGTCTTTGAAATGTCCCTATTAGATTACCTGTGTGACCAGGACAAGGAAGGGAACCATTATAGAAAGCATGGCGTGAACTGGAGGGGGCTGTCCTCCCGGGGGCCCCTCAGCCGATAGGAGGCAGGATAGAGAATGGGGAGGTAGGTGCCCAAGGCCTTGCGCAGGCTGGGGTGGGTCATCGGGCTGTTGCAGGGTGGGAAGCCCACACTGAAAATGAGATCACTTGATGTCTCTTCTTCATGAGTGAAGTTCTTTTGGAAAATCCAGTCTCGCCCAGCTGTCCTCAAGGGAGGAAAATAAGGGATTGCTAATCTGTTTTGTGTTAGCCATGCTCAGGCTGAGTTGGGCAGGGCAGAGGGGTGTGGAGTCAGACTAATTCTTATGGCTACTATTTGTAGAATGTCTTCTATGTTTTAGGGCAAGAGGTCTTACGTGCAATTTCTTTCCTTTCAAACTCTATGAGGTAACATAACTATTTTACAAATGATGGTGCTAGGGCTCTGAGAGGTTAAGTAACTTCCCCAGGGTCACACAGCTAATGAGATATAGAGAACAAAGTTGCATCTACTAGGACTGGGTAAATACCAAATGCATGTTTTTTTTTGTGACATATTGCTTTTGTCCTGTGGTGAGAATGAGGCATGTTTGGAAAGAATAGGGGACAGAGAATACCAGAAGGGAGCAAAGTGAGGAAACTAGCAGGGGCAGAAGAACCAACACAGATTCTGTGTTCCTAAGGCAGCTATTCTTGTATTCAGGAGAGGGGATTCCCCCACCCCTACAGTCTTCTTCATCTACCCTCTTGAGGGCCTGAGGGGCTTCTGTCTGGGAGGTCAGACCTTTTCCAGGACCCTTGAGTTCAGCAGCACTTGATCTTTAAGAAAAAAATTTTCTACCAATGGGGACTGAAGCAGGTGTTCTACCACTGAGTGACACTCCTGGCCTCCCCATCTTTTTTTGAGGAGGGCACTGGGGTTTGAACTCAGGGTCACTCGACAACTGAGCCACATCTCCAGCCCTATTTTGTATTTTATTTAGAAACAGGGTCTCACTACTGAGTTGCTTGGTGCCTCATCATTGCTGAGGCTGGCTTTGAACTTGTGATTCTCCTGTTTCAGCCTCCTGAGCTGCTGGGATTACAGGCATGTGCTACCACGCTTGGCTCTCCCCATTTTTTAAAAAAACATTTATTTTGAGACAGAGCCTTGCTCAGTTGCCCAAGCTAACCTTGAATTTGTGATCCTCCTGCCTCAGCCTCCTGAGTTGTTGGGATTGCAAGTGTGTGTGCCCAGCTTTAGGTAAGGTCACTGTAGGGGCAAGTTTTCTTCTTATCATACTGGTTGGATCAGACCAAGTAGGGTTCCTTACCACACAAAGAGCCTGGGCCAGAGCTCTTGTGCTGAGCTTGGAGGAGAAGATGTGGAGTTGGAGGGCCACGCCCCTTGGGTCTGCTCCCGGAGACGTTCATTGAGAGGTTGCAGAGCCAGGCCTGGCTGGGAGTAGCACTGACAGGATGACAGTTGTCCTTGTCTCAAGCAGCTCCTGGTTTAGTGTGGTGGTCCTCAAAGTGGGGCCCAGGGAATTATTTAGAGGGTTTGAGAGGTCAGAAGTGTTTTCCTGATGACACTAAGATGTTATTTGCCTTTCTTGGTTTCTGCCCTCAATGCAGTTTTCCAGATGTTCTGTGATGTGTGATTTGGTGATGGGTGGAATGCAAAAGGGATGAGAGTCCAGCTGTTTCTGTTAGACCAGATGTTAAGGAGATTTGCAAATGTGTAAAACAATGCTACCCTTTTTAGTATGTTTTTTTTGTTTTGTAAAAAGTATTTTAAAAATGCATGGTGGGGCATTCCTGTAATCCTAGGAGGCTGAGGCAGGAGGATTACAAGTTTGAGGACAGACTCAGTAACTTAGCGAGACTCTGTCTTGAAACAAAAAATAAAAAGGGTTGGGAATGTGACTCAGTGGTAGAGAACCCCTGGGCTCCATCCCCAACACCACAAATGAAAGAAAATGAAAACACAAAAGCCCCATATGAGTGAAATTGAAGGCAGACCCCTCAAATCATCATCGTATTTGACCCTCACACTCGTCCTGGGATATAAGGCCTTAAAGTGGGGCCCAGGGAAGTATTTAGAAGGATCCCATTTTCCACAGTTTCCGAGACCCTGGAAGTTAAGTGCTTTTGCCCAAAGTTGTACAGCTGTACAAAGAGCCGGGCTGAACATCAGAGCTGGCTCTATTGGACTCCTGGTTTTCAATTTTACATTCTTTTGCCCATATTTTTTTTTCTCATTTTCTTTGCTATTTCCCATGTCCTTCCTATAGACTTGTACAATGGGCCGAGAGCAAGAAGACCTGTGAGCAGGGACACTTGTCTGGTGCCTGTGTGAAGAGGTTGGCCTGGGGCCTGAGGTGGGAGGTTTCTTGCTTCTGTCTGGCTGTCTCTTGGGAGTCCCTTTCCTCCTTCCTACAGGTCCCAGGGCCTGACCTTCTTGCCTTTTCCTTCTTACTGGTGTCTCAACCTGTCTCAGCAGTGACTCCATCCCTCCTGCTCTCTGTCCCTTACTGCTGTAAAGCTGTCCTCATGGGTTGTCCTGCCTATCGCTGTGCCCTCGGCCCATTGTATGCTAACAAGACAGGGGACATGGCATGCTAATGTGGCTCCTGCATGAGACCCCACCTCCAGAGGCTCCCCTGGTTTGTGTCTTCATTCCTGAGACCATGGCTCCCTGTGGCTCCCTATGGCTCCCTCGTGCTCATCTCTCCGTGGTTCACTCTCCTCCCCTCTGGAGGTCGGTGGGCGAGCAGCAGGTAGGGTGAGCCACTTGTGGTCCTGTTCTATTGCAGGACTCCAGCTCTCCAGCTTCCTCTGTGCCTAGTTCTCCAGCTCAAACCTTCCACTCCAACCAGGCTGGCCTCTGCTCTGTCCCTGGAACAGGCTGTGTTCATCCTGCCTGTCCATCTTCCTCCAATTGGAAATGGCCTCCCTTCTCCTTGCTACAGGACCACCATTATAATAAGGAATGTGCTCAGTGCCCCCCTCCTTTTCTGCCAAACCTTCCAAATGGACTCCTCCTTCTCCTTGCTCACTGCCACCCTGGGTCTTGACCTTCATCCCCTGGTTCTTGACTCTTCCCTAGTCTTCAGGGGCCTAGAAGACAGTAGCTTAGTGGCCCTGGCTCACCAACAACTCCAAAAGGCAGGCAGATCACTCCAAATATCAGGAGATCAAGGAAGCTCATGCCCTGGTTTTGGAATGCCCATCCAGTGACCTTGGCACACAGTTTCTGTCCAGTTTGGGCAGTGCTATGTCTACTATGCATCCCTAGGATTATCCCTGAGCTGGGAAGAGGCTCTAAATATAAACCTCTGTCAATGTGCGATTCGAAGAAAGGTGGTACTCAGTATTCTCAAGGGAATTAAACATTTGCTGAGGATTACCTGCTAGGAGAATCTCTGTGGAGCTCTGATGGTTGAGTTTTGGAAATGGGGCTCAGATGGGAAATGGACATTTGTTGATTACCTGCTATGTACCATACTGTTTTTGTTTGGTACTGGGGATTGAACCCAGGGGCACTTGACCACTGAGCCACATCCCCAGCCCTATTTTGTATTTTATTTAGAGATTGAGTTGCTTAGTCTCTCATCATTGCTGAGGCTGGCTTTGAACTCATGATCATGATTTGTCTCATCTTCCTGAGCTGCTGGGATTACAGGTGTGCACCACCACGCCCGGCGCCCTTTCTATATTTTATTTTGGGATAGGGTCTCATGAATTTGCTTAGGGCCTTGCTAAATTGCTGAGGCTCTCCTTGAACTTGTGATCCTCCTGCCTCAGCCTCCCAAGTTGCTAGGATTATAGGCATGCGACACCAAGCCCGGCCCAGTGAGATTAAATAATTTGCTTGGACGATACTCACTAGTCCTTTTCTGTTGCCTTCCGTATCCCACACAGATACTTGTTTGTGCTTCAAGAGTGATGAAGGATGGGGACACTCAGAGGTGTCTAGCTCAAACCTAGCAGGGCTCAGGTGGATTATGCTGGTTTTTCTATTGGACACGTGTGAACATAACCTTGCTGTTTAGCTAAATTCCTAATGATGCAGAGTAGGAAAAATTCCTGCAAAGCACTGTTGATAATTCCACCAAAAGGTATAAAACTATGATGAGAAGAGAACTGATGGGGTTTCATCCTGCCTCTGCCACTGATAGGCAATGGTGGCCTTAAGAAGGCCTTCTGAGAGCTCAGCAGACTGCCAAAATGAAATCATGGACAAGGGTGACTTATTCTATTTTTTCTTTATATGTGGTGCTAAGAACCGAACCCACATGCTAGGCAAGCACTCTGCCACTGAGCCACAACCCCAGTTCTCTAATTCTAAATCTTCATAGAAATAGAAATTTTTTGAGCATTGATTCACTTAAATTAATTCTGCAAACTGGAACCGGGGAACCATTGGTATGTTAAGACCCAGTTCAAGGTCACACAAGAGCAACTGCACATGGAGCACCTCCCCTATGGAAAGGCCTGCAGGAATGCCAGCAAAGAATGGGAGAAGAAATCCAGGTTACTAAAGGGGAAAGCAGGATGCCAAACACAGGGATAGACCTGTTTGTGTTTGGTGTCTGTGTAACACCAGGGCCTGCTGCCACAAGGGTGAGAAAGCACAGTAAACAAAGTGGAGAGCAGGGAGCAGAGGCGAGGGCCTGAGTTGGGTACCTACCTCTTCCTTACCATATGCTCCCCAGTAGGAGATAAGGAAAATGCACTGGGTGGCTTCTACCTCTGGTGAGAAGCTAGTGGGATAGGCAAGAGTTACAGTTCTTTGGGCCATCCACTTGGCTACAAGCCTATTGTTTCCATTTTGAAGAGGATCTTATCTACCTGTGGCTAGGGGGAAGTCATCAGCTTTAAAATATTATCCTGGGTTGGGCCACCCACTTTGATGGAGACCAGGGAAATCTGGGTCCCTGGAGGAGAAGTTGCAGGATTTGAGTTACTGCTTCCAATCCTGCCTTCTGCACTCTTGGACAATGCCCAGAAAAGTGCCCCCTCCATGAAGTGGGTTTAACAGCCATACTCAGGCCTCCACACAAGCTGGTGCTTGCCTCAATGAGGATCGACTAGATAGGCTGTGGGTTTTCAAGTATGTGGAGCAGGGAAGGCAGGAAGAATCCCCATGAAATGCTAAACTTACCTAGAGACTTCAGCTTCTTAATTCTAAAATCAGGGCTGGGGTGTGGTAGAGCTCTTGCCCAGCATATTGAAGGCCCTGGGTTCAATCCCCAGATGACACACAAAGCATTTGCCTAGTTCTAAAATCAGCAGAAATGGAAAAGCTGAATAGCAAGAATAATCAAGAGGAAAAAGTCAGATATGGTGGAGCTTGCCTTCATCTCAGCAACTCAGGAGGATTGAAAGTTTGAGGCCAGCCTGGGCAACTAAGAGACCCTGTCCAAAATGAAAAAAAGGACTGGGGATGCAGATGAGTGGTAAAGCACCTCTGGGTTCAATCTCCAATACACACGAACACCAAAAAGGGGGAAAAATAGAGAATGTTTCTGAGTGCCTCAAGGAGTTAATCCCTTTTAAGGGGTTAAATCCAAAGTCTTGAAAAAAAAAACAAACAAAAACCTTTAGGGGACTGGCTCCTGAAACTCAGGGGTACAAGCACTTGCCTAGCATGTGCAAGGCTCTGGGATCAATTCCTAGCACCACAAAAAAGGTAAAAACAAAGCCCCTCAGGGAACCAAACCTTTAACATAAAGGCAGCTGTTTCTATTTTTATTTATCTATTTATTTATTTTTTAGAGAGAATTTTTTTAATATTTATTTTTTAGTTTTCAGCGGACACAACATCTTTGCATGTGGTGCTGAAGATCGAACCCGGGCTGCACGCATGCCAGGCGAACGTGCTACGGCTTAAGCCACATCTCCAGCACAGCTGTTTCAATTTTAAAGGGGAAAGAAGCTGAGGTCTTTATCAAGGACCAGGCCGGATCATTTCAGGTCAAGCCACTCTGCTCCAAGAGTGAGCTGTCCTGTGTTCAATGCCCACTAGAGAGGCTTGATTTAGCTCACTGTAGGCCTGCATGGGCCCCATACATTTCAGCAAAGAACTGTGTACCCAGACCAGCAAATTCATTTGAAGGTGTGTTAGGTAATTATCCCAGGTGTAAAAAAGGTGTCATGAAGGAGAATGATCTAAGAAGACATGCCGAGATCTTTAGAAGTGTGATATGGACACCTCACCCCTAAATATTTTGGCCAAAATAAAGG
Organism: Ictidomys tridecemlineatus; assembly: GCF_052094955.1. Lineage (NCBI taxonomy): Eukaryota > Metazoa > Chordata > Mammalia > Rodentia > Sciuridae > Ictidomys > Ictidomys tridecemlineatus. Next base: position 102,565,615 of record NC_135480.1, read on the forward strand.
ATGTATAAACAAATATAAGGGGTTGAGGTTATAGCTCAGTGGTAGAGTGCATGCCTAGCATATGTGAGGCACTGGGTTTGATCCTCAGCACCATATAAAAATAAATAAAATAAAGGTAACGTGTACGTCTAAAAATAAAATTAAAAAATAAATTTAAAAAATGCAGGAAAAAATCAGTAATCAGTGAATCTTGATGAATAATATAGTGTTCAAAATGCACTCTTTCAGCTTTTCTATAGAATTGAAAAATTTAACAATAACTTTTTCCAGAACTTACTTGGAGAATGAATTACATGGCCCTTAATATGCTTGGAGCCCTTCCTGCATTCACACCCCTCCCAAATCAAGATTCCACCACTTACCAGCTTCTTTCTCAAAGCTATTATTTATTCTGTACAAGGTTCCACTGTACATTAGACATTCTTCTACTCTTGCTTACACAGTAAACAAGTGTACACCAGCCCTTGGGCTCAGATTCACAGGTCTTCCCTAGAAAAGGGTGTCAGGCCAGGTAAAACTCAGGGTGTCTTTCTCTAGTGCCTGGTCCCAGGAGCTCTGGGATGGTCCAGGCTCCCTGGGGCACAGGCTGGGCCCAGCTGTGGAGTGTGCAAAGTGCACAGTGCTCCATGCCTCAGTGCTGAACAACTTTGCTCTCTGGGATGGCATGGAGTTTTGTCTAACAACTTAGGGCAAAACCCAGGAATCATACAACAGAGGCAAGATGTCCCCAGACACCCAGGCTCCAGCTCCTAAGGAAGGACCAAAGGCCAACACCAAGAGGAGCTGAGGGGTGGCATGGGCATCCCTGAGAAACTCGGTCCAGAGGGCCTGTGTCTAGGAGGCTCTGAGAAGGGGCAGGTGGCAGGAAGGCAAGGGGAAAGGGATGTTAAAAGAGAATAAATTAAAGGAGAGAAGCTTGAGGGACAGGGGGCTTGTGCTATCCTTCAAACAGCTAGGGAGTAGACCAGGGTAGGTAAGAGGTGGCGGACAGGAAGGACTGATACACTATCGTAAGAAATCGTTTTACCTACTTCCCTCTTAGCCTCACTGCAATGCACAACGTACCAGGGGCTCAGGGCGGGACCCTATTTCCCCCAGTGGGTTTGAACATGGCACTGGGGAAAAGGGAAGGGACTGAGGGATATTTCAGGGAGGGGCAGTTACCCCCTGGTCCCCAAATGCTATAAGGCACAATTCTTGGAGGCAACTAGATTCCATCCAAAACAAAATGAAAAACCCCAAACAAAAACTTGTTTAGATCCCAGGTCTACTGTGGTGTGCTTGGGCCTGGCCAACCCCGCCTAGCACCACAGGGGGCTAGCACTGGGAAAGTTCTACTTGAAGAATTACACAAAAAGGACCAGCCCAACATGCCAGCTATGAAGGGGTGTGGAGGAGAGGGTCTCCAGTCTGAACACTTTCATTACGGTAAGTAAAAAAATCTGGGCTTTAAAAAAAAACCCAAACCAGCTTTCCTCAAAGATGTCCCCTTGCCTGTGCCCTTGGAGTTAGCAGCGTTAAGAGGGCTCTTGGCTCATGGGTGCTTCCTGCTCTGGACTGGTGAGCAGGTCCAGGTAGAGACAGGCGCCAGCTCCTCAACGGTGCCATGATGCAGGCAATGATGCTCCCAGAAGGCTCCAGAGGGTGCTGTCTTCCCAGGAGGCGCAGGGGCTGGAGAGGACGGCAGGTGGACGAAGATCTTCTCCCCACAGACTGCTGTTGTTTATTACACACAGGAAAAAACCACAAGCTTAAAAATGCAAACAAGAGAAGCCGAGGGAGCACTGTGCTGACTCCGGTCTCTGTGTCCAGTGGATCTTCCCGCCAGGCCATGGCTTGGGGGCACCCAGCTCCTTGCTCCAGACCCTGACCAGGCTGCATCAACTCCTGCTCAGCAGCTTTATTTTAGTTTATTTTTCTCTTATTTGTCAGGTTTTTTTGTTGTTGTTTTTTTTTTTTTGTCTTTTTAAAAAACTTAGGGTGTGGGGCCACCACGGGGAAGGGGGAAGGGCTGTAGCTCCTTGCTGCTACATACGGGAGGGTGGACTGGCCAACTCGTAGAAGAGCAAATAGGCGTCGCTGGTGCGGACTTGGCTGGAGGACATGGGCGTGACACTGTGAAGAGAGCAGGGAAAAGTCAGAGTCCTGGCCTGGGAGGTCATCAGGTTCACAGAGCTGAGTGGCTGAAGAAGTGTGAGGCCCCTGTCTCTCACTTCTCTATTACACACCCACAGCCAAACTCTGTTGGTTTGGTTAGGTTAATCCTGGGGGTTGAACTCAGGGGAACTTTACCACTAAGCCACATCCCCAGCCCTTTTTAATTTTTAAAAAAATTTGAGACAGGACCTCCCTTAGTTGCTAAGGTGGCCTCAAACCTGGAATCCTCTTGCATCAGCCTCCCAAGTTGCTGGGACTACAAGGCATGCGCCACCAGGCTTGGCCCAACTTCTGTGTCTTTTGATAGCCTCAGAACGGGCAGACTTGTGTGTGTTAAGTAGCTTTTGAGCACGCACTGAGAGACATGTGGTCTGACAGCCAGGAGCCCTGCCTGAGCCCCCTCTCCCACCTGGAGTCATTGAAAGTGTGCCATTCGCCTGTCACTGGACTTCGGCAGTAGGCTGTATAATGGCCGCCCATGGTGGTTCCGGAGTGATTGGACACAGCATACAGGTTGTAAACAGCGTGGTCTGGGGAGGAAATGCAAGGCATTGAGTCCGGGGGCACTCTCTACCGCCCTATTCCCTCCTCCTGCCTCTTCTTCCCAATCTTTTGCTAACTCATGTTAGCTTCCTGTCATTTCCTTGCTTCTCATCTGTATCTTAGACACTGTGCCCTGATTCTTCACTTCTTAAAGATACTCACTGGTGTTTTCTGAGGCAAATTCTCTCAAGTCCAGGTCTCTTAGTGGGAAATTCACAAATGTTGTGAGCTTGCTGGTTCGTATCCTGGATTCTGAGAACCGCTTCAGGTCTGGGATTGATGAGTTAAGGACAGATGCATGGCAAGAAGAGAGGCAACTAGATGAGACCACACAAGCAACTGCACCTTCCTCAGGAAGCAGAAAAGCAAACACAAGGAAGTCTAAAAGTTTCAAATTTTCCTACTCTGCTCCTCTCACCAAAATTTTGGTGATTTTAGATGATCTCTTTGTCATCAGTCATTCTCATAAGTCAGGTCCCTGCTAGGTACAGTGGCACAGGAGGTCGAGGCAGGAGGACTGCAATTTCAGTCAGCCTCAGCAACTTAGAGAAGATCCTGTCTCTAAATAAAATTTAAAAAGGGCTAGGGCCAGGTGCAGCAGTGCAAGCCTGTAATCCCAGTGGCTCAGGAGGATGAGATAAGAGAATCACAAGTTCAAAGCCAGCCTCAGTAATGGTGAGATGCAAAGCAATTCAGTGAGACCCTGTCTCTAAATAAAATACAAAATAGGACTGGGGATGTGTCTCAGTGGTTGAGTGCCACTGAGTTCAATCCCAAGTACTCCCCCCCCCAAAAAAAAAAGCCAAGGCCCAGGGACCTTAAGGATACGGAGCACCAAGATCTTTGGGAACCTCTGGATGGAGAATTTCTTTATACATCTTTTTCTGGCTCGGCAGCGACAGCATGTCTGAAAGACAAGATAAACAGAGCTAAAGAACCTGTGGGAGAAATCAAAGGGCAAGTCTAGTAACTCCTCGGCTGGACCTTTCCCAGAGAAGTCTCATGGAAATATGCTGTTGCTGTCAAAGGATGACTTACTGGCTTTTCATCACCATCAAGCACATCCTCTTTGGTGAAAAGCCTCATGCAGTCCATTAGTGTTACCTCAGGATAACCTCGCTGGAGAGAAAAAAAAGTATAGGTCAGCTGTTGATGACATGGAAGGACAGGAGGGAGCTCCAAACGTGGGGCAACAGTAGTGCATACCTTAGCAATGGGCAGTGAGAGGTCCCAGAAGGGATCAAAGACTGTAGAGCAGTAACCACAGTCGGTACATGTCAGGGAGCTCTTTAGCTGCCCAACAAAGAGATCTGGGAAGAGAAGGTCAGGAGATGCTGAACACAGGGGGGGGGGGGTGCACACAGTCTTCTCACTGTTCCTGCCTCAGTTTGTTGGATGTGGGCAGAAGCAGAGTTCCCCGCAGAATGACTCTTAAGGCTTTTCTTTTTTGCAGTGCTGGTGGGACCCAGGGCTTCACACGTGCTAGGCAAGTGCTCCCCCACTGGGCTGACCTCAGATCTACTCAGGGCTTTTCTTTTTTTTTTTTTTAGAGAATTTTTAATATTTATTTTTTAGTTTTCAGCGGACACAACATCTTTGTATGTGGTGCTGAGGATCGAACCCGGGCCGCATGCATGCCAGGCAAGCGCGCTACGGCTTGAGCCACGTCCCCAGCCCATACTCAGGGCTTTTCATGCTCCGCTCAGGTGAAACAGGTTACAATAAGGCAGCCATTTTTTCCGTCTGTGCACTTACCCCCAATCCGACTGTCTTCTCGTTCTAGATATTTCCTCCACATCTGTCGCCCTTTTTCATCATCACTGGGAACCAAAGAAGGAAGAAAACTGGGTCAGAGCTCTAACTATGTTAAGCTTAAGGGTATGTCAACGTGGATCTTTGATCTTCAAAAGCAAATCTGGTTCTCCCCAAAATAATTTACCCCAAAGAAACAGGCTGAAAATTCAAGTTCACAAAAGTTTTGTTTCCCTATAGCATCCTCCCCTACTTACGGGAGATGATCAAGGTTCTCAGGGTTGGACTTAGGCCTCACTGTCACTCGGTTCACCTCATTGTGGAGCCCATCCAGAAGAAAGCGGAGGAACTCCTGAGCATCCTGCTGACTAACCCAGAGAAAAAAGTGTGAGCAACACTTCTGTATCAAGACTCTGCTCTTGCTGCCACCCACCTTGGGAGGACATGTTTGCAGGACCCTTACTTATAACCAACGAAGCGTGGTGCATATCTCTGGATCTGGGTCTTGAACTCAGAAGGGCTCACCACATCATTGGGGGATGAAGTCCATATGGTCTGGATTAGTTTTGCAAACTCTGTTGGAAGAAGAGAGCAGAGAAAGGGTGTGGAGGGCAGGCGAGATATTTTCTATAAGAAACTCAAATTAGAATCCCAACAAAAAGTAGGCAAAGACAGAAAAGTAGAGAGGTATTTCTAAAACACAACTATTTGCACTATTCGAGTGGAGTGGAAAAAGCATCAAGTGAGGAAGCAGGGCCATGTCCATGCACGGTTCTTCACCTTCCATGAGGGTTGTGTGTGCATTGCTGGTGTGGCTGAGGTCCCGCATATAGAGCCTCTGGAGGCAGTAATCTCTCAGCTCCCGGGTGTTGCTCAGGCACTGCAGAATCGAGTTCATGAAGCACTGCAAGAGATGATCCAGAAAATCAGCGGGGACCACAGTATCGACCTTAAATGTCCCCCAAAGGTTAGAAACTTGGACCCCAGCCCATGGTGCTGGACATTTTAAGTGGGGCTCTAGGGGAGGTCTTTAGGTCACTGGGAATACACCCTTGAAGGGGACTGTGGGACCCCAGTCTCTTTTCTCTTTCATATCCTGGCCATGAGGTGAGTGGTTTTGCTTTACCATGTTCCTGCCATGATGTGCTGCCTCACTGTAAGCTCAAAGTAATAGGGCCAATTAATTGTTCATGAACTGAAACCTCTGTGAGCCAAAAACCGTGTTGTCTTTATAAGTTAATTTATCTCTGGTATATATTTATCTATACAGTGGGGGAGATCAAACTTTTATGTGGCATTTCTATTACTTAGCACCAAAGGCTCTTTGTTTTCATCTACTCAGAAATGAACTTCTTACAGCCTCAAGTTTCTCTTTTTCTATGTGAAAGGGGTGAAGTAAAGCAAATTGCTACTATTGGCCCAGGAGACATAACTGGTTGTTTACAACTGAGGTGAGTAAAAGGGAGTGGGTACGCTGGACAGAAGGGGTGGGAAGCAATGGGTATCCTCAAGGAGAAGGATCCAGGAGAGGAGCAAGCTGACAGTTAAAAGGGGAACTTCCTTTTGGCAGTGCTTCCTGCTGGGGGCGGGTGAGGCAGAGCCTAGCAATTCCATGAAACACTCGCCAGGAAGGACAGGTACCAACTGCCCTAGAGGGCAGGGAGTCAGTTGGAGCCAGGAAGGGACTCTGGTTAAATTTTCCCAGAAGAATAGGAGTGGCCCCAGGAAAAAGGTAGGCTAGGAAGAACTCACCGTGTTCCCAAGGTTTCGAAGACCAGCCAGACCCTGGGCACTCTTAGAATTCTGTAAGCAAAGAACACAAAATATGTAAGAATGAGGCAAAGTGGCTGGCCCTCTGCTGGGCTCTCTCATGCAACTGTCTGCCAGCTGGAGCCATAGCAGCAGGCCACACCTGTTTTCTTTTTCAACCTTAGTCCCTGTACCTTGGAGGAAAGAGGGCTGAAGGCGGCTTAATTTGAATACACAACAAAAAATGTTCTTCAGGGGTTTTCTTTCTTGTATGCACTACATATTCCCCATCTTTATGTTATTGTAGTGACTGGAGATTCGAACTACAGACTAGGAATTCATATATTAGGGTATTTAAGTCCCAAATCCAGGCCTGTCTCAAATGACCTACATTTAGACTAAATGTCCAATATAGAAAGCAGCTATCCTAACAGGCACTTCAAGGAGCTTATGAAAAGTTAAATGACAAAACACCCAATTAAGTTTCGATATTCAGCTGGGAAAAACTCAAGTCTGAATTGCCAGAGACAGGTGGAATTCCTTCCAGCTGAGCTCAGCTCCTAAGGGCTGATGAAAGGCTGGGAGAATCCTCCCTGCCTGGTTCCAGTTTCAACATCCTGACTGGCCACTGACTGAGAATCCTTCTGATGGCATACTGCAGCCAAGCCGAGGTGAGCACCTGGCTGAAGGTGCCACTCTTGCTCTTGTCTCTATTGTGGAGGTTGGTGAGGGGGCTGGAGAGAGAGCAGGTGCTAGATTGCGGACTCTGAGCATTGTTTGTCAAGGGATCTTGGCTAATCCTGGGCATACCTCCAAAGGAATCAGAAGACCTTCAGCCCAAAGGGTTAAAGAAACAGTTTGCCGGTGAGTCTGCCGCTCCCTCTTTCAGGAAGGGCACCTGGGAGCAGGCAACTCTGGAGCAACACTGGCTGGGGCATGCGTGGGGCCAGCTCAACCCTGATCAGAACAGGAGCCTGAAATAACTCAGCTAAAATTACTCATGCCATGTGCTGACAGCCTCATAGGCTGTCAGCAGCTCAAAGCCCATGAGATTGTCAGTTGGGGGGGTGGGGAGGAGCAGGTTGAAGGAGGGCTTTTCTCAAGAACTGCCTTGCCCATCCCACAAGTAAGAGGATCCCTCCCCTGGCTAGTTGTCAGGTCCAATCCTAACAGGTAAGGGAGAAAATACACCCAGAAGAGAGACCTGATTTAAAACTGGGGCTGGAAAGAACGCCTACTGGCAGCAGGTGGGGTGTGAGCATCCTGCTTGCTGGGGATGGCAGGATGCAGCCACAAACAAAATCTGAATTTTACCTCACTGACAGTCTAAACCCCAATGTTCCAGGAAAAGGGCCACCAGAGATGATTCCCCAGGACAGAGATCTTATCAGCATTTTCAGGCAGAATTGATGAAAGATTCCCAGGGGGCCCAACAACAACAAAAACAAAAAGGCTACAGAAGTCTCCATGTTGCCCATTTGGAACCAAACTTAAATGTTAAGTGTGCCCACACAGAATGCCCACTCTTACACCTATTTTTGGCAGTGCTTTATTAGCTCTTATCCTCTGTGCCTCAGACGACATCTGTCTAAACAGGCTGTATATGCAAAGCATTCTACCACTGGGGACCATGTCCATATACACCAAAGCAGGCCCTCAGCTGAGACAATATCACACCAAGCACTAGTGGGGGTGGGGAAAGGGACACCAGAGTCATCTGCCTACAGAGGCACTCCTGTTTTCACTCTGACCCAGCAGTGGGAGGTAAAGGAGGGTGTTTCATCTCTCATGGTTACTATTCCTAAGGATCTAATACTTCTGTGGTCTTGGGGTGGGGAAAGGAGAGAGGATCCTTTAAGGCATCACTAGACCCCTCTGCTAATTTTAATTTTTCTTTTTTAGGATGGGGAGTTGTGCTTTTGTCTAAAATTTCCTGAGTTTAAAACTGCATGCCAATTTCTGAGCACTCTGTGTGGAATGTGAGGGGTAGCAGTAGGGGTAAGAGACTAGGGGAGATCAGGGCTGCTCTATGCCCAGCCAGATATTCTTCTGCCATGAATAGGAAATCAGGAGCTCTAGGGAAAGTCAGCACTTTCCATTCCAGAGAGGAACAAAATGTCCCAGGAGTGACCTTTCTTACAGGGCAAACAATCCTACCTCAGCCTGGCAGGGAGAGAGAGGCTAGAACTTGAGGAGGTGGGATAGAGACCCTGTAGAGGCAGCCTTTTAAAGGGAAAGCAGAAGGAAAGCTGTTATGCTGAGACTCATGTGCAAAGAGTTGAGAAAGTTTGGACCCTGTGCTCCCTTACACTAAGCCATCAACAAACCTAGTTTTGACTCTGTAGCAAGCTCTGTTCTAGAGAGCAGATGCCACCTCCAGAGTTGGTAAATAGCACTCCTTTCCCAGGGCAGGAGCCAGGGCTGTCGCCTGGGTTAATGAAGAGGTGTCATCTTGGGTATGGGGCCTACTGAGGTTTTTGTCTTCATACTGGAGACCCCAGTCTTCATACTGGAGACGCTTACTTTACCTGTGCAGGGAGGGTCAGCCATGAGTCCTGGCTACAGCCAAGGAGCCCAGTGTGGCCCTGGCACGGGGCAGGACACGCACTGCCAACACGGGAGCTGCTGCCTGTTACATAAGACCTGTCAAGCTCAGGCCCCTTCTCCCTTCCCCAAGGGGACAGTGCCCAGCCTCAGTCCCAGCATTACTCAGGGCAGCTGCTTCAATTGAGGGATCCCCTGCCTACTTCCCACACCTGGAGGGCCTGCAAGAGAAAGGAAGTTGCCCCCTTTTACCTGTCTGCAACTCCTCTGCCCTTCACGGGGTCAAAGGACCCCGTCACCAACCCCTGGGCGAGAGCCCTTTGGGAACAGAGTGGGAGGCGGCCCCTTGGACCAGCCTTCCTTGCTGGGGTCTGGCCTTGGAGGAGTCACCCGGCAGAGTCCAGTGTGCTGCCAGTTCCCTCACACACCAGCCCTAGTCAAGGTTACGCTTTCCTGCACCTGTCCTGATAGGTGCCCGGAATTAAGAAACCGAGAGCCACCTGGTGCCCAGGTCACCGACAGGGAGGGTAAGGGGGACTCGGAAGTTGGGACCTGGACAAGGGGAGGGGGCCGCGAGTAAGAGTGTGATCACCTGGGGAGGGGGCATTCCTTGCTGGGAGACCATGGGAAAGGAGGGGTGGGGGCTGGGAAGAATCCGTCCCCCCCGCCGAGGGGCGCGTGGCGATCCGGGGACATCCTGGGGAGGAGGCGGGACCCCAGACCCTTGGCGTGGGGGGTCCCGGAAAGGGGCCCGCGTACCTTGGCTTTGTTGAGCAGAAGCCCCACGAAGGTGGAGAGCAGCAGGGACGGGGAGAGAGGGGAGCGCGGCCTCAGCTCCTTGGCGAGGGCGGGAAAGGGGGCGGCCGGGGGCTCCTCGGGCAGGGTCACCGTGTACGAGGTGCGCATGCTGGGGGGCGGGCGGCGGGCTCGGCCCCACGTCTAACGTTGGTCCAGGGGGCACGGGGAGTCCCCGCGCGGTGCCACAGCCGGCACAGCAAGGCCGGCGAGGCTGCCACAGGACACGGTCCGCGGCGCCCGGCGGTAACCGTTACCGCGGGACGGACCGCGCGCCCCTCCACCTCAACCTCCCCACCGCGCGCCGCCAACCGCCCCGGCTCGGCTCTCGCGCTCCCGCGGACTGCCAGCCCCGCCGGCGCCTCGGGCCCCGCGACGTCAGCGCCAGGGCGGAGCCAGGTCCGAAGCCCCGCCCATCCCCGGCACGCGGACACCAGCGAGGCCGCCGGGCCTGCCCCCCGCAGCTCGCCGGTCTGCTCCGCGCGGGGCAGCTAGGTGACCCCCGGCCCGACCCGGCCCGTCCGGGTCCGCCAGCAGCAAAGGGCTGCAGGTCCCCCGGAGGGGCGAAACCGAAACACGCAGCCCCAACTCAGAACAAGTTGTCGTTGGGGGCCGCAGAGGACGCCTCCTCAAGACCCAGCGTCACGCGGGTGAGCTTCCGCCCAGGCAGCATAGAACCCCGAACTTTTGGGTGCCGCAGATCATTTCGAGACCCTCACGAGAGCTCTCTACTATTTTCAGGGCAAAATGCATAGATGGCATAAACTTGTGTTCAGCATTCAGGGGGACCCAGGCCCTCAATCTGTGTGGGTGGATGGGCCCAGGTAAAGAAGAAAGATTTCCACGGCCTTGGCACTGAGTTTCCATCCTCCAAGCTTAGTTTGGCCCATCATCAAGAGAGGCAGTACTCGTTTTATAAGGTACAATAGGTCACCGGCCCTTTTGGCTCCAGGAAAGAACCTTTTTTGGGTACCCAATTACTCAACTCCATCTCTTTGAGAATCTCAAATTTGAGTCGTTTGTGGGAGATGGGGAGATCAGGGTTCAGCTGGTGTGGGGGTGAGCATTCTGCTCTGACCCCAAGTGCAGCAGTACTTGGAAGAACCAGGGGGTCTTGAGGGGCGGGTTTTTTATGCTCCGCCCCCTCACCTAACAGGGAAGTGCACGAATCAGCCTAGAGAAAGTATCTTGTTTGGAGCTTGCTGGCTATTTTTAGCCAGTATCTTTAGCGTTTAAAAATACTCTGAGAGGCAGCAGTGTGTGCTGTTACTCATCTGTGGGCTCCTTCTGTTCCTCCTGGCGTGCTCATCCCCACATGTACACGAGCATTGCACACATGACCACAGACACATGGAGATTGGGCCCGGGACACATGTGTGGGCTAGGCCACCCACAAAACAGCAATTTAGTGATAATGGGAGGGAGCAGGGAGAGTATCGTCACCATGACCTCTTCTAGTACTGGTGACAGCAGAAGGGGACAGGTGACAGGAACCGAAGGCTGCTGTGCTCTGTGATCCTTGAGGGCAGTCTTGTCTGGAGTGTGATCTCCAGACTCTGACCTAACCTGGACAGGGCAACAGCCTTTTCCTCCAAGCTTCCTTCTCTCCAGCTACACCCTTTAGAGCAGGTCCTGTATTGTCTGCACAAAGCTTGAATTCAATAGCATTGTGTCTTCTCTGAAACAACTACAGTGTCTTACATCCAGTTGGGAAGACTCAGGTAATGCCTAAGGCCATTCTCCATGGCCTCCCTCCACTGTCACCATTCTCCTGCTTTTCTGCTCCCTACCACCAACTGAACTGCTCTTATTCTCTGCTTAAAGAAAACTGCCAAACAACAACAGACCTGCCACTGATTAAGTCCTTATTAAATGTCAGACACTATTCTAAGGGCTTTATGTATATTATCCAAGTTAATTTCCATAATTACATGATGAAGTAGTAACTATTATCTCTATATTACAGATGAAGCCCATAGAGGTCAAATGACTTGCCAGGATCCGAAGGCTAATAAATGATGACACTGGAATTTTGAGCCCAGACCTGTCTAATAACTCGCACTTTTAACAATTGCTAGGAAATTCTGGGATGCCCTTTCTGCTCTCTGTCAATTACTTACTTGTAAATTCTGCTCAAAACTCATATCTTCCACAGTCTTCTCTAATTAACTCCACCCAGTTCTAAACACCCCATTACTGCATATCCTCAGTCTACTACTAGCATTCAGTTTGCATGCTATTAATTTATCTTAATGTGTTTATTTTTGTTTTATAAGTGTCTCTAAAACTTTCGTAAATGGTCTTAGATTATGTGTGGTTTGTCTTGGTTGTGCCAGCATGCGAAGCCTCCTCAAGGGCAGGGTTGTGGATTCTCTTAATGAGGTCTTAATGAAGACAGTCAGACCAGGCTCTGCTGGGAATCCTGCAAGTCCCACTGAGCCTCAGAGGGTGGGGTGTGAGTCTGGTTCTGCATGTTGAGCAAGTGTGCTGTGGGTGGGGGGACACTGCCCAAGAGTATTCACCCACTGCAGCATTTGGCCTGTGTCCCCATGACTTAGAGCCAGTGACGTGAGCATTCCTGCCCCAGGACACCTTGGCATTCTGCCATGAACATTCTCAATCTTTCCTGGGATGCAGGAGATTGGCAGGGAGCAGCTCGCCGGGACCAGGGTGGGCCAGATGGGGAAAGCTCTAGTATGCGAGTGCTTTGAGAAGTCTGGGGTGAGTAGAAAGACTTCACACAGGATTCAGTCTTATCCAGAAGGTCTGGCTGCTCCCAGACACAGCCAACAAATAATTATAGCTTGTTTCTCAACTAGCCCAGTCCCTGGGAGACCCTTTTTCCCTAGTGCCATTTCTTGAAGTGGGCTTTGCACAAAGGAGATCATCTTTTGGGATCTGTGTGTGGCCTAGGCTCTGTGACTTTCTATGCTTAGGTATATCAAGATAATCTGAGCTGGGCTCATTCCTGATGACCAATACTCCCATTTCTCAAAAACTTGGACTTGCCTGCTTCCCATGTAGGATGTCATGTTCTTCACCTCACATCCTTCCTGGCAAGAGATGGAGTATGAATACATTAAACTCTGAGTTAGCTCTGTGAGGCCAGGACCTAAGATTGTCCTCTTTCAGATCTGTATATTGGTCCAGAGTTTGGTGACATTGCTTGGGCTTAGGCATATGTCTCAAGGCCAGTGACCTGGTTCCTAGCAAGTACCTACAGTTGCTATAGATAGACTGGTGGTCTGATTGACTGACAGATGAAAAGGTAGAGGCTCTGCATCCTTGTTAGGGGTTGAGCTTGTAGTCCACAGTGTGCCTTGGGAGGAGGGTCAGTCTGCTTCCCTCACTAGCTGGAGGAAGTTCTGTGTCCCTGTATGACTTGGATCCCCCCCCCACACACACACACAAGAGGCCAAGATAATTCTCTGTACTCTTTTAAGCCCCAGGCAGTCTGGCCTGAACCAGCTGGATTCCTGAAGCCCATATACTTCCTTCTCTTGCTTATACCTCTGTCCGGGGTGCCAGTTTTACTTATCCATTGAGGTAAGGGGGGCAGGCAAAGAGCCACGTGTGCAGCTCTGGGCTTTGAACCTGATGTTTATTTCTAAAGCCGATGGTCAGTGGAGCGGCTCCCCCAGGGGCAGGGAACATTTTGCCAGGCTTGGATTAACTTCTGCATTGCTGAGCCCCACCCCAGCACCACATTAACTCCTGAAGATGTCATGGGGTAGGGGCAGAGGAAAAGGCAGGGAGGATGGATGGTTCTGGTCACTGACTGAGAAATCAAACCTGGGTTTGGCAGTGCTAAGGCCACCAACCAGGTCACAGCCGACAGCCAGTCTTCAAGGAATGGAGACATCAGCATCTTGCTGATTCTAATCAAACCACAAACTAGCTGCCCTTTCCTTCTCAGCAGCTAGTACTGGCCCTCCCTGGCTGTGAGAACTCTCCATTAATGCTTTCCCTGAGTGACCTTCCTGTGCTGGCAGCACAGATTCAAGTCCTCTGGAATTCTGATCTCCTCAGGGAAGCTGAGTGAGCCTGGGGTGGGTATGGGTGAGGATGGGCCCCAGGGTCTCAAGCTGCCAAGCTGGACTAGCCAGCAGGGATGCAGTCCAATGTGGCCAAGTCAACAGGAGTAAGGGATGAGAGAGGAAGGTCAGCTTCTCTCTCACCTAGGAGCTCTTGGGCAGTCCTGCCATCCTCAGCTGCTCTCCCTGGAGAACCACCACTTGCTGCAGGGCAGCATTCAAGTCCAAAGTCCCACCTGAGAGGAAAATCACATGACCTCAGTTTATATAATCTCCCTGTCATTGAACAGCTGGAACCCAAGGCCTCAGAAGATGAGTCAGCAGCCCCAGGGGCAAATAGGACCCAGGTACTCAGGTTCCATCATAGGAACAGTACTCTAAACTGAGAACAAGGGTGTGCAGGAGAATAGGCTGGGTCAGACTCCGAGCCTTGGTCTCTGACTCTCTGTTGAGGAGCAGGTGCCCAGCCTGCTGACTGTGCTCAGGAAGGCCCTGGGCCAACCCCTGGCTCTTCTTGGGGAGAGAGGGGAGTCTGGGAGGGGCAAGTGTACGGCTGATGCCAGCAGGCAGAATGCCAGGGCTGGCAAGGAGCAGCTGGAGGGGTGGAGCGGAGGAGGATTAGGAAGGATTGTAGGGGTTAAAGCGCAGCCTGGCAGGGCTCAGTGGGAACAGCTTGTCCTTCTACAGGCCCCAGGAACAGGAGAGGTGGGGCAGAGTGGGGAGATGATGGGTCGGTGCTCCAGCTCCTGGCTCTGCAGGGCCTAGCCACCTGGGCTGGCTTGTAGTCCCCACTGGGGGTAACCAGCTATTATTTTTCACCATCACTGCCCTGGCTCACCTGTCTGCATTTTTAGCCGAAGGTGAAGCCTCTGGGCAGACCCTCATTGTCCTAGTGCTGTGCTGTACCCCACAGACTGGCATTTTGTTGGTGCCTGCACAGGCACGGGGAGGGGGTTGTTCAGAATTCATGTTCTTCCCCACCAGTTCTTTACTCATACTCAGTGGAGTCTGTAATATTCCAAGTTCTTGATGGCTGTTACTGTTAATTAGGGGAAGGAGTCTCGTTGGAACAGTTCTATTCCTGCTCAGGGCTTGCGTCTGACCTCCCTTTCTCTTTGAAAACCAACTGTAGGTCAGGTTGGCCCTTTGAGAGTCCTGGGGTATAGGACACATTTTCTCACTTGTTCCTCCTACAGGGGGGCCTCTCCCCACTGCAAAATACACCTCCCCTTTATCATTTCCATCCCATCTCAAGTTTATTTTTGGTGTTGGGGATGGAATCCAGGGCCTTATGCATGCTAGGTAAGTGCTCTACCACAGAGCCACATCCCCAGCCCTGCCTCTTACGTTTGAATGAACTATTCCATAACATTTTACTGATTTTAGATTCCCCACATTCATTATTTGTTTTGAGCCTCGTGGCATTCCTGTGAGGTGGGCAGGGCAGGTGTGATCATTCCCTTTTATAGATGAGGAAATACAACTCAGCTGATAGGTGTCCAAGGTTTACAAACTGTACCTTCCAGAGGTCATGGGAAGCCTGCCTCAGCCTCAGATGACCTCTTCCTTTCTCACCACTGACTGCACTTAAACACACCCAGGACAACCTCCTATTGTTATTATTTGAGAACTGATTTCTCCAAGTGAATTGTGAATACAACAAAGGCAAACCAATGGCTTGCACATCTCTTGCCTTCCAAAGCACCTGGAAGAGTACAAAGAGGATTGACATTTACTGAGCACCTACAATGTGCCAGGCACTTTCACATACATTACTGTTAATTCCTCACAAAATGTATGAAGTGGGAACTTAGGATCACTCTCATTTTACAGAACAGGAAACAGGTTCAGAAGTTAAGAAACCTACTCAAGTAAGCTAGATGTTGAGCACTCAGTACTAGGCATTGAGTGTCGGGCTAGTAAGCATGAATGAATGGATGAAAAGATGAAAAGATACCCACACCCCAAATGGAGATCTAAAGAGAAACTGGACCTGATTTTAGAAAGAAGTGGACTAGGCCACATGAGCCGGGTTGTTCTCACCTGTATAGGACACAATCAGCTTCCAGAAGTGAGAACAAAAGGAGTGAGGTAAACAAAGGTCTTAGGCTTCTGAGCCCCCTGAAGTCACTGTAGGGCATCCCTGACCACTTAAGAGTGTTGTGAATTGCTTCTGGATGGGGGCAGAGGGGAAGGATGTTAGGGCCACTGTGTTTGTCACAGGGCAGTGTGCCATTCCTCTGAGGAACTCTCTCAAAGCTTCTCTCTCCCTGGTCCTGGGGGTTGGGGTGGGGCCAGTTGGGCCCTTGGGAAGGGCAGCAGACTCCAGGGAGAGCTGGCTGTGAGGAAGGAGGCAAAGTCCCAGTGGAGTTTGACTCCTAGTTGAGACACCCTGCTCTCTCATGATAGGGTATTGGGGTAGGGTCTATAGTTCAGTATTTGGGGAGCAGGATTTCAACTTGAACATGCTTAGAAATCACACGAAGAACTTGTGACAAGGGCAGATTCCCAGCCATTATCTCCATAGAATTTGTGCCAGTGGGTCTGGATACACTGTTAAGTCCTGCAGGTGATTTTTGATATGGGTAATCTGCAGACTCCTCTTGGAGAAACACTGCTTACCGGAATGTTCTGTTTTGAGCAAAGGGAGGCAGTCCTCAGAAGCTTTTAGGACCTATGCCACCTCTTGAACAACATCTGACTTGTCTAAGTGAATCCTGCTCCACCTTAAGCATACCTTAAGCACAGTTCTGTGAGAGCAGGTGTTTCTCTTCCGGGTCAGCTCTCCTGACACAGTCTCACACTTGCTTCTACACTAGCTCTACTAGTTCTACTAGCTCTTTAGTACAGCCAACCCTGCCTTGTGGGGGTCTAAATGACCTGGGAGACTCCAGCTTATCTGTCTTCCCTGGTACTTCCCAGATGGCCCAGCAAGGCCAAGGCTCTCTTAAGTAATGCCATCAGAATTGTTTTCTCAAATCTTTAGTTATGACACACTTTACAGTGCTCTGTCTCTAGAGCTGGACCCTTACTCCCTTTGCCTAGGCAAGAGCTCTAAGCATCATTTTTTGCTGTGGCACAGCTGTTGTTCACAAAAGGCACATGACCTATGAGAGGGAGTAAATAAGGTAATGGAGCTCACACAGCATCCAGCCCTCTTGCCTGTATGTTTGCCTGTGTGCCTATCTACCTGTCCATCCAGCTCTCCATGAATCCATTCACCCAACTCTCCATCCATCTACCCACCCACCCACTCATCCATCCATCCATCCATGCAGTCAGCAGGTCAGCTGAGTTCCATGCTCTATGAGGCACAAGAGGGATCCAGAGACAGGATCTTTTCCAGTCTCTGACAACTTGCCATCTAATGGGCACACTAATAACTACAGAAAAGGTGGAATATAGTTAATGCCTCTGGAGAGGTATTTTTAGGAATTAGATACAAGGGAGACCATGCTAGTCAATTGTTCAGTCTCCAGCAAAGCTGCTTTCTTGGTTCCAACCCACACAGGAATATAGAGGTATTAGATTGTCTCAAGCCCTAGTAAAAAATGTCTCCACAATTTTCTCCAAAGGTACTTTAGTCCTGGTGTCCAGACATGCTGGGCCTTAGCCCATTAGTGTCCATCAGAGGAAACTTCCTCTTCCTCTGGTGTCTTAGGCCCAGATGTAAAGCCTGAACAAGAGAGATGCAGCCAGAGCAGACAGGACCTGTTTGCCACAAGGAGCCCTGGTAGTCTGGAGGCTCCAGCATCTAGCTCCCTGGCATTTTGGCCGGAACAGGATAGGTGGAGAATAGCAGTGTGTGTGTGTGTGTGTGTGTGTGTGTTTGGGGAGTAGCCAGGTCATTTGGAGAGTGATGCTGAAGCACCTCTAAGCATACAGGTCCTTGGGAGAGCAGGAACCCTCTTACCCTGGCAGTGTGACAGGAGGGCACTAGACATGCTGTCTCCACTAGGCTTGCCATCCACCATCAGTTAGGTTGGGAATCCTGACCTTAACCTGGCTCTTCTGCATTAGCAGCTGTCTCCCCAGCCCATCACTGGGTCCCCAAGGGTAAACTCACCAAGGCCTCTCGTACTGGTGAGCTGGAGCGGCTGGGCCCAGGGGCCTGGCCCTTGCTCTTCTCCCACAGCGTGTAGCGGCCACTGGGTCGGAAGGTGGGACTGAGAACTTCAGGGACTCGTGAGGAAGGGGTTTGCGTGAGCACCTGAGGTGCACTGCCCTTGCGACCATAGTTCTCTAGGTAGTCCGTCAGGTACTCCGAGCGGCTGGCTGCCTGGTAGAGCCCCTGCAGGGCACAGAGCTCCTTGCGTGTGCGGGCCAGCATAGGGCTGCGGCCTAGGTTCCCGGGGTCTATCCGGTAGCCATCTGAGGTCCGGTAGCTATCTGAAGTCCGGAGGCTGGAGAAATCCCGAGCCAGGTCTGATTGGCTATTCGATTTCTTCTGGGTCAAGGTTACCCCCTGGTCACGAGCATTCACAGGCAGGTAGCTGAGGGAGTTGCTGGTCACTCCGTAAGGGAATCCACTGCCCCCACTAAGTCCACTGCCTGAAGACCGCTCAGTGCCCCGGGTCTGGCTCTCTGCTCGTTTACTACCCCCGATGATGTCAGGTCTCAGCAGGGGGCGTCCCCGGTCATAGTCCAGGATGGAGGAGGGGCCGTAAGTGCGGGGACGGGGGAGGAAGCCCGTGGGGGGGCTTGGCTTGAAACCAAGCTTCTCCTTCTCCAGAAAGGAGGCGGCCAGGTTGGCCCCATAGGAGGAGGGGGTATAGGTGCCATAGCCCGATTTGGCATAAGGGACATCTGTGTAGCGGGCCGATTCTGTGTAGCGCTTCAGGGTGGAGGAGAGCTGGGACATCCTTCAGGGCGGCACTCAGTGGGGTCTGGGAGCCTCATGGGCTGAAAGACAAGGAAAGCAGTTGTCAAAGGGCCCTGTCATGTGCCGGCCCTCCGTTGTGCCTACCATCTATCCCAGATAGACCAGGACGTTAGGGCTTAACTGGGCCATCCAGTCCACAAGAGGCTACTGGCTGCCAAGAAACGCACACACACATTCAGGTGTGCCCTTGTAGTCACACCAACATTCATGCATTCACAAAAGAAATCAGCATCTGCTATCCTGTCCTCACCTCTGCAACCTTCTAAGCCACACACCCTTCTCCAGCCAAATCCTATCTGGTTCCTGTGCTCAGATTCTGAAGAAACTTCTGAGCTGGGAATGCTAGGTTTCCCGGGGTCTAGCCTGTAGCCCACTGAGATCTAATAGCTATGTGAGGTCTGGAAGCTGGAGAAATCCCACTCCCACCCCCTGACTGAGAACTCTGGACTTTTTTCAAGAGTCACCATGGATTCCTGCCCTCTGACTTAAGTAATGAGCAGGAGCTCTTTGGCATTGTAGACTGTCTGCTGTGATGATCTGAAGATCATGGGGTGAGATCTCTCACAAGGAAAAAAGGCTCCTGAGAAGAAGTGATGGGGATCAGTGGGCAGGGGAGGTGGTGAGGGAGCATTCAGCAGAGGGACTGGACATCAGTCTCCACACTGCACCCCAGAGTGCTTCCCTGAGAATGGAAACCTGCTGCTTGGTCCTGCAGTGGGGATACTGCTATGGCCAAACCCACCTTCTTTACTGAGCTTAGCCTTCTGTGGAGTTAGGGCCTCAGGGCCTCCCAGGGATTCTCCTCCCAACAAGGATGCTAAATTGCTCCTGTTAAAACTTGATTTGGGCAAAGGGGCCCCCTAGAGGCCAAAATCCTGCACTGCAGGTGACACCACTCCTCCCTGGCCAGTGGATCTGATGAAGGAACACAGAAATCACAGAATGTGGAGCTTGGAGGTCCCTAAATGATCATGCATTTTAACTTCTCTGTTGGACAGATAGGAAAAATGATGTTAGTTTGATCAAGGCCACACTCTGGCAAAGTCAGGATTGGAATCCATGTCTTTTAGCATGTGACCCAGCATTCTTTCCATTTTTCTCCCCCTTCAAAGTTAGGCTCAGCTGGGGATACCTATAGTGCCACCATCACCCCAGCATGCAGGCTTCATCTCCACTTTAGCAGGAGTGGCAGGAATGCTTCAGAGAGAGGAGCAAGTAGGCTCACGCCCCTTTCCTCAAGGATCCTCAGGGGCTCTTGGGGAGTTCCCTTGGTGTGGGGATGAAGACCTTTCTAAGACTCTCAAGGTAGTGTGTGTGAGGGGCCAGCTTTGATTCCCCATGACAGACTAGCTGGGCAGTTTTTTTACTACTCTTTTAACCTCTTTGAGCCCAATTTCTTCACCTGTAAATGAGTATAATGATTATCATCATGATTCCTATCTCACAGGGTTGTTGTGAGGAATAAATGAGATAATAACACGTGAAAGCCCCTAACAATGACTGGTTATTATCTCCTCTCCCAGCCCCTGCCAGGCAGCCTGGCTCTTCCCTATAATAATAATGTCAGGACTGGCCATCTCCCAGCCTGGCTGGCTCCTGACCTCAGCCTAGGCACCAGGCTTCCTCCTGCAGCCCCCAGAGAGATTAGTGGGCAGTGGGCAGACACCTAGTTGTTGAACAGACACTGGCTCAGGCAGCCCACAGCCTGCCTGCGTTAGACCAGCAACCCAGCTCATTAGAGCAGAGAGGACCTGGTGCCAAGCCCCAAATGCTTAAAGCTTGGCAGAAATCTCTAGAAATCCAATCCATGCAAGACTTGGGATAGGTGTAGGAGTGGGAGATGAGCAAGTGGTGACTTCCATGTAGGACCCAGAAAATCACTCTGCTAGATGTTTCCAGCAGTTTTAATTCCAGGCTGGCCTCAGGAAGGCCCATCCACCTTACTCTCTGCCCTTACTTGCTTGGCCCACAAAACCCATGCTACCTTTCATGTACTCTCCCTTGTCCCCTGGCTCCCACCTCCAGCACAACTTTCACTCTTATCTAGGAAAAAGTAACTGGGGGACCATCTCATCCAGGGAAATGATGGGAGAGACAGAGGCTCAGGAGTGAGGGCAGAGGACCAGACCTGCTGTTTCACTTTGGAGAACTCCATCAATAATGCAAAGTCAAAGAGACTCCAGGTCTCTGGAGCTGGGCTCTGGACACCCTGCCACCAATCAGATATTCCCTCACCTCCAGGGCATGAGCTCATGGCTAGTCTTTAACAGCTCACCCTCCCCTCCCCAACACTCCCGGGGGAATTGGTATTCTGCGGCAGTGCCTTAAGCCCATGACCTCTCCAGCCCTGCTGATGACGCAGAAGTACTGGGCCAAACAAGGTACAGCAGATAGGAACAGGCAGCCCTGGAAGGGGGGGGGGCGGATATGGAGGTGGAGCCATACCTTCTATCCCAAAGAATCCCAGGAGGGATCCCAGATCCTGGCTCTCCTGACTTCTCTAATCTGGCAGGCAACTGCCAGGCCTCCGCCCTCCCCCAGCAACCTGGGAGACATGCCATCACTAACACCCCCTAGAAGCTGCCACTCAGCTCTGATATCTGTCGAACAGTTCTCATGTCTAGGGAGAGGGTCCTTACTGGGGCTTGAACACATCCCCCTACCCTCACCAAACCCAAGTCTCATTCTTCAGAAGAGTCCCAGCGCTTTCCATGTGATAAGACAGCTTGGGTTGACATTACCTGGCACTGCTGTCCCTGGAGGCTGCAGAATGCACCATGGGCGGGAGCTTGGGCTGGGGCCCTGGTGGTGGCCTTGCTGCGCAAGACAGGGACAGAGCGGGCACTCACATGGCTGCGAGTTTCCCTGTTGCCACAGGAACAGCCTGGACTGAATGGCCCTTTCATGGGGCAGCGGGAGGCCAGCCGATTGGCTGGGATCCCCCGTACTCCTCCCTACCCAGTGTGGGGCCCCTGCTGCCCAGCTCCTTTCACTGTTTACCCAGAGCTGGCAAGTATAGGCATGCGGCTTCAGGCAGCACCTCCCCAGGTGCCCGCCACCTTGGACAACAGGGGCAGTCCCATACCCACACTCCTCCTTGATGCCCTCTTTTCCAAGGTTCCCAGCTCTTCCTTTCTCTGAGATTCCCTATCACTTTGATCAGTTTACCCCTCTTGAGAGGTGCACTAGCATTCCTCTGCACAGTGGAACTCAGCTTCCTGTAGGGGACATCTGATCCAAGCAGCTGTCACCTGGCCAGCTGGTGCTCTACACCTATGGACCAGGCACCAAGTACACTGAGGACTTCATATTGCAGTTTCTGATTTCACCTTCTCGGCAGCCCTATACCAACACATGCGGCCCTCACCATGCGTCCCGCTGCCTTCTGAGCGTTCTTATCAGCAGAACCCCAGAAGTCTCAGTGCAGGGGTGAGCTGAACTTTTTCAAACAGAGGGCTGCCTCACACTTACAAACATTGTTGGAAAGGTCAAATTATTAAAAAATTAAGAATTTATTCACAATTCAAAAATAAATGTACAAGAAATTTAATAAGTGAAACTTTCAAATGAAGTTTTTAGCATTATATTTGTGAAGGTATTAAAGCTTAAAATGGCATTAAGACTTGGGGCACAGTGTTGACGTGGTCCTCCGGCTACGTAATAGCAAGAGGTGTTGTTACGATACTCATTTGCTGACAAGGAAACTAAGATCCCTGGAGTGATGTGGCCGTCCCAGAGCCTTGCTGGAGCAGTCACAGAGTCGGGTTAGGACCCTGAAGCCGAGACCCCCACTTGATACTTTCTTGGGCTGAGGTAGGGCTAGGGACCTGTGAGGTGGGCGTGGGGAGAGGACCACTGTAGGATCTGGGTGTCCACTCTCCAGCAACAGAATGGGGGTTACCAACTCTCACAGGAGCAGCCCTCTGTATTTTTTCCTGCAGGCGAATGAAAATGAAGCCAGGTGCAACCTGAGCCCCAGAATAATACTGATTGGCCATGAGATGGTCTAGGAGGCCTCCATTTCACTCATGGTGCCAAATTTCTATGTGTCCCCTGGCACCAGCATCTACCCCGGCTCAAGGTCCTTGGCCCCCTGGCTGTTTGAACATGTCCCCCAGTCTCCTAATCTGACTGCCGTTCAGCCCACTCCCCAAGGTACCTATGCTAGGTGAATAAGGGGTTAATGAGCCCTGTCCCCTTGGGGCAGCCATCTCCTTGCGTCAGCCACTGTCATTTCCTGTAGCTCACGTGAAGGGCTCCCTAACCTGCCCAGCCAGGGGAGGGACTTGCTCCCCAAGAATCCCAGGCACTCCTGGCCCTGGGGGCAGGAGATGGGTGATGCCCCACATCCCAGCAATCTTCACTTGCCCAGATCTGCTTGGCTCTCTGGAGTGAAGATATGTTGGCTTCCTGGCCACAGAGCCCCAAGTAGCTTCAGGGTCACACCTAAACAGGGTTAAGTCTCTTCCTTCCTACCCAGGTGATCAGAGCAGGTGAGTGAGGAGTTCTAGTTAGTCTTGCTGGGTGCTCGGGAGCCTCCGTGGTGGTGATGACCTCAGAGCTTCCGAAAGCTGCTTGCTAACCGCATCAGAATGTGCTGACCCTGAAGGCTAAGGGGGGTGAGACGGGGGCCCTGTTTCCCTCCACCTACACTCTCTGATTCTTAGTCTGGCTGCTTTGGTCCCCTGCTCCCCTGTCTGGATACAAGCATCCAATTCTGGAAGGTGGGGAAGATGCAGGTTGAGGATGGGGGTGGGGCATAGTTATGTGCCCATACTGTCTACTTCTAGGCCCCAGGAGCCTCAACCTATACCCCCTCCTCTAACCTGTCACTAGCAGCTCTCCCTTATCAGGAGCTAGCACCGAGGGACCCACTAGCTTATCTGCCATAGTAAGGGGTCATCCAAGGGAATTTGGATTCATCTCTATCTTTCTGGCTGCTGGTAATAGTCCAGGGGGTGGCAGTGGGAGGGGAGATAAAGAGATTGGAGATTAAGGCAAGCATCCTGACTGGTGGAGAATAAGTGGGTGGGCCCAGGGCAGCATCTCTATAGGGTGCTTCTTGACTTGGGTTTGGGCATCTACAGGTCCAAGAAAAGGCAAAGAAATGGGCTCCAGACAGTATTGTTGTCCTTACATTCTCTTTTGCACCTACTTCTGCCCAGGCACTCTCCAGGTGCCCCTTCCCCAGGGAAGAGTTCTGTCCTCCTCTCTCTCCTCTAGGACTTTAGCTGTCCTCTTTACTCACCTCCTGAGGAGCTTTTGGTCTTGCCAACTGCACCCACCAGGCCCAACGGTGGCCTCTCATGAGCTCCCCCAAACTCATTCATGTCTGTCATCTGGACAGCTGCCCAGGCAAAGCTCAGACACCAAAGGGGCCGCTACTGACCTGTGTCCAGGGGCACTGGATGGGACCTGGGGGCTTCCTCCCCGGGAGGGCAGAGAACGCAGTGGAGAGCCCAGAAGCTGGAGTCTGACTCCGGGCTGGGTAATCCGGAGCTCAGGTTACGCTGGATATATATAGTATCTTATCTGACCTCCCAGAGAAGGCAACTTGCATTCCAAGCCCCGGGAGAATTAAAGGGGCAGTGGCATGCCCACTCTTCATGGGCCGCTTGGTTTGACTGGTGCCAGCCAAGGAGTCCTACTAAGACTCTCGGGAGGAGGCATTTTAAAGTGGAACAGTGGGGGAATTCAAGGGGAAACTGGATGGTAGAGGACTGGGGTGGAAATTGAGACAAAAATAGGAAGAGGCTGGATTCTGTGGAGCTGTCAGTCATAGAATTAGAGAACAGGAAGAAGCCTTACTGCTAGTTACAGCCCCTGGAATTTTGAGATGGAGTAGACCTAGCTCAAGGGCACACAGACAGCTAGAGGCAGACAAGACCAGTACTCAGGTTTCAGTTCACTACTTTTTTACGATAGACTTCTAAGACTAGGCCTGAATTCCAGTTCTTCTCCCTATTGGATCTGAGTCAGTAAGCAAGTCACTTAAGCTTTCTGAATCTCATTTAGTCTGTAAAACATGATTAATAAAATATAATAATAACAATAATAATAGTATACCTCAAAGTTGTGAGGATGAAATAAAATAATATTTGTAAATTTCCTGGCATATAGTAAGAGTTCAGAAAACGATGATTGTATTGAATACTTCCACTTCTTGTTTTAGTGAACAGCAGTATTAGTAGTAGCAGTTGGTGATCCTTCCTAGAAGAGGACCCTAACCTAGAAGAAAAAGGCCTCAGGCCGCCCCTCAGGGAGTGCTCTGTTTTAATGCCAGAGAATAGCCCTGTGGTTTTCTGAACTGGCCCACATCCCAAAAGTGGGAAGGGCAAATGCCAGTTGTCATATTCCCAGATGTCCAGTCCACCAAAGTGAGACAGGACAAGCCCATTTGGGTTCCCTCCCCATTTATCTAGAAAAATATAGCAAGTGTAGCTTCCCCCAGACTGCTAGGAGACTCTCTGGCCCCTCTGGAGTGGTTCCACTCTACCTGCTGGAGGGCTCGGGATTCCTGGGCCGCAGAGCTGTGCTGGGCAGGGTCACAAGGAGGAGCAGGGTTCTTGGCCTTTCTGGCCTTGGTGCACCTGTCTGCTCTCAGGATGAGTCTCCTGTTTCTCGATGGCTCTCCCTGAGGACTGGGAGGACCCATGCTGGTGCCTCCACCCTGTCTCAGCACAGGCCACTGACTCAGCCTGGGTCCTGATGATGCACTTCAGAGGACGCCCTCATTCCAGTCCTCATTCCAGTCACCATGCATCTGTCTACAGCATCAAAAGAGCAGGGGAATGCCCCAACACTAGATCATCAATCCTCTCCTTTCCTCTGGCTTTGCGGGTGGATTTGGGGGGTGTTCTCATGCTTGGTCCTGGGGAGATGAGCAGCCCCTACAACTTTCCAACTCAGCCCTGTTTTAAAAGCATCCAGGTTAAGAGCTAGGACTCTCCTCAGAGGAGAGCAAGGATGGTTTGGCTTGGGTGTCCCTTGGTTAAGTTACTTGCCTGGAGCACCACATGCCCACTTCTGGTTTGGGATTTAGGAGAATTTCAAAGTTGCCTCTTTCTGATTTGGGATTGGTGGAAAATCTCTCCTTCCGTTTAACTGCTGCGCTCCCCAAAACCCCTCCCCCCTTTGGCAAACTGACCGGAGACAGCCCCCAGGAGCTTTAGGAGCAGGTAGTAAGTGAGCTACACGCACACGTGGGGAGGGGGGTCGTCAGCGTCCAGGCATCACTCTCGGGCCACATATTACACTGGGCACAGCGACCTGGACCCTCCGAAGCAGCATTTCCTTAGAACACACTGATCTGTGCACAGATGGCTCTTCCTGGCACCTTGGGCTGTCAGCTGGCAGCCCCCCTTACATAGTGGGACCCATAGCTGGAGCTCCCCCGCACAGCTGGCCCTCGCCCTACATTTCTAATGTCCATTCTGCCCAGACTATCGTTGACACCTCACTTTATGAGCTTCAAACCGGCAGTGACCCCCACATCCCTCTTCCCGGATCTCCGACAGGTGGCACATACCTGCCTCTTCTCCGAGGATGGACGACGAGTCGAACCGGGCACAAGCATGGAGCTGCGGGTGAGTCCTGGCTGGCACTGGCGCGGCGCAGCGAGCAGCAGCTGACGCAGAGGGCTCCCTGGCCTCGGCTCCTGCCCGCCTCTCCCCCACCTCCGCCGGGGGCCCAGAAAGGACCTCCCCGGGAAATCGGCGCCACCCAGCGGGCAGCCGCCTCATCGCGCCAGGGCCGGCAAAGCCACACCCCGCGTCCCCCGTCACTGACCAACGTCAAGGCTATTGGCTTGTTCCTATTGTGACATCACTAGAGCCCCGCCTGGCTAGGGTCTCCCAGGCAACCAATATCTACAGAGAACCACGTGGAGGAAAAGCACGCCAGTTTGGAGGGCGTGGAGCACGGAAAGAAGTGGACTGGAATGTGACACGATGTGGCAGGTGGAAGGTATTGGAAAAGAAGCGGGGTCACTGGAGAAGGTTGGAACTTGAGCCCCGGGGCATAACAACTTTCAGATCTTAGAGAAGGCTTCTTGTTCTCTGTTTCTTCCCATCCGGGCTGAGGGAGGTCCTGATCTTGATCCTCTTCTCTTTTCCTCTACTATCTACCCCCACCCTCGCCTTTTTTGTATCGGGGATTGAACCTACAGGGCGCTTAACTACTGAGCCACATCCCCAGTCCTTTTTATATTTTAATTTATAGTCAGGGTCTCTAAATTGCTAAGGGCCTCGCTAAATTGCTGAGATTGGCTTTGAACTTGTAATCCTCCTACCTCAGTCTCCCAGGTCGCTAGGATTACAGTCCTGCACCGCCACACTTGTTCTTTTCCTCTGGTAAGTTTCACTTCCAGGGGACCAGGGGTTAGTGATGGCTGCTCAGATGGGGTAAACGGAGGCACCCAGTCAGTGGAAAGAATTTTCTTTGAACTTTTAAGAAAAAGCTAAGACAAAATTTGAATTTTTGCTGCTTCCCTTCTTAGTATATAGCCTCCCACATCTCCTGCAGGCTGGAATACAAAACCACCCTACCAGCTAAGCTGGTGTCCAGGCAAATCCAGGTTTTCATCTTCACTTGGACTGTCCATCCTTCCCAGTGCCCTTAGCTCCTCCTTTCTCTAAGAGTGGATGTCACCAGTCACCACAACCCTCAAGGTCTTTCTCTTGTATTTCCCAAAGAAATTAGAGGCAACCAGGAGGGGAATACTTACATTTCTACCTATAAACACATTTGAATCCATCTGCTCCAGCAGTAGTGAAAGAGCTGTCTCTCTTCTGGCCCAAGAGAGTCCCTTCTGGGTCTCAAATCTTTGTTTCCTTGGGGCCCTCATTCCACTGCTTCATTTTACAGGTAGGTGAACCAGGGGATACAGGAATGAACAGAACAGGCACAATCCCTGCCCTCAAGGAGCTTACATTCTAGTAGAAGAAGGAGGGCAATAACCAAAAAGTAATATAGTGTGCTAGGGGCTGGGATTGTGGCTCAGTGGTGGAGCGCTCGCCTGGCACGGGTGGGACCTGGGTTCGATCCTCAGCACCACATAAAAGTAAAGGCATTGTGTTGTGTCCATCTATACCTAAAAATAAATAAATAAATATTAAAACAAGATAGTGTGCTAGTTGGCACTAAGGGCTTAGGAGGCCAGTCAAGCAGAGAGGGGGATATGGAGTGTGTAGAGGGTGGTCTGAGATGCCCAATGAGAAGGTGACATTTGAGTGGTCTGAAGAAAGTGAAGAATGAACCATCTGGAGAAAGACTGCTCTAGGTAGAGGGGACAGTAAATGCAAAGGTCCTGAGGTGGGAGCTACCTGCAACTTTTGAGGAAGAACAAGATTGTTGTATGTTGGATACAGCTTGACATGACTGCAGCCATCCTGAGTCATAACTGCTGGGATTGCCCCTGAGTAACTCTAGCTGGTTTCCCTTGTAGTTTCCCAGCAGACCATAAATAGATGAAACCATTAGGGTCACATGTGGGGCTTTACAATAGGACTCTGGCTCCAGGGATATGCCTGACTCTTTGGTATTATCTTAAAAGAAATCTTGAGAGGCATGATGGTGCCTACCTAGAATCCTGGCTAATTGGGAGGCTGAGGCAGGAAGATTGCAAATTTGAGGCCAGCCTCTGCAACTTAGTGAGACCCTGTCTCAAAAATGAATGAATGAATGAATAAGCTGGAGTATATAGTTCAGTGATAGAGAGCCCCTGGTTTCAATCCCCACATCTACCAAAAAATAAAATAAAGAAAAAAGAAAAAAACTCCTGTTATTTTGTGTGTCTATATGAATATGTAACAATCTCACCATTATGTATAGTTATGATGTACCATTAAAAAGGAAAAAAAAAAGAGAGAAACCAGGTACATTACATCCAGTTACTTTTGTCCTGTTAAATATGACCCACTTGCTGACCCAAATAGTGAGAATCCAACTGATCTTGATGCTTCTCAGAACCAGCCTCTGTCAGTAAATCCCCCAATAAATTGGTTCTGTGCAGTCCTGGATCTGTCTGCTCTCTTATTCAGTCTCACAGCAACTTGGGGCCAATCCTCAAACACTGGGACCTAGATGTTTGGAACAAGTAGAGATAGAGATAGAGGGGGAGGGGGCATGGGGATGGAGTGGGGAGGAAGAGAGTGGAAGATGAGGCCAAAGAGATGAGGAATTGATGGGCTTGCCTTGGAGGACCTTAAGGTCCTTCTGATGACCTTGGTTTACCACTGAGCTACATCCCCAGCCCTTTTAATTTTTTTTTTTTTGAGATAGGGACTTGCAGAGTTGCTGAGGCTGGTCTTGAACTTGAGATCCTCCTGCCTCAGCCTCCCAAGTTGCTGAAATTACAGATGAGCCCCAACACACCCAGCTCCTCTCCTTCTTTTAAGCCCCATGCTGTCTGAAGCTCCTGGCATCTGGTCATGCTACAACCAGCCTTACTTGTGGCTGTCAATTGTGGGCACATGGTATCTTTCCACCCTTCTCCCTCATCATTCTCAGTGATTTCAGTCTCCCTTTCAGCCTGCGAGGCCCCTGATCCCCCCCTTTCTCACTATGTGTCATCTGCTTGCCCAAGAACAATTTCACATTCTTACCCAGTCTGGACTCTAAAAGGTCTCCTCACCTCCTTCAGTATTGGGGATTGAATCCAGAGATACTATACCCTAGCTAGCCCTTTTTATTTAATTTTAAAATTTTGAGACAGGGTCTACATTTATAATGACAAATCTCAGATGGACATAGAGCTGCCCAGTGTTTCTATCATGTCTGGCTGCTATGATTATTTTCCCACTGAATTTAGCTTTCTATTGCCACATATCACATACTCAGAAATGTAGTGGCTTAAAAAAACAATACTTGTTGCCTCACAGTCTGTAGGTCAGAAATCCTGGTGGGCTCAGCTGGTTCTCTGGGTAGGCGCTCACAAGGCCAAAATCAAGGTGCCAGCTGGGCTGGATCCTGTCTGGAGGTTTGTTCAGGTAGTTGGCAGGACCTAGTTGAGGACTGCAGGGGTGAAGGCCCTGTTTCCTCACTAGCTGCCAGCTGGGTCTGTTGTCTGCTCCTAGTGGCTAGGAGTATTCTTTCTGTGGCCAGCTGTGGCACATTGAATCACCTTTGTGCTTTGATCTTTCCTAGACCACTGGCCAGAGAAAGGGCTCTGATTTTAAGGGCTCATGTGATTGGATGAGGCCTACCCAGATAATCCCCGCCTTTTAAGTATGCCATACACACTAGAAAGCACGGGGATCAGATGAGATCTGATCCCCAGACTCCAGGGGTTAGGGGTATGTGATCATGGAAGGCTATTTTTAGAATGCTGCTACCACTATGACTTTCTGATATGATGAGTTTCTATTATTTCCTTAAAATTTTGGGAGCATTGAGCCTTGAGAGGTTAAGGTCACTTAACCAGGATTTGAAGCTATCTCTCTGACTCCTGGAAATAAGCATTTGCCCATGCTGCTTGGAGTATTACTTCCTTTTTTCAAAATGCCCCCACATCCCTCCATCTCTTTAGTGTCTATGGTTCAGCTGATGACCTTTTCATGTACTTCCTTGAGAAAATTGTGGCTTCTCATATGCAAAGCCCTGTCCTTTCCTGTTTTCTGTTGCTATGACTTTAATTCTCCAAACTAGGAAATAAAAAAATTGATTTGATTCTGGGTTCTGGAGGCTGGGAGATCCAAGTGTATAGGGCCGGCATCTGCTTGTCATCTGGGAAGGGCCTTCTGGCTGCATCATGACATGTCAGAGGCCCTCTTAGGGTGAGAGAGCAAGTGTGGCTTCTTATAAAGCCACCAATGCCATCATGGGGTCCCACTCTCATGACCTTATCTACTCCTTACTACCTTCAGAGCCCCCACTTTCAATTACCACTAACATATTTGGGGATTAAGTTTACAAAATGAAATTTTGGGGGGACACATTTAAACCATAGTAAGCCCCAAAACTTTGAGTCACAAACCTCCTCCTTCTACACCGATTTTGTCGTTTTTTTTCCTGACTCTAGATCCCTCCTCTCTTGCTTTCCCAATGACTCCCATTTTTCATGTTCTTCTCTTTCTCCTTCCTTAGCCTTTCCCTGTCTCCACAACCTCAGCAGCAACACACAGCCATGCTCTAGTACTGCCTGTCTTAGAAACAAATGAAGATGGGTGCAGAGGTGCACTCCTATAATCCCAACCACTCAGGAGGCTGAGACAGAAGGATCACAAGTTAGAGGCCAACCTGGACAACTTAGTGAGGCCCTGTCTCAAAATTTAAAAGAAAAGAAAAGAAAAAAAACGAAGCAAATGCTCCTGGACTCTACCTCCCACATCAGCCACAGCCACACTTCCTGAATAAAAGTCTACATTAGCCATTCAGTCTCATGCACCCACTCCAATCTGGCTTCTGTTACCACCACTCCATTGAACTGCTCTGCCAGTTATCATCCCTGCATAAATTTAGTGTCTTTAAAAAACAATTTATTGTTGTGTCTCATTCTTCTGTGGTTGGCTGGGCTCAGCTGGGAAATTCTCACTTGGGTCTCTTTCTTGTGAGATTGCAATCAGTGACTGGAACTGGAGTCATCTGAAGGCTCAGCCTTGCTGGAAGTCCAAGGCAGTTCACACATGGCTGGCAGTTGACCCTGGCTGTTGGCTGGGAGCTTAGCCGGTGCTGGTGACTGGAGGGCCTCCGTGCGTACTCTGCGTAACTTGCACGTCTCAGAATGGCAGCTGGGTTCTAAGAGGGAGTGTCTCAGGGCTTTCTAGGGGAACCCGCTGGAAGCAAGTCTTCTCAAGAGTGAGTGTTGGCATCTGATGTGGCCCTTCTTGCAGCTTCATGACACGACAGAGGCCCACACATGGTGAGAGAGCATGCCATCCTGGGGTCCCACCTCATGACCCCATCTCATCCTAATCATGTAGTCATGCAGCTTCACTTCCCCACAAACTCTTGGGCATAAGCAAGATACAGTGCACGTGCGACTCAGTGGGAAGGGATTACACAAGAGTGCAGTTGATTTAGGGGGCCATCTTTCACGGATTGCTACTACAGTGACCAACAACTTGGTCCTCATCTTACTTGAGTTCTTAACAGTAGTTGACTTGGTTGAACATTTTTTTTCCCCCAAAATCTCTCCCTTCTCCGGCTCCGTAGGCCCCTGGCTTTTCTCTTTTCTCACTGCTGCTCTTCCATCTCCTTTCCTTCTCTTGCTGAAACCTAAAACTTCGACAACTTCAAATTCTAGGCTTAGAATTCTAGAATCATTTGAAGAATTATTTTTCTGAAGTGTTTTCCTGCACCCTCTTCTT
This sequence comes from Ictidomys tridecemlineatus, assembly GCF_052094955.1. NCBI lineage: Eukaryota > Metazoa > Chordata > Mammalia > Rodentia > Sciuridae > Ictidomys > Ictidomys tridecemlineatus. The sequence goes on from NC_135480.1 coordinate 102,597,378, forward strand.
TGTCCTATAGTCAATGCTGACTGTACAAATGCTCTCTTCTGCTAGATATTACCTTTAACTTTGACCTCTGATCTGTGCTCAGGACTGGGATATAGTCTGTCTTCTTTTTGGGGAGTAGAAGTCATTTTTTTTAAATACTATTTAGTATTAAATAAATAATTTATATGGCCACATATAAATTATTAACCATACATAGTGATTGGCAAACAAGTATATATTGTGTGTATATGTTCTTTTTTTTCATTTCCAGTATCTTTCATTTCCTCCCCTCCTCCTCCCCCATCTACTTGCTCTACTCCACCATCACTCTTCTGTTATTATTTTTTAAATTAATGCATCCAGCTGTCTTCTTGTTTGGGGGCGTGGGTACTAGGATTGAATCCAAGGGTGTGCTACCACTGAGTTATATCCATGACCGGTTTTTAAAAGACAGGGTCTTGCTAAGTTGTTGAGGCTGGCCTTGAACTTGCAATCCTCTGCCTCAGTCTCCTGAGTAGCTGAAATTACAGATGTGAGCCATACACCATTAGAGCCATGTCCTCTAGGTTGCTTTTTTTTTTTCTTTTTGCATTGCTAGGGATTAAACCCAGGATCTTGTACATACTGAGCGAATGCTCTGCAGTGGAGCTGCATCCCAGCCCCACTGTCTTTTGATAGCTCTGTGTAGAAGTCTAGTGGCGATTCAGACTTAATACATCCAGCTCTCCACTTCCACATCCTCCAGTCTGTTCTCTCTCAACAGATACATCATTGCTCTCTCATATTTAAGCAAACACACAGGGGATACCAGATTCCATCTAGATCCTAGATTCTGTCTCACTACTCTTAACCCCCTCTCCCCAACTTCCAATAAGCAAGTCCTGGTTTTTTTTTTTTTTTTGTGTGTGTGTGTATGTATGTGTGGGGGGGAGAACTTTAATATATTTCTCCAAATATTTTTGATTTTGATTGTTTAGAAAATTAATACATTTAGCTAGACTTGGTTGCACATGCCTATAACCCTAGCAATTTGGGTCACTGAGGCAGGATCACAAGTTTAAAGTCAGCCCTAGCAGCTTAGGGAGGCCCTAGGCAACTTATCAAGACCCTGTATCAAAAGTAAAAAATATAAAGAAGGGCTGGGGTTAAGCACCCCTGATCTGGTACCAAATAAATAAATAAAAAGTAGAAAAAAAAAGAATATAAAAGTGATCTGTGACCTTATCTTACATTCTCACTCATCAAAACATACTCCCTGGGCTGGGGATGTGGCTCAAGCGGTAGCGCGCTCGCCTAGCATGCGTGCGGCCCGGGTTCGATCCTCAGCACCACATACCAACAAAGATGTTGTGTCCACCGAGAACTAAAAAATAAATGTTAAAAAAAAAAAAACATACTCCCAGTTAATTAGCTATTTCTTTTGCTATTTATTTCTCTACTTAAAATTTTCATAGGTATGTTTTTTCTTAATTGTCTAGTGTTAAGTATTATATATTGACTTTCAACTATGGAAAATGTGGTGTTTAATGGTGTTTAACACTTTAATATGCCCATTTCTTCCACAACCAAATATATTCACTTATCATTTTCCATTGCTTCCCAAATAGTTTTATCACAATTTTTAGTAAAGTCATTACCTAATGCTGTGTTAGTCCATTTAGGCTGCTATTACAAAGTTCCATGAACAGGGTAGTTTATCAACAATAGAAGTTTGTTTCTCATGGTCTGGGAAGTCGAAGATTGAGGGCCCACATTTGGTGAGGGCCTTCTCTTTTTTTTAAATTTATTTTTTAGTTTTAGGTGGACACTCCAGCCCAGTGAGAACCTTCTTGTGCTGTATCATGACATGGCAGAAGGCATCACATGGTGAGGGAGAGAGGGAGGTATGCCTGTTGAGAGCAAGAGAGCAAAAGAACCCTCCCATCCCTTCTACAGTTGGCATGAATCCACACAAGAGGATGGAGCCCTCGGGACCTGAACACCTCGCATTAGGCCCCACCCCTAATACTATTCAACAATTGGGGATTAAGTTTCCAACACATACTTTTTCGGGGTACATTCAAACACTGAAACTTCTCAAGAGTACCCTCTTCAAATCCTGTCACCTTGGGGGTTAAGGATTTTAACCTAGGAATTTTGGAGGGATACAAACATTCAGGCTCTAGCAAGCATTTATATTAATACGATTATATAAATATTATTTGCAGATAAACCATGTAATGGGCTATGGTTATCATTTTTCCCTATGGAGTGAATATTTGCCATTTTGGGGGGATTTTGTTAAGAATTATATTTTAAAAATTTTTAAATAATTACAGATTTATAAGGAATTACAAAAATAGTGCAGGAGGTCCTGTTTGTACCCTTGAACAGTTTCAAGGCCTCCTGTATTCCTTACCCATTTCTCTAGTGGTAACATCTTGATCAGCTGCCGTGCACTAGCTAAGGTGGGAACTAATGCTGATATAATACTTGGACCTTACTCAGATTTCACCAGTCCTCTGTTTTAGCTCTGTGTCTCTCAAAGCTACCACTTCCCTTTGTTTTTACCACTACAACATTGTTCTGAGCTGCCACATCTCTGTTAGGACTACTGCAGCATCCTCCTGACTTCTTGCTATTCTCCAGTCTGTTTCCACATAGCAGCAAGAAGCAGCTTCTAATCCCAAGAGTAGATCAAGTCCTTTAACACTTTCCTGTTGCTCTTAGAATACAATTCAAACTCTTCATTAATGACCTCCAAGACCCTGTGGGATCTGGCTATTTTACCTCCTTATTTTATTCTTTCTTTCTCTACCTTATTTATTTTCTTTCTTTCTCTCTTTCTTTCTTTTTTTCTCTCTCTCTTTCTCTCTCTCTCTTTCTTTCTTTCCTTTTTTGCAGTACTGAGGATTGAAACCAGAACTCTGCAGATGCAAGGCAAACATTCTACCACAGAGCTATATCCCCAGCCCATTTATTTATTTATTTAAATAATTTTTTTTAGTTGTAGATGGACACAATATCTTTATTTTATTTATTCATTTTTTATGTGGTGCTGAGGATTGAACCCAGCGCCTCACATATACAAGGCAAGTGCTCTGCCACTGAGCCACAACCCCAGTCCCATTTATTTATTTTTGAGACAGGATCTTGCTGTGTTGCCCAGGCTGACCTTGCACTTGTGATCCTCAAGTCCCAGCCTCCTGAGTGGCTGGGACACAGGTATGTGCTTCTGTACCCAGCAGTGTCTCCCTCTTTAATGACAACTCAGACCCCTCCTTGTCTTCAGGCCTTGAGTGACCCTGACTGTTCCCTCCACCTTGTGCCTCCAGCAGTCCTTAGTGGCTGGCTTTTTGTTCTTTTTCAGGCCTCAGCTCAGAGGCCAGCCCCTCAGGCTCTCTTTGATTACCCTAACTAAAGTGTCATCTGTTTTTCAACATCAAATCTGTAGGTAAGTCCTATTGGTTCTATTTCAAAATATATTCAAAATAGGATTGCATCATGCCTTGTCAGCTACCGAGGCCAGCTCTAGTCTAAGCTCTCATCATTTCTGGCCTGGACTGCTGCAGCAAGTTAGCTGGTGTCCTTTCTTACACTCCTACAGCACTTTCTTCACAAGCAAAAGTAGTCTTTAAAAATGCAAATGGGTGGGGGGGGGCTGGGGTTATGGCTCAGCAGTAGAGCATAGCCTAGAGTGTTCCTCTAGCCTGGGCGAGGCCCTGGGTTTGATCCTTACTCAGCACCACAGAAAAATAAATAGATTAATTAAAGATTTAAAAAAGATGCAAATCAAAAAAAAGCATGAATCTATAATTACTGGATGTATTTATTGGTTTTCTTGCTTAATGTCCATTTCCCAGTCTAGAGTATAAGATTCCCTACTTTTTTTTTTAGGTGCTGGGAGTGGAACCCAGGGCCTTGTGCATGCTAGGCAAGTACTTTACCACTGAACCCACTTCCAGCTCTTTTAAAGACATTTTTTTTTTTTTTTTTTGAGGCAGGGTCTCACTACGTTTCCCAAGCTGGTCTTGAACTTGAGAGAGCCTTCTGGCCTCAGACCCCTAAGTTGCTAGAGTTACAGGGGTGCAGCATGACACTAGGAAAATAAATTCTATTGGGTGTGTTAGTCAGCTTTTCATCACTGTGACAAAATAAGATAACCAAATAAGATAAACAGCCTACAAAGGGGAACAATTTATTTTGGCTCATTTTGGTTTCAGAGGTTTCAGTCTATGGTCCCACTAGTGCCCAGAGTTCCACTGTCCTCTTCAAGGTGAGTTTCTGTTTATTTTGTATAGTTTTTAATTGTATAAAACATATTTAACAAAAATTTTGCCATCTCAACTCTCTTTAAAAATAAAGTATAGCAGTGTTAAATACATTCACATTGTTATATTACATCACCACAGTTCATCCACAGAACCCTATAACTCCCCATTTCTGTTCCGTCTCAACCCCTGGCAACTTTCTTTCTTTCTTTCTTTTTTTTTTTTTTATCTATTTTTTAGTTTTCGGCGGACACAACATCTTTATTTGTATGTGGTGCTGAGGATCGAACCCAGCACCACGTACATGCCAGGCAAGTGTGCTACCACTTGAGCCACATCCCCAGCTGGCAACTTTCATTCTGCATTTTGTCTCCAGGAATCTGACTTTAGGCTTCCTTTTTTCAATCAAAATCTGCCATCTTACCCACTTTTTTTCTAAATTTATTAATTAATTTATTTTGTAGTAGAACATCTTACCCACTTTTAAGTGTATAGTTCAAGTAGCTATTTTTTTTTTTTTCCAGTACCAGAGATTGAATCCAGGGCCTCATGCATGCTAGCCACTACTGAACTATACACCCAGTTATGTGTTCAGTTCAGTGGTGTTAAGCAGTGGCTTCTTTTAAAGGTAATTTTAGGTTTAGCTGTGAGTGTAGAAAAACCTCAAATAATAGTAGCCTAAATAAGAAGGTTCATTATCACCAAGGAACCAGGCTCCTGTTTATGCTTCATCATTTGTAACACACAGTTTGCCATCTCAAAGTTCAAGATGGCTATTCAAGTTATACATTCCTGCTGGTATGGGGAGAAAGGCAAATTTTCTCTCTTAGAGCACTTCATAGAAATTACACTTATTTTGTACTTATGTCCCGTTGAACAGAGCCTAGCAATATAGGTTCATCCTGCAGCAAGGAAGTTGGGAGATGTGGTCTTCATTTTGGGCCACATATTTCAGTTTTAATTTGTAGGTCCTACTGCTGAGAAAGAAGAGAAGGCATGTTGGGGATCCTCTCTTCCCCAGTGTTTGCCATTTCTTCCCTGCCTCAAGGCACTGGTCACTGCACTGAAACCAATTCCTCGCTTTCTGGAGTTTGGACTCTCAGTCAAGGGATATCTTTTTAAAAAAATATTTATTTTTTAGTTTTAGGTAGACACAATATCTTTTATTTTATATTTATGTGGTGCTGAGGATCGAACCCAGTGCCTCATGCATGCTAGGCGAGTGCCCTGCCACTGAGCCACAATCCCAGCCCCCCAGGGGATATCTTTTATCCCTGAGCATGGAAGCAGGTGCATTTCAGGTTGCATAAATAAGTAATTCCAGCCCAACCATCTTATTTTAATAATTATTGAAAGGAAGTTCTGAAGCCTAGTGACTAGGATCTTTTAGTGTCATCCAGTTCAAGTTCCACTGAATTTAGGAAACTGCTTTATGCATAACTGGTGGATGGCTTTCACCAGGCCATACCCACTGCCAGGATTCCCTGACCCCACTGCTGGGCAGGCTCTTCCTGGAGCCCCACGCGGCCTTCATGGTACTCTGCCATTGGTCCACCTGCCCTCCATAGACTGCATCCAATTCTACACCTCCTCCTGCTTCTAGGCCTTCTTTTTGCAGGAGAGAAACCTCCCACCAAATCTATTCAAGCTGTTTCCCCTTGAGGGGTGGGGGTCATTCTGGGCCTAATAGTCTCCTGAGGCCAAGAATCTGGGCAGGAAATTTGTCCTACCTTTGTTGCAAAGCCCTCCTGGATGGAGCAGAAGAGAGCCAACAGCCCTCACACCTTGCCAGGAATCTGAAGGAATCCAGACTCAGTGTTCTCGTACCAATGAAAGAGGAAATGAGTTCACTCAGGATTTGCTTCTTTCACATGTGAAGACACATAAGCCCTCCCCAGTATGAAAACTGTAAATTCAGGGAGAAGACAGATGTCCTGCCAAGGAAGTAAGAGAATGTGTATCATAGGTCCCCTGATGCTGTACAGATTTCTTGGTAGTCCAGTGAAAGTCTCCCCATGTCTCCTGGAGATCCCTTTCCCTGCCCAAGGGAGTTCCTGGAAGTCAGGGAGAGCCTACCCTGGCACCCTGTGCAGCTGTCGTCAGTGAATCGTCCAATCCAAACTGGGGATTCAGAGGGGCATCTGATGCTCTTGGGCAAGAATTCTAGACCATAAGGTAGGAAATAATGTGGCTGAAGAGCTAGGTGGGAAAGAGGTGAGGAGCAGAAAAAAGGTGGGTGGGGCCATGTCTTTGGCAAATGTGTGTCTCCATGAGACATGGGGATTTTCACTGGCCAACCAAGAAATCTACACTCAGGCTACTGTTGAGGCTCTGTGGTAGAGCACTCACCTAGCATGTGTGAGGCACTGGGTTCAATCCTCAGCACTGCATAAAAATAAAGGTCCAACAACAACTAATAAAATATAAAAAAAGAAAGAAATCTGCACAGCATCAGGGGACCTGTGACAAACATCCTCCTGCTCCCTTGGAATGATGTCCATCTCCTCCCTAAATTTGCAGTTTTCATGTCCTTTCTAAATACTGTCCCACGGCCTCCACAGACCTGCTGGCCTGATCAGAGAGGCCTGCCTCTAAAAGCCTGTGGCCACCTGCTCATGGCCTGGTCTTTCTGGGTTGGTTTGTGTTGCGAGGTCTGAAGACCTCTTCCTTCACCTTTCCTGCCTTTAGTCCATCGTCCTCTGCTGGCCTCCTTAGGCTAACCCTACCTGCTCCACGCCTCAGGGATGCTCCCCTGAGATGATTGCAGCGGGCAGTCCCATCCCTGGGGCCCTTGTCTAAGTATCGCTAAGCTTCAGGGAGATAGTGTCAGGTGTGACAAAGGGCATAGAGGAGGCATCATGCAGGTGCCAGGGTCACACACTGGCCTCTCAGATGGGGCTTCACACCTGGCCTCCCAATTCTTTCCTGAAAGACGTTTGAGTTTGATCTCTCACTACCCTGAACTTGGCATCTGAACTCCATTCCCCCTTGATGTCTCTTCTCACCAAGTCTTCTTTCCTAGCCCCAGGAGTGCTGAGCAAGAACCAGGGTCACAAGGGTGTCCCGTCCCCAGAGAGCTCAGGGCTGGCTGCATCAACTGACTGCCCTGAAGTCTCGTGTTCTGTGATGGGAAGTTTCTTCTGCTTTATTTTGGACATGGTCACCAGAGGGGCCAATGCAGGGCAGAGGCGTGGGCGGGAGGCAGTGGAAGAGTGGGAGCAAGTGGCATTAATTTAGACGTGAGCCTTTAAGAAAAATGCTCAGAGAGAACCATCCTAGCCAGTGCTAAATATCAAATGAGTCAGCCTCCTCCCCCACATTCCCTGGTAGAGTGGGGCAGGCTGGCGCGGCTGCCTCGCTAACTCACAGCAATGGAGCCCCAGTCCCAGGATGACCCTGATACTTGTTCGTATTTTACTCATTACTTTCAGGGGTGGGAGACAGGGGTGAGGCTTTGTTACCTTTCCAATTCAGGGGGACAGTATTTGGCTCCCACCCTTTCTTTGGCTATTATTGCCTTTTGGGTTGAAGAATTCACGCGGGTCCTGTCACCTTGATGGCATGGACATCTCCCACCAAACCTCCCTCCTGTGCTCCAGTGTCTGCCTTCTCAATGGTAAATGGGACTCAGGGGGCATTTCTGAACAAACAAGGTGAGAAGAAAAAGCAGACTGCATGCCTCAGCGCTTGCTCATGCAAAGTTGCTTGCAGAGCCAGGGTCGCGAGGCTCGGCCCACACATTGGCAGGTGGGTCCCTTGTTGCAGCCAGGTGAGTCAGCAAAGAGGGAACTTCCATTTTTCTGGGCAAATATGTCTTATTAGAGTGATTCTGAAAAGAAGCCCAGCCTGCAGAGGCTTGTCCCTGAGGATGGGGTTTGCAGAGTGGTCGGAGGGGAGAAGACAAGGACAGAGGAAGGGCTTGTGTCCCCCAGGGTCTCCTCAGATCTCTAGCCCACGGAGATCCCCAGCCAAGGGAGGAAGCAGCCCGGGGACCGCAAAAGAGGTGGACACAAGGACAGACTCCAGAGGCTTGGTTTTATTGTGCAGTTTGCTTTTTCCTCAATGAGATGCCATTAAGCTGTGGCACTATACACAGTCACGGGACAGGCAGAGCTGCCGGGTGGGGAGCTGGGTGTTGGGAAAAGCCATCTCCCAAGGAGTGTGCAACTTCAGGGTCTCACTCCATGGCCTGCCTTGGGCCCCCCTCGGTTCCGGAGGAGGCAAGTCTGTGGGGCAGGGGCTGTCTGGGGGCTCAAGGCCCAGCCAGCAGGGGCTGGCACTTATGGGCAAGGGAAAGAAGAGCCTCCTTTAGGAACTTGGGCCAAGCTGTGTGGCTCTGGGACTCTCTCCTTCTTCCTTGCAGAGCCTGCAGGTTAGTGATCTGGAAGCTCTTGGGAGCTTGGGACAATCCAGGAAGGGGTTTGTCCTCCTCTGCCACCCTCACAACTGCAGGCTGCAGCAGTGAGGGACAGCAGCCTCACATTTCAGCGTCTTTCACTGTGGAGGGGTGATGTGCCCTTACCTCCCACCCGCTTCTCCACCCCTCCATTTTGTGCTGCTGCTTCCTGGCCGACTCTGCATCTCCACTGGATCAGGCCTCTGGCCCAATGTCCCTAGGAGACTTCTGCTGTGGCAAGAGGGTGGCTTATTTGCTGTGCCCGAGAATGTTCCTGGAGACGCTCAGTTCTCACCCTCAGCCATGGCTACACATGCTGGGTGGTGCCCTCACATCGGGGTCTTGAGGTGCCAGACCCAGACATACCTCACCTCCTCCCTGTCCAGGTCTCTCCCAGGCCTGTGGTTCTGGTGGGTGTGGATAGACTCACCCAGAGACTGGTACCCTCTACTGGTCACATGACCTCACTCTCCACCAGGTCTCCTACCCTGGCTTCCCTTGTCACAAACTCCCAAAGAAAAGGAAGGATAAACCCTAAATAAACCAGACAGAAGCAGCTCTGGAACAAAGAGTACAAAAAGACAGCCAGTGGCGTGCGGAGAGGGTGAAGTGGCAGTGGGTTAGGTGGGTGGATGATGGCATGCAGCACTGGGATTCCTTACAAGGGGTGGGGTCCCCATGTTTCCCCAAGGTGTGAGAGGGACTGGGAGGAGAGGGTCAGCCAACTCAGAGAAGCAGGACCTTCTCTGCACAGGCCTTGAGGCTTCCTGTGTCCTCCGTGGGCCCAACCAGTCACAGGGAAATGAAATCCGTGGCCTGGAGGAGGGAGAGTGAGAGCAGGAGCAGCAGCAGCCATGAGGTATTCTGAGCCAGCAGGCTTATGCCCTCACACTTGACCAGCTTGTCTGTGAAGAGAGAATGGGGTGGGGGAGGGAACAGGACTCAGGCAGGCAAAGGCCCAAAGTAAGAGTGTGTTCCCTTCAGAGGAATTGGTGCCATGATTGTTAGCTAGACCAAACTGGTCTAGAAGAATCAGCTGTCTTTCCCATTTGCAGATTTCTGAGCCCCTTGAACACATATCTTATGAAAATCTTGGTAAACATCATCACAAGAAAACTAGGTGAGGGAGGTAAGGTCATTTCTGCTTTCCAGGTGGGGGAAAGGGTTGGGAGGCCAAATGTCTGTAGTTGCAGTAGAAGTGGCTACTACACTGCTCTGTTGGCTGGCAGGCTGCTCTTCTCCCATCCACACTGAAGGCAATGGCACCCCAAGGGACAAGGCAGCAGTAAGGAGAGTGGAAGGGAGCTATGGGCTCCTTGCCTTTCCAGCTAGCTAAGGACACTAACTGCTGTCCTCACCAGCCTGGTTGTTCTCAGCCTTGTTTGGGGACTTGTCTCACCTCTGAGCACAGAGATATTCTGTGACTGGGGCATGCTTTGAGGCTGACCGGAGAGGCGGAGTTCGCACGAGTAGATCCCCTCATCCTTGTTGGTAAAGTCGGCTAAGTAGAGGACCTTCATGTTGTACTTGCTGGTGAAGTTGGTCCGGGAGCGGTATGAGTGCTCGGGTACCCCCACGGTGCCAAAGAGCACGTGCTTCTTTTTCTCACGGGTCAGGCTGAATTCGTACTGGATGGGCGAGGTGGTGGTATTCTCATGGTGGCAGTCCAGACGGAGGCTCTGGTTCACCAGGCAGGCCGTTAGGCTGGTCACCTTCTGCCCTCGGGATACCTGTAAGACTGGCACCAGCAGTGCCCCCCCTTCGAATTGGGGGAGAGCTGACAGAGCAGGGGGCCTCCCACCCACATTAAGAGTAGACATGGGCCAGGCTCAGCAGAACATAGGGGTCACTCATTGAGTGCCTCCTCCCAAACCAGGGGTCCTAGAGGGACAGTCCACTCTGCCAGACTCCAGACTCCCTCCCTAGTCTGTGTGAGCCCTGGGTCTTGTGTGTGTGTGTGTTTCAAGGACAGGAGGTCTTGGGGGACCAGTGAGGGTCTTATTCCTCATCAGAGAGTCCAGTTCACTAGTATGGGGCAGGGCTCAATGGATGTTTCTGAAGACCACCTCTGGCAGTCCGCAGGTCACTAGGTCGAGTGACTTGGGATGAAAAAGAGCCTTCTGTCCTTCAGTCACCTGCACTTTCTGAGGTTGCAAGAAAGATATTAGCTTCTCTGAAGGATAAGCCAGTATGCCTAGAATGCTAGCCCTGTCCCTTGCCCAGTACCTGCCAGCAGGACAGCGATGCCGATGGCCGGGTTCATGGTTCCACGAGCTCAGTCCTGGATATGGGGTGGGACGAGATGGGAATCAGCCAAGAGATGGGGCAAGTGTGCCCATACTTACTGCTAGGACATGGGCTCCTGGGGAACATGGTGGACATCTAAGCCCCTCCCTCCATCCCTCTTCCTCTCCCCATTTTTCTCGGAAGGTGGAACTGCCTTGCTCTTTCCCCCTCAAGCACAGCAAGGAGGCAGGAGAACGCACCTGGAATGGTGTGTCTGTGCTTGACCACCGAGCACTTCCTAGTAGAGCTTCCATCTTTGACTTTATTATTTAAGTTTGTGGTGCTGGGGATTTAACCTGGGGTGCTCTACCACTGAGTTACTCCCCTAGCCCCCCGCCCCCCACCAGGGACTGAACCAGGGGCACTCGACCACATGAGCCACATCCCCAACCCTTTTTATATTTTGAGACAGGGTCTCCCTAAGTTGCTTAGAGCATGGCTAAGTTGCTGAGGCTGGCTTTGAATTCACGATCCTCTTGCCTCCTCTTCCCCAATCTCTGGCATTACTGGTGTGTGCCACTTCGTTCAGTCCCAGCCCTTTTAAAATTTTTACTTTGAAACAGGATCCCACTAAATTGCCAAGGCAGGCCTCAAACTTGCAACCTTGAATTTGTGATCTTCCTGCCTCAGCTGAAAGTTGCTGGGATTACACTGTACCCAGCTAGGTGAATTTCTCTTTACTATTTTTTTTTTTCCAGGAATGTAAGACCTATGAGGGCAGGACTCTCTATTTAATTTTTTAAAAGTTTAATTTGATAAAAAAATATATATAACATTTACTATCTTAACCATTTTTGGCAGTGGTATACTAGGGATAGAACCCAGGAGTACTTACCATTGAGCAACACCCCCAGGCTTTTTTCCCCTTTTTAATTTTAGAGACAGAGTCTCACTAAGTTGCCTACCTGGCCTACTTGTAATCTTCCTGCCTCAGCATCTGAGTTGTTGGGATTAAAGATGTGCACCATAGTGGTAGGCTCTTAGTCAATTTTTAATTTTTTCATGGTGTCTAAGATTGAACTCAGGCTCTCAATTATGCCAGGCAAGCATTCTACTACTGAGCTGCATCCTCAGTCCTCCTGACCTTTTTTTTTTTTTTTGTACCAGGGATTGAGTCCAGGGGCACTCAACCACTGAGCCACATCCCCAGCCCTATTTTGTATTTTATTTAGAGACAGGAGTTGCTTAATGCCTCGACTGGCTTTGAACCTGCCATCCTCCCGTTTCAGCCTCCTGAGCCTCTGGGATTACAGGTTTATGCCACTATGCCCTGCTTGACCATTTTTTGAAAGGTTCAATTCATTAAGGTTTAGTACATTCACATTGCTGTGTAACCAAATCTACAGGACTCTTTTTGTCTTTCAAAATGAAAACTCTAATGAGCAATTGAACAAAATTTCCTCATTCAGAGACTTATTTCCATTTGTTCGAAAATTTTTTTTACCAATATCTAGAATATTTCCTGGTATATTAACAGATATTAAAAAGATATTTATTTATTTATTGGTACCAGGGATTGAATCCAGGGGCGCTTAACCACTAACTCACATCCCCAGCACTTTTTAAAAAAATCATTTTATTTAGAGACAGGGTCTTGAGTTGCTCAGGGCCATGATAAATTGCTGAGGCTAGCTTTGAATTTGCGATGCTCCTGCCTCAGCCTCCCACTGGGATTACCAGCCGTGGGCTTGGCAGAAGATACTTATTGAATGAATGAAGAAATGAGGTTCTTTTTGAGCCTTAGATACCCATGGGGTTTGGTGAGGATTAGAAAAATGACAAACATTTGGCAGCACATTGCTGCATGAATGATCCTGAAAGGCTAATGGCTAGGGATGCTGTCAGGTGTGTCTGGTCAATGAGCTCCGAGATAGGCTTCCACTGGGTGCTCAGTTAAGGTGTTACCCCATGTGTTTAAGGGAAAGAAACAGTGTTCTCTGTACACGAGCCAAAAATGCTTCCAAACCTCAAGCGCTCTGGGATTTCAGGGGTTGCAGTTTTCTAGCCTGGCTTCAACAGGCTCCTTGCCTTATCTTTTAAAGCTAAGGAAAAAAAAATTATATATATAATTATATATATATACATATATATATATAATTTTTTTTTTCCAGCCTAGGCTGGACCAGCATCTTCGCGAGGTGACAAGGAATGGTAGTCTAGACTGTCCGCAGCAGGGCTAGCCTGAGAGCGGTCTCTGGAGGGGCGCGAGGTCACTGGAGGGGCGCGCGCCTGAGAAAGCGCTCAGGCCCTGCGTTGGTTCCCTGCGCCCGGGGGCTCCGGGAGCGCCTTTCACAGCCTAGGATACCTGCCACTCAGCCCCTGGGCGGGCGAGGCTAGGGTGCCCTCTCCTTCCGGGGTACGGCTGCCGCCCCGTGCCGAATCCTGGGGCTCTGCAGCTGAGGAGCCTGGGCTGGCGCAGGTCTTTGATTTGAGGGCACTGGGTTATGGAGGAGGAGTATGGGCTTGGGAACTAGCAGAGGAAGGGGAGCGGTGGCCAGAGAAAGAAAGGGAAGAAATTCTTTGGGGCTGGGGCTGGGGGATGTAAAGCCAAAGGGAGGGTAGAGAGTGGTTAAGGAGGGGCAGTCTATTTTTTTTTCCTCTGCTGGGTGTCATTGCAGTCCAAACCCAGAGAAGCCCTGCGCTGCCTCTCCAGCCCCCGCTCGGCTGGCCCCACCCTTCTTTGGTTTCTGTATTCTAATCCTCTCCTTTTCCAATTGAGGTCCCCCTTCCCCCTCTCTCATCCTTTTCAGATCTCCCCTCCCCCGTCTGCCCGCCTTCCATCCAGTCCCCGCCCGCGGCACTGCGGTTTCCCTACCTCTGGTGCCCCACACCCAGCCGGCGGCGAGGTCATCCTGCAGAGATTCCCTCTAGCTTGCCACCCTGTCTTCTCCCCCCATTTTTGCCCCGTTCCCACCTTTGCGAACTGGGCTCGGTGGAGAGCCAGTGGAGAGTCTGAGTGGAGAGCAGAACCAAAGGCTGTCTTTAGTGACCTTCCTCTCGGTTCTTCTCCAGCGCCCCAGCCCCAGATGACAGTCTTCCAGCAGTAAAAACTACCGAGCGTCTTCTGTAAAAGGCGGGCTGCGGCGTGGCTGCTACCCTGAAGCGCGTCCCACTCCCGCCCCGGCCTGGGAAGCAGATCCTTCCCCGGCGCCCTCAGTTTCCCGAAGCCTTGGGCTGAGAAGGCTTGTAGGGGCACCTGGTGGCTCTCCCTGCGACCCAGGTCCAGCCTGGCTCTAGCTCTCACCTGCGCTCTGTTGCTCTGCTGCAGCAGCCTCCTCTGGATGCACCGCCGCCTCCAGTTGCTGCACCCTGCAAAGAGCCCGCAGTTTTCATCAGGGGTGGGAGAAGGGGGAGCAGGGAGGGCCTCAGGGATCAGCCAATCAGAGGCTGAGGGGAAAGGATGGAGGGGGCGGGCAGAGAAGGGGGGAGGAGGTGGTTGGGTCTTGGTGTGGGAAGGTGGCTGACTGCTGCAGAAGGGGGGGGGGGGTCCTCAGCCCTGTGACTGGCTGGCTTGGCCAGGGACAGTGTTGGACCCTGAGATCAGGGTGGGGCAGCCCCTCCCAAAAAACGTTAGCCGCTTCCCGAGCCCCCGCAATGATTCTCTCCTTTTAAGGCTCTAACCCTTTCTTCTGACACGGTCTTCAGAAATCAGTAGGAAAACCAAAAGGGAAGGAATACAGGAGGGAGGTCGGCTACACTTCCTTCTTGACTTCTCGGCTGGGGCCATCTTCCTCCCGAGCCACCCGTGAGAGGTTTCTATGTGGGAAAGTCCCAGTCTCTAAAGCCCATTGGAAGAAGGTAGGGGTTGCACCCTTCCTTGGTTCCCAGCCTAGCCCAGCCCAGCCCGCTTCCGGTACTCCAGTGGAGGCTGCGGGTTATTTCTGCTGTCTGGTACTCCTGTCTCCCTCCTGGGCTGGCACCTCCCCAACCAAAGGGTTGGTAGGTTTCTCTCACTTTTGTGGAAACTGTCAGGTCTTCAGACAAACCCGTGTTGTTTTTTACCAAGCACTGTGCTGGGCACTTTACATAATGGTCACATTTCGCCCCTGCAATCCCACTTCTGGGTTGGCCAGTTGCTGGTCTTGGAACCCAAGCCCTCAGTGCTGAGCCATTCCACTCTGCTGCGGGCAGCCTAGTGGGAGAGGAAATAGGGAGAACTCTGGGAAAGGGGTGGAGACTATGAAAAATCTGGAAAAAGAATAGGCCGAGATCTAGCTTCTGATTTCCTGGAGTACCTCTTCTACTTCATCAGTTTTTTCCCGCAGTACTGGGGATTGAATCCAGAGGTACTTTACCACTGAGGTGCTTTCACAGCACTTTTTATTTTGAGACTGGGTCTCACTAATTTGCCCAGGATGTCCTTGAACTCGCAATCCTCCTGCCTCCCCCTACTCCTCCTGCCTCCCCCTACAGAGTAGCTGGGATTACAGGTGTGCACCACCAGGCCTGGCTACCCCATCAATGTGGTGTCACCAGGAGTCCTTTTTTCACATCTGGTGCTGATGACTTGCCCACCCACCCACAAGTATGCCAATACATTTTTTTAAAAAAATAAAAGTTTATTTGATTGATTTGATCCTTCTGTCCTGTGTGAATTCTGGACATGGTTTACTGTGAGCTGACCCTGCCCTCCAGCTCTCTGCCTGCCCATTCTCCTGTTTCTTCATAGAAGTCAGCTCTGGCATCTTCATTGTAGTTTCCAATACTGTAAAGGCACTGTTGGACTCTCTCCCTTGTCACACAAGTGAGAGTTTCATTTTCCTCTTTATCCCTTGGAGAGCAGTTAGGTGGTCTTCCAGAGCTTAGGGTGATGAACTACTCCAACTAGAATGAGCCTTGCAGATAGCCCAGTCCAAAGCGGGTGATTTCACTTTGGTAAACTACAGAAACTTTATGAAAATTGCAGTTCCCCATCCCCCACCTAGGCCCCTCTCACTGTAGTTCTTAGTCTGCATTTTCCCCAAGCTCTGCAGGGTCTCAGACTATGAAACACTTGTCTGCTAAGGCAACCCCTTTGCAAGGATGAGTCTACCTGGTTTTTCATTGTCCATAGGGAAAATTTTTAGGCCCTGGAATGGCCTGGCTTCTGGCTGTTGACCCCTATCACCCCATCTTTCCTGTTCATCTTCCTGCTGCATTCCTGACATGCTGGCCTCCTCTCTGTCCCTCCATGGCGGGGTGTTTCCTTCTACTTGGCAGTTTTCTGATTCTTAAATCAGAGATTTTTCCTATTAGAACACAATTTGGCATCTAACTCTTTTTCCGCGCGCGCACACACACACACACACACACACACACACACACACACACCACAGCTGGAGATGGGAATACCCAGAGATCTCTTAACCATACCCAGTGGTCCAGCCAATCATGTCTCTGGCTGGCCAAAGCCCTTGGTGCTTCATCTCCCACCCTGCTGCCTCGTCTTGCTGGGCACAAGGCCTTGCTGTGCTACTTTGATAAAGTTAAGAGAACCTGGCCTACTTTCTGAGTCCCTAAGGCATTTTGCCTTCAGGAAGGGGAGGGGGAGTGGCCTGTTAGGGCATGTAACTGTGCTTCTGCCTGAACAAGATCTCCAGTGGGACGGAGTGAAAGATTCAAGTGGGATGAGATGAGGTTTGGGGACAGACCCAGGGTGATAAAGGGGAGGAGGAGATTTTAAAACTTCCACTTCCTAATGGATAGTCAGAGTGCTAAAAGCAAGAGGGAATCCAGCCAAAGCAACAGTTCCTGCTACACTGGGGCTGCCTGGCTGCTTCCTTAGCCTTCCCTTCTCCCTCTTATCTCCTGCTGCCCCAGCTAGATTTCTTTAGGGCAACAAATATGGCCAGCCATTCCCTCTTCATATTCACAGGTTTCACAGAATGTCCTTGTAGACCCATGGAGGTGGTAGAGTCACCCCAAGAAGGGAAATAATCTGTCAGAAGTCAGACAACATACTTTGGGAAAGAGCCAGGCCTATGGATCTCATCTCCTGACTTCATGCGTAGCGCTCCCCAGTGCTCCCAGGGTGGTCGTCAGACCTTACTAGACTGATTTCACTGGTCCAGTATGAAAATGTGGGGCACCCTGGGCATGTTTGTTAGATGGTTACCCTTGTTTGGATCCCCTCCTCTTTAGCCTATTGATAGGGGAAAGGTCCTTACCCTAGGGTTATGGGGATGCCTGAATACATGACACCACCCTAGACAGGTAAGATCAATAGCAAGTTGTAGGTCACATTTACTCACAGTCCAGAGGAGGACATCAGACACCATGAATTATCACACAGGACTTGCACTCAGAAATAGCATGTGCAGGAGGCAGGCTTTGTAGTATCAAAAAGGTTAGGATGTCCCCCATTTCCTCCTGGAGGGTGTGATTGGCAGTTCGAATAATTCCAAAGGCAGGTAGAAAAATGAAGCCCACTATTCAAGGATAAGCAGGAACTGTGCCTGGTCCTCTTAATAAAGAGGATTGTTTGAGCAGGGGTCTTATCAACAGATGGGGAGGAGCACTTGCGTTTCTCTTCTGATTTTTAAAAATATTTATTCTTAAATTTTAGATGGACTCAATATTTTATATTTATGTGGTGCTGGGGATCGAACCCAGTGCCTTGTGCTTGCTAGGTGAGCACTCTTTCACTGCGCCACAACCCTAGCCCTCCCTTCTGATTTTGTCAGATGTCAAAACATTTAAGGCCCTCCTGATTTTTTTAGCTGTCAAGTCTACACCCAGTTTTGGGTTAATTGATACCACATACCTGCTCTTTCTTTCTTTACCAGGGATGGTCAAACCTAGGGGCACTTAACCACTGAGACACATTCCCAGCCCTTTTAACTTTTTGTTTTTTTAAAAATTTTGAGTCAAGTTCTCACTAAGTTGCTTAGGGCCTTGCTAAGTTGCTGAGGCTGGGATCCTCTTGCCTCAGCCTCCCCAGTTGCTGGGATTACAGGTATGAACCACTGCACCTGGCCATACCTGCCCTTTCTGTAATTCATTTCTAAGATTGTATCTTCCACTTTTCTGAAGTGGCTATGGTAGATGTTATGTGCATTTAAAAAATTATAATTGTAGGTGGACAACATTTTTTTTTTTTATGTGGTGCTCAGGATCAAACCCAGTGCCTCACACATACTAGGTAAGTGTTCTGCCACTGAGCTATAGCCCCAGCCCGGTATATAAATTTTTAATGTCCTTACTTGGGGGCGGGGAGAAAGAAAATTAGCTACTTTTATTTGATACTCAATCTCCTCTAGAAATATAGTCTATGGAATTAAAAACTCTTGGAACTATTGCTCATCACCCTGCCACCTCCTAATTCTAGGTGAGGTCAGCTCCCCAAAGACTGGTTGTTCGGTTTGAGAATAGAACATAAAAAATAAAGATTATTTCTTAGGATTCAGAGCATACATAAATTGAGAGGAGAAAGCACCAATGGAGCTAGAACTTAATTTTCAACAGGTATTATTTAAAAATTTTACTCATGGATGTTTACTTCATCAAATAATTAAAAGACATATTGGCATCAACAATGTTTCAGGATAGGACTCAACCCTACAAATATGAAGATTAAAAGAACAATCTGTCCTCAAAGGCTTGTTCCTTTTTATTTTGTTTTATTTTTTAAATTGCTTTTATTTTTTAAATACATGATATCAGAATGCATCACAATTCTTATTACACATATAGAATACAATTTTTCATATCTCTGTATATAAAGTATGTTGACACCAATTCATGTCTTCATACATGTACTTCGGATAATGATGTCCATCACATTCCACCATCATTGCTAATCCCCTGCCCCCTCCCTTCCCCTCCCACCCCTCTGCCCTATCTAGAGTTGGTTTATTCCTCCCATGCTCCCCCTCCCTACCCCACTATGAGTCAGTCACCTTATATCAGAGAAAACATTTGGCATTTGTTTTTTTGGGCTAACTTCACTTAGTATTATCTTCTCCAACTGCATCTATTTATCTGCAAATGCCATGATTTTATTCTCTCTTATTGCCGAGTAATATTCCATTGTGTATATATGCCACATTTTTTAATCCATTCATCTACTGAAGGGCATCTAGGTTGGTTCCACAGTTTAGCTATTGTGAATTGTGCTGCATATAAACATTGATGTGGCTGTGTCCATGTAGTATGCTGTTTTTAAGTCCTTTGGGTATAGACTGAGGAGTTGGATAGCTGGGTCAAATGGTGGTTCCATTCCAAGTTTTCTAAGGAATCTCCATACTGCTTTCCATATTGGCTGCACAAATTTGCAGTCCCACCAGCAATGTATGAGTGTGCCTTTTTCCTCACATCCTCACCAACGCTTATTGTTGTTTGTCTTCCTAATAGCTGCCATTCTGACTAGAGTGAGATGGTATCTTAGAGTAGTTTTGATTTGCATTTCTCTAATTGCTAGAGATGATGAACATTTTTTTCATATATTTGTTGATTGACAAAGGCTTGTTCCAAAGTGAGAGAGAGACATGAATAGATAGGTTATGTAGATAATTAGAAAACAGGAGGTGTGGATATGGTACTGTGGGAGTCTAAAAAAGGGCCAGCAGGTGGTCTAGTCTGTCAAAGAGGGCTTCCTGGAGGAGATGAGGCATGAACTGAGTCTTCATCTATGAATGGGAGTGACCCAGAAATGGCAAATTGCCACATCACGCCTCCTGGTATCCACCCCTTCATGTGATCCCCTTCCTTGTGGATTCTGGGTGTGGCCATGGGCTTTGCTTTGACCCACAGGCCATCACCAAATATGATGCAAACAGAAGCTAAGAAGTGTTTGTACATAGGGACTTGCCTTCTTGGAATTTGGTTGCTGTGTGAGGAAGTCTGAGCTAGCCACATGGACAACTGAGATGTCCCAGTTCACATCAGTCACCATTTGGGATCAGCCACCTCCCAGTTGACTTGCCATATGATCACAGAAGCACGTGTGATTCCAACTGATGTCACATAGAACACAAATGAATCATGCCAGATCAACCTGTCAGAAGGTGAAGTCTATGTCTCCTCTTCCTGAATCTCCAGGGCTGGGACTGCTTCAGCTACTAGAGTATGGCAGAGTGATGCTGAGAGTCTTCTACATGTAGGTCTCAGAAGGTCATATAGCTTTGACCTTGTTTGCAGGGGTACTTTCTCCTGGAGTCAGCATGTAAAACATCTGCCTACCCTGTAGCTACCATGCATGGCTCCCAGCTGTTCCCGAGTAAGAAAACTGCTTAGCAGCTGGGACAAGGGCAACTTGTGTTATGTGGTGGTGGAACAATTGGCAAAAATATGATAGAAAATATGCCTGTTATGGTTTGGATATGGTTTGAGTGAGTCTCCTGAAAGTTTGTGTGCTAGATGCTTGGTACCCAGCATATCACAATTTCGAGGTGGCAGGACTTTTAAGAGGTGAGGATTAGTGGAGCATAATTAGGTCAAAGGGGCTCTACCCTCATGTATGGTTAGTGGCTCAGGTTTCCTGGGACTGGATTAGTCTTAACTCACCATTGCTTCTTCTCTCACCACATGATCTCTCTCCTCTGCACTTCTGTCATGTGATGCCATCTACCACAATGTGACATAGCCACAAGACCCTCACCAGATACTGACCAGATACGGTCACTAATCTTGGATCTGCAGCCTCCAAAAACTGTAAGCCAAATAAACCTGTTTTCTTTCTGAATTGCCCAGCCTCATGTATTTTCTATAGCAACACAAAATGGATTGAGATAGCACCTGAAAAATCTGTGGACTTGGTTAAAGGAATCTAGAGATGAAATGCTATTTGGGTGCTTATACCTGGCATGATAAAGTATAATAAAAGAGAGATGAGCTAAATGGGAAAAGAAAACCAGTTTGGAAAAGAAAACCAGTTCTCATTTCCAGTCTCTTCAGCAGGCAGTAAGGCAGTGGATTCTCAATGTAAGAACTGGCCTAAGCCAGGCTCAGTGGCGCCTGCCTGAATCCCAGCAACTCAGGAGGCTGAGATAGGAGGATAGTGAGTTCAAAGCCAGCCTCGCAAAAGCGAGGTGCTAAGCAGCTCAGTGAGATCACACTGTTCTCACTGCTGTGTACAAAATAGGGCTGGGGATGTGACTAAGTGGTTGAGTGCTCCTGAGTCTAATCCCCAGTACTAAGAGAGAGAGAGAGAGAGAGAGAGAGAGAGAGAGAGAGAGAGAGAGAGAGAGAGAGAGAGAGAACTGGTCTAAAGAGAAAGGGTAACTCAAGGGTATGTTTGTAGAACCTTTGTTGAGATGCCAGGAAGATTTAAGTGATAATTAGTAGACCTTCTCAACAAAACAAAAGTGTTTCAAAGAATATTAAGGATATTGTTCCACAGCTGAAGTACTGTCCTCTTAAAATTAACCATGTATGTGGCATCTTGCCCACAAAGTGGACCCATAATATTCACAGAAAACCCATAAAATTTTAAAGAGTATTGTATTGGCAATAGCTCCAGCAGTTTGGACTGAAAGGTGCTGAGACAGTTCGAAATGAAAAAGAAGCCTCTGGGTCCCCAGCCTCCTCTGGGCAGGAAGCTGATCCATATACACATGTTTTTTTTACTTAGGGAAAAGACAGGCCTCTCCAAGGACAGGAGTGAGACTCTAAAGGGTGTAACTAAAAGCCTGGCAGAACCACACCCTCTTTGAGTAACACTCCCTGCCACTAGAGTAGTGGTGCTGATTACTTGGGCCTGACTGTGGTTCAGAATTGCTTTGGCCCAGGTTTGCTAACGCCTCCCGTTTCTTCCCTTTTTACTGGAGCTCCTATTGGATGCAGCCTACTCTTGCTTCATTGTTGAACACCAGTCACATGGGGCAGATAACTTGTCTTAGTTCAGGGGTTTTTGAGTCAAGAGGAGGCACATCTGAGGAGTGTACCCAAGAGGACTCAGCCACGTCCAGACCGGCTTCATATTATGAACTCCTGGACTTGGAGCCCGATGGCATAATTGGGTAATATTACGGGTATTTTGGGAAGGGTGGGACATTTCACACGTAGGAGGGCTGCACCTCTTTAGGAGGAGAGGGTGGACTGTGTAGACTGCTACACTAAAGGCTCCACATCGACTCCACATCCACTGTGGGCTTGGCCATGGTGGGACTCCAGATAACATGATGGAAGTAGAGACCTCCTGAGTGCCAGCCCATTACGACTTGCTTCCTGGAAACTGGCTGCCACGTGAGCCCCAGCTAGCCACATGGGCAGACATGAACTAGTGCGCTAGCTGACAGCCCCGCCAATTGCCAGATAGATTGCCAGGGAGACCCTCCGGGAAGCAGAGATGAGCTGTCCCAGCTGAGCTCTGAGCAAACTGCTGACCCCCAGAATTGTGCCTTTGGTTCTTGGTTGGGGAAGTTTGTTAAACAGCAACAGACAACCAGGTAGGAGAGGGAAGGGAATTTAAGACAGAGGCGGCAAAAGGAGCAAAGTCGTGGAGAAAAAATAAAGCCAAATGGAGATAGGAAATGCAGTTCATTTGGGTTGAGAGGAGACCCCGGAGAAATGGGGAAGAGCCTGCGAGGAAGCCCTGTCTGTTTGGACTTGGTAATGGGGAGGCATGGAAGGTTTATGGGAGGGTGTGAAACGGCCAGATAGACCCTTCACAACGGTGGCTTTGGGAGGAGGGGGCAGGCAACTGCAGGCCAGCTGTACCCTCTCCTTCCCCGGGGGCGGTTCTTTGGTCTTGCAGTCTGTTCAGAGGAGGGCAGGGGAGGCAGGCAAGGTGGTTTTTGGGGAGGAAGATGGCTTGATAGGCATGAAAAGCTGTTCCTTGAGGTCATGTCTGTCTTGGTTATTGCTGTCTCTGGGGTTGCCAGGTCCTGGCACAAAGTAGATTCTCAAGAAATATTTTTGAATGACCATAATAAGAAATGAGAGCAAACCAGTGTTGTAGGTGCTGCATATGAGGCAAAAAGCAGGGACTTTGAAGGAGAGTTTGGGGGAAAAATGGGTGATTTCTGGACAGGGGAAGAAAGGCATTCCCAGTTGAGGGATGCTCAGAAGCAAAGGGATGGAGGTGTGCAGGGTGCCCGGACTGTCGCAGTGCGCATGGTGACCTTGTGGCTGGAGCATGGGGTGCGGGAAGGAGAGGGCCTGAGATGCAAGTGGGGAGGGAGAAGAACCAGTCACAAAAAACTGGATTTGCTGGGCGCTGTGGCGCATGCCTGTAATTCCAGCAGCTCTGGAGGCTAAGGCAGGAGGATTGCAAGTTCAAAGCAATTTAGCAAGGCCCTAAGCAACTCAGCAAGACCCTGTCTCTAAATAAAAAATAATAAGGGCTGAGGATGTGGCTCAGTGATTAAGTGCCCCTGGGTTCAATCTCTGATACTAAAAAGAAAAAAGAAAAAAAAGACTAGATTTATCAGGCTGAAGAGCTTAGACTATCCAGGTAGCAGTGGGGAGCCATGCAGGGCCCTAAAGAAGTGGAGATGTACGAGGAAGTATTTGGGGGCAACAGCGTGCAGTTGGAGGGATTCATAGGAGTAGATGCAGAGAAATCAGAGCCCAGGGCTGGAGCCCCGTTGAAAGGGTGAGGGTCTGATGTGGGGCAGCTGCAGTAGAAGTGGAGATGAGGGGCGGAGGATGCGTATCACCTCGGCACTCCCTGGCGCTTGGACCGTCAGCCATGCAGGCTCCCAGGTCTCTGGTGAGGCTGCTCTGAAAAGTGAAAAGAAAGAAGGCAGCTTTGGGGCAAAAGATCATGAATTCAGTGTCGGTGGTGTCGAGCTTGAGGGGTGTGTGGAGCAGAGGAGCGAGGTGGGTGTCTAGTGGTGGTTGCACAGTTGGTTATGAGCACCTGGAGCGCCTGTGTGGACCAGAAGAAAACAGGACGCAGGGCAAGTCCCCATATTCAAGGGAGTTTCAGCCAGCAAAAGAGTCTTTGAAGGAGTGGCCAGAAGGGTAGGACCCCAGAGAGGGACACCACAGAAACAGGGGCACTTCAGTGAGGAAGTGGGGAGTGCTATGGTGTACTCAAGTGTACCCATCAGACCTGGCCATCAGGAGGTGTGGCCGTCTGGTGAGGATGGTTTCAGGAGAGGACGGGAGCTGAAGTCTGAGGTCATTGTTTCAAAATCATTTATTATAATTTCCTTATAATGTAGGTATCATTTATTATTCATCGTATATTATTATGAATAATATATCATAACATTACAATAAATAATAAATTCTTCTTCTTATTATTATAAATTTATTATTATTTGGAAATGGCAAGGCCAACAGATGAGAGGTGGCCACCACTGAAAAATAATGTGTTATGCTCACAAATCTCCAGAGGAGGCGCACGCCTCCCCAGGGGGAAGCAACAGACACCAGAGGAGGAGACTGGGGGCCAGAGCCTTCTTTTGGTCTCTGGGGAAGAAGTGAGCAAGGCATTGTGGACAGGTTTGGGGTTAGCCGTCACGTTGCTCTCCACTAAAACCCGGGGTCACTCGAGGGGAACTGGGCTGCTCAAAATAACCACACAAGGGACAGAAATACCTTTTTTGGGGGGGGGGTGCTGTGGCGGTTCCTCTGACCTTAAGGGTCCAGAGAGAGAGAGAGAGAGAGAGAGAGAGGTAGAGAGAGAGAGCGAGAGAGTGAGTGAGCGCATGCTGACCACTTTTATTGAGGAGAAACCATTCAAATGAGTCAAGGGGTCAGGTTTCAGGGGTTCAGTCTAGCTTCCTGGTGTCTGCTGCCAGGTGGACTGATATCCAAGAAGGCCACACTCAAGGGCAGAGTAAGAGAAGGGGACACACAAAGGGCATTTCTATGGAACATTCTATCCCAAACAGGGCAAGGGGTAATATCACAAAGGAATAGGTGAGCATAGCTCGATCCCTGGGGCTGCAGGAAGGCACGCCTACGCATGAAGACACTCTTACTACTCTCAAGGTCGGGGCTACCATCTTTGGCTACTTAAAAGCAGCGACAGTGCCTCAACCCATCAGGAGAGGAAAACCCGTTGGTCATAGCATGGGACGGCCTCCCAGGGTCGGCTGGTCTGAACCACTTCAGTGGGCTCCAAGGCATAGGCATGGTCCCTGGCTGTCTGGTAGCTGCCCTGAGGTGAATAGGGTTGGTGATAATGGCCCCGAGGGTGGAACCCCAAGAAAGAATGTGACTGGGGTATGGGCCCTGGATTAGTTGGGGTGGGAGTCTCCTGTTTAGGAACTGGCTAGTCCTGAGAGAGGCAGTCACCCCAGGTGGCAGGGCCTCAGAACACAGAGACATGGCCAATGTGGTGGAGGATGGAGGAGGGGCAGGGGGACAGGACAAAAGTGTAAAGCAAAGAGGAACCTTGTCCAGGAAGGGCTGCTGGTGGAGGCCCCTGGGCCCCTTTTCCTGTCAGGGGTGCTTGGCCAGGGGAGGTGGGTTTCTGGCTACCACAGTGCAGGAACTGAGAGAGTCATATGGGAGGCCGAGACCTGCTTCTGGTGAGATCTTCTGCTGGGCTGCAGCTCCTGGCAAAGATCCTCGACAAGACAACATGCTCTGGGAGGCTGCCTGGACCATCAGCCTCAACCTCAGGGTTTTGATTCGGCTGAGCTCAGCTGTTCTCAGTCTGCATGAAGCTGGGGAGGGCCAGGAAGGGCTGCCCCAGGGGTGAGAACAGCTGCCCAAGTCCTGACTCAGTCTCTCCAGATAAAGGAAAATAAATTGGTAGCTTTTTTTTTTTTTTTTTGGAAGGGATAACTATGCCCAAGAATGAACAAGACTCATCCTTGTGGAATGTGAGCAGAGTAACTTAAAATTTTTTTTTTTTAAATTGCTTTTTGGGAAAAAATATAGGTCTGCCCGAGGTAGCTGGATTAGTTGGGGTGAGAGTCATTTTCACCTCCACTTTCCACAGTCAGGTCCATCTGGCAAAACCTCTTTATAAGCAAGCGGCTCTCCTGATCTACTCGCTCACCCTACACACTCACCAGATCCCTAACTTCTTGGGAAGAGGCGGAGCCTTTCCCAGCACCCCTTGCCAGCTGGCTTCAGCCAGTAGCAGCAGCATGCAAATACAGCATCGGGCAGCTCCTCTGGCTGCTGTGCCAAAGTGAGGGCCAGGCAACTTTCAGACGGGAGGAGGAGAAAAACCTCAAGTATTTTCTTTATGTTGGAGGCATTTCTGCTGCTCATGGGCAGGAAGAATAATGCTAATGGGTATTTTTCCCCCAAAGTGCACTGTGTAGGAGAGTATATAATTTTAATTTATCTGAGTGAGCGCATGAGGAATAGCCCATGAGTCCACATGATGGTGAGTGTGTGTGTGGTGTGTGTGTGTGTGTGTGTGTGTGTGTGTGTGTGTGTAGGGGGGAGAGGGGGAGGAGATGACGTGTTTGGGGTGGGGAGGGTCAGTGGTCAGACTCTCTGTTCTCGCAGGTATACCCTCAGCCCTGGACACCTACCTCTCTCTTCAGTTCACCCAGGCAGATCTCTGTCCTGTACTGGAGGAAGGGACAGACCTGGAGTGAGTGACCCCAAGTATGAAATCTTCCTCAGCTAAAATCCTGGGAGCCGTCCTTCCTCATCTTCACCTACTTATCCATTTACTCATCCTAGTTTGGGTTCTGTCTGGAAAATGAGCTTTGGAGTCTTTCCAACTTAACTGACACGGCTCTGGCTGTGTAGCCTTCCTTCTCTTCCTCCCTTTCCTCCTCCTCGCCCCTCCCTCCCTCCTTCCTTCCTTCCTTCCTTCCTTCCTTCCTTCCTTCCTTCCTTCCTTCCTTCCTTCCTTCTTTCCTCCTTTTCTTTCCTTGATATTGAGAATTGATCCCAGGGGCTACATCCAGCCCTTTTTATTTTTTAATTTTGAGACAGGCTTTGCTGAGTTGATTCTCCTGCCTCAGCCTCCCAAGTTGCTGGTATTATAGGTTTGCTCATCTTCTTTCTTGCTTGGACTATTGCAGTAGCCTGCCAGATGTCATTCTGCTCTAGTCTCTTCTTCCACAGAGTAACTTTTTTCCTAAACCACTTTTTAAAATTTTTTTAAAATTTTAAATGAAGCTGGGTGTGGTGCCTGCCTATAGTTCCATGTAGCTCCAGGTTCTTGGGAGGCTGAGACAGGAGGATTGCCTGATCCCGGGTGTTCAAGACCAGACTGGGCAACATAGTAAAATCCTGCCAAAAAAAAAAAATTACATACTTGTCCTTCAGTATCCAGTGGGGATTTGTTCCAGGACCCCTATAAATACCAAAATCTATGAATGCTAAAGTCTCTTACATAAAATGGTGTAGTATTTGTGTATAACCTATGGATATCTTCCTATATACTTTAAGTCATGTCTAGATTATGTATACAACCTAATGCAATATAAATGCTTTGTAAATGATTGTTGGATTGCATTGTTTATAGAGTAATAACAAGAGAAAAGTCTGTATGTGTTTAGGACAGGCACAGTTTTTTCCCAAACACTTTCATTTGGAAGATAGTTGAATCCATGGACACAGAAGCTGTGGGTAAAGAGGGCTGACTTGACTTAAAAAGGAGGGGATGGGAACAGAAAAGACAGTAGAATGAATTGGACATCACTTTCCTATGTCCACATGTGAATTAGTGGAACTCCATGTCATGTTCAACCACAAGAATGGGACCCTAATTAGAATAAGTTATACTTCATGTATGTATAATATGCCACTCTACTGTCATGTATACCTAAAAGAACACATTTTTAAAAATTGTCATACATGCATATGGTTCCAAATACAATGGTGTGAAAGAACAAAGAGTAAAAAGTAAAAATTTCAGCTCCCATTCTTTAACCATTACTAAAGTTGTTAGCAACTTTGTATCCTTCCAGAAATATTCCATGCATGTAACAGTGTTAGCAAACCCTGTTCTCTTCCTGGGGGCATGGGGAACACACTATTGTAGTCTGTTATACATTTTATTATATACCTTTATCTTTTTTTTTTAACCAATGTCTCTTGTGGGTAGTGCTATATTAGGGCATATTAAATTGCTTTATTCTTTAATCGGTTGTATAATATTCCATTTATGGACCTATTACAATGTATTTAATCAGTCCTCTAGGTGCTTGACAAACTATGTTCTTACAAAGCAATACTTCGATGAATGATTGGCACAAATGTAATTTTACTCATTTGTTCTATTTGCAGGACCAATTTCTTAGAATTTGAATGCCTTTAAATAGTATTATTATTATTTTTTAATATTTATTTTTTAGTTGTAGTTGAATACAATACTGTTATTTTATTTATTTATTTTATGTGGTGCTGAGGATCGGACCCAGCCCCCTACCCACATGCTAGGGGAGCACTCTATTGCTGAGTCACAATAGTATTATTATTATAATGAGTTTTTTTGTTTTGTTTTGTTTTTAATGAAAATAGCAACAGTGGCTTGGGCAGAGAGTGTGGCTCAGTGAGAAAGTGCTCACTTAGCATGCAAAAGGGCCTGGATCCAATCCCCGGCACCTACAGTAGATGGGGTAGAGAGAGAATATGGGAGGGGAGGGGAGGGGGGATAGTAGGGGATAGGAAAAGTAGCAGAATACAACAGTTACTAATAGGGCATTATGTAAAAGTGTGGATGTGTAATCAATGTGATTCTGCAATCTGCATTTGGGGTAAAAATTCGGAGTTCATAACCCACTTCAATCTAATGTATGAAATATGATATGTCAAGAGCTTTGTAATGTTGTGAACAACCAATAAAAAAAAATATCCAAACAAATCCAAAAACCTTAGTGAGTTTATTTGGGTCATTTATTGTCTTTAAAAACTTGTCCAAATAACATATTCTTGATTGTCCTTTGATTGTGATCTAGTTATACTTTCTAACCTATCAGCGTGATCAGTGAAGCAGGTGTGTTTGAGAAGTACGCCTATCAAACTGGAAAGACTTTGCCAGTTAATGTTGAGTGAATAAAGTCTTTGCATAATGCTATCTAGATCAGTATTTAATACAGTAGCCATTAACCACATGTGATTATTTAAATAAATTTAAATGTAAACTAATTAAAATTAGAAGATCAGTGACCTAGACACACTAGCTATATTTCCAATGCTCAATAGGCAGTTGTGGCTAACGGCACAGTATGGAAAGGGGGGATATATGACATTTTCATCAGAAACTTCTTTTGGACAGTGTTGTCTCGAAATGATTCCATTTAAATATAAAGCATAAGTTAGGTGTGGTGGCGTACACCTGTAATCCCAGAAGCCTGGGAGGCTGAGGCAGGAGAGTCACAAGTTTGAGGCCAGCCTCAGCAATTTAGTGAGGCTCTGTCTGTTCCATGGTAGAGCCACTGGGTTCAGTCGGTGCCTAAAACATAAAAACAAAACAAAACCCCAACTCTATTCCCATTGAACACTTACTTTCTATTCTCCTTGCCTCCAGCCCCTGGCAAGATCCATCAGTGTTTTGTCTCTAGGGATTTACCTATTCTGTTTATTCCATGTAAATGGAATCACCTTTTGCCTCTACTTCTTTAGTGCAGCATAATGTCTTCAGTGTGGGAGGCCAACCTTATGGGTGACTGAGTTACACTCCCCAGCTGGGTGCTGAGGCGCTTAGTCACAGAAATGGGTGTGTCTTGCTACAGCCCCATGGGTGAAGCTATGCTCACCTGTTCCTTTGTAATATAATCCCTTGTTTAGGATAGAATCTTCCATGGAAGTGCCTTGTGTGTGTCCCCTCCTCTTACTGTGCCCTTGGGTGTGGCCTACCCAGGTGTCAGTCAACCTGCTGACAGTGGACTTCATGAAGATACTCAGCCCCCTGAAACCTGACCCCTTGCCTCATTTGAATAGCTTCTCCTCAATAAAAGGGATCAGCGGGTGCTCTCTCTCTCTCTCTCTCTCTCTCTCTCTCTCTTTCTGTGGACCCTTAAGGTCAGAGGAGCTGTCACAGCAACCCCAAAGAAAAAGGTATTTGTGTCTCTTGTGTGGTTATTTCGTGCAGCCCAGTTAGCCCAGTTTAACTAGAGTGACCCCTAAGCCTTTTAGTCGCGAGAACAGAAACCCGGCACTTCAGGGTTCATCCATTTGTGGCATGTATCAGCATCCCATTCCTTTTTACGGCTGAGTAATAGTCCATTGTGTGCACATAGTGCAT
The DNA here is from genome assembly GCF_052094955.1 of Ictidomys tridecemlineatus. Lineage (NCBI taxonomy): Eukaryota > Metazoa > Chordata > Mammalia > Rodentia > Sciuridae > Ictidomys > Ictidomys tridecemlineatus. The sequence continues at coordinate 102,627,328 of NC_135480.1, forward strand.
TCCATTTACTCATCAGTCAATAGACATTTGAGTTGTTTCTATTTTGACTATTGTGAATAGTGCTTCTGTGAACCTTCAGTACAACTGCTTGTTTGATTAGCTGTTTACAATTCTTTTGGCCTCAGTCTCCTGAGTAGCTGAGGTTATGGGTCTGTGCCACCACACCCAGCTTCTTCTAAAAGTTTTATAGTCTTAGCTTTTACATTTAGGTTGTTGACCCATTTATTTATTTATTTATTTATTGGGTTGTAGTTGGACACAATACCTCTGTTTTATTAATTTATTTTTTTATGTGGTGCTGAGGATCGAACCCAGGGCCTCGCATGTACTTGGTGAGCACTCTACCGCTGAGCCACAACCCCAGCCCAGGTTGTTGACCCATTTGATTTAACTTTTATGCCTGGTGTGATGTAGGGGTCCGGCTTCCTTCTTGCGTGTGGATGTCCAGTTGTCCCACCACCATTTGTTGAAGACTGTTTTCCCCCATGGAATGGTCTTGGCCCCCTTGTTGAAAATTAGTTAGCCCTAGACATACGGGTTATACTTACTGTGGACCCTCAGTTTTATTCCAGTGGTCTACGTGACTGTCTATCCTGTGCCAGAACCACACTGTTTTGGTTAGTGTAGCTTTGAAGCAAGTTTTGAGATTGGTTTATGAGACTCTCTTGGTCTGACTTTGAGAGTCATGGGTTAATTTGCCTCATTGAGCAGTTTGGATCAGTGGACTCCTGTGATAGGCGCCCCCTGTGTCTGCCTTCTTCCAGTTAATATTATGCTTGAGAGCTACCTTTTAAAATTAGTTTAAAAAAATCTTTAATTGACGCATTTAAATGACTTTAAAACTTCAAGTAGGGTGGGGAGATCTCTGTGAAGAGCAGAGCAGAGACCACCCGTGTCCATTTCTTGAGCACTTCTGAGACCTGTTAGGCAGGACCAGTCCTCTGACAGGCTCCCCCAGAGAGATGGTCTCATGGCTGCAGATGGAAGGTTCCCTTCTGGAACGTTCCTCAGCTGGCTAATTGAGGAACTACTACTGCAGCCCTTGTCATTTGCACCTCATCTTTAAAGAGTGCACTCTGTCGACTGCCACCGCTGTGGGGTGGTTTGACGCTTCCTCATGATCACACTTGGCTTATGCTTTGGAGGCTGTCAACACCACAGAAGCGACTGTGCCCTCTGCCCAGCCCACCGCAGGCACTTCCTGTCAGCCCCGTGCTGTCACTAGCCCAGTGAAGTGTGATCACTTGGTAAGGGTGGGGTCTGCCCGGCTTCTCCATGGCAAGATCACCCATGTTTCTCTAATGAATAAGAAATCTGTGGGGAGACTCTTTGAGGTGATGTCTGTCTCATTATTCATCAAAGTTCCCTTGTAGGCTTTAACGTCGGCTAGTGATTTTTGTCTCAGTCAACCACTGTGACGATGGCAAGATGGTTTGTGTCAATTAGATGTGCATCCTCCTTGACTCTGTGAACTCCAGAGCCAGACTGGGTCACGGAAGCTGTGAGGTGCCTGGCCGTACCCCTCCCTGTCTCTGCCTCCTGATCTGGCCTACCGTCTCCAGAAGGCTCCAGTGGAGTTCCAGAACAATGCTGAAGACTCAGGAAGAGTGAAGGAGAGATTTAGGGCCCAGGGTGACAACATCAGATCCACAGAACTTGCCTCTGGGCCTCATTCCTGGCTCCAGGTAAACCAGGGGGTTGTGGGTGAGGCTGGGGCCATTTGTGCAGCCTCTGCACCTTGAACCCTCTGATGTGTCCCCAGTCTTATTCTTGTTGAAGGCCTCTGCAGATTGTTTTTTCCTCTGAGCTGGTATATTAGGGTTCTCTAGAGGGACAGGACCAACAGAGCGTGTAGGTAATTGTGAGAGGGGATTTATTAGATGGGTTTACGTGATCAAAGTCTGGATAGTCCTACAAGGGCATTCTGAAGGCCGGAGAACCAGAGAAACCCGCAGCTGCCAATCCAAGAAGCTAAAAACCTCAGGACAAGAGGATCCAATGATGCAGCTCTTGTCTGAAACCCGAGGCTTCCTGGAGAGTGGCTGGTGTGAATTTGCACTCAAAGGCTGAAGAATCTGGAGTCAGATGACTGTGGGCAAAGGCAGCAGCAAGATCCACTCCCACTTGAGAGGAGTCCAGCTTGCTTGTGACCCCGAGCTTCCCCCTTCCTCCACTTTGTGTTCTCCCCGGGCTCCCAGCCTGCTGGATGGTGCTGGCTGCATTCGGGGCAGCTCTTCCTCACTCAGTTTGCTAATCCACATGCCCAGGGTATGTGGAAACACCCTCACAGACACACCCAGACGTGTGCTTGGCTAATGTTCTAGGTGTTTCCCAATCCAGCCAAGTTGATAACAAAGATCAACCATCACAACCAGGAACCTCCATCTTCCTTTTTGAAACACAAAATTGAGTCTTGGCTCCAGAAGCCCACTTTCTTGAGCGAGCTGTCCTTTGGGATCAATGCTAAAGTAGGAGTTGTTCCTAGAGACCCTGAGGAGGGTGTGTAACTGGGAGAAAGTGAGCGCCATATGACACCATCTGGCTTCTCTCCCGCGAATCCTCTCTTCAGGGTGATTTTTGTCTATGGTCTTGGCCTGGTTCTAAGCCTCGATAGGCTCTGGTTTTCTCTGGTGTAGGTGCTCAGCTCCTTGACTATGAAGCTAAAATTTGGATTTTAGACTCTTCAGTGTTGGTTTCTAAAGCCAGGTTTTGTTTGGAAGCACAACCTGGGTAAGGTTTTGGTTGAATAGATCAACAAGGCTTTTCAATGGCACCTCTGGGAATCCGGCGCAACTGGGTCTAGCTATAGTCTTGTTTGGAGAGTTGTCCTGGGGATGTTGGAAGAGAGTCCTGGCATCCATCCTAGGATATGGCAAGCCAGAGTGATCTTTTCAAAATGCAGATCTGACTAGTCATGTGCCCCACAGAAGATCCTTAGGTAGCCTCTTTCTTAGGAAGCCGTCCAGTTCCTGCAGCAGTCCTCGTTTTAGGTCACCCACCCCTGGCATCCATTGTCGTGGATGCATCCAGTAGTGTCATTTTGGCCTTTTATTTAGCACGAAAAATATGAGATGTGAAAAATTGATGCAGAGATCATTATAACTAATAATCCATACAAAGCATTGCTGGATTCATCGTAGCCTCAGTCTGTGGATTCTAAAAATGTGATTGCTATGTTGGTGGGATATTGAAATTATTTTGGCATTAAAAAGGGACTCGAGGGCTGAGGATGGCTCAAGCGGTAGTGCGCTTGCCTGGCATGCACAGGGCGCTGGGTTCGATCCTCAGCACCACATAAAAATAAAATAAAGAGTTGTGTCCACCGAAAACTAAAAAAATAAATGTTAAAAAAATTCTCTCTCTCTTAAAAAAAAGGGGGAGGGGGACTCAGATTCAGACATTGGAATATTATTCAATACCAAAAAGAAACGAGCTCTCAGTCATGACGAAGTCAGGAGGAAGAGATAAGGCTGTGTAGATAGGGAAATGGGCCCTTGGTGACTTCCTAAGCAACAGAGCACAAACAGGCAGCTGGAGGTTTTTTGCTGAGAAACTTGCAAAAAGGTTGTTTTTAAATTGGGACAATTTGGAGTTCATGGCCTCTCCAAAGAAAGAAAAACCTGATCAATATTTTGATTGGTCTAGAGACTGCATGACCACCTTGTAGACACCGAGCGCCTTACCCAGAATTGGTGGGGGCTGACTTCCTTCACCCTGGAGATCCACAGGAACCTCTAGGCAATAGCCATCCCTGGTGCATTAGTCGGCTCTTTCACTGCTGTGACTAACGGACCCAACCAGAGGAGGAAAGTTTATTTAGGGGCTCATGATTTCAGAGGTCTCAGCCTCTAGACAGCAGGCTCCATTCCTCAGAGCTCGAGGTGAGGCAGGACATCATGGTGGAAGAGTGCAGCTCTATGGTGATCAGAAAGCAGAGAGAGAGTCCCCTCGCATGATACAAATATATGCCCCAAAGCCATGGCCCCAGTTCCCACCTCCTCCAGCCACACCCCACCTGCCTCCAGTGACCACTCAGTTACTCCCATCAGGGCTTAATTCACTGATTGGGTCAAGGCTCTCGCAACCTAATCATTTCTCCTCTGAATTCTCTCACATTGTCTCACACGTGAGCTTTTGGGGGACACCACAGCTAAACCCTAACAATCAAACCTAGCGATGAGGGCTTTGCTTCATTTTGCTTTAATAAGTCCTTATACTTCACTTTCACCCACTGTCGTCGGTGAATCTCATTCTTTGAATTCATGAGGCAAACCCCCCACCTGCCTCCACACTGCGTGTTACCATGAAAGACAGAGAAACCTTAGGTGGATTTCTGTAAGTGAAAAAAATCCAAACTGAAAGACAGCATGCTGTTTGCTTCCAACCACATGGAAAAGGCAGAATTATGGACGCAGTGAAAAGATCAGGGGCTACGGGGGATGAGAGGAGCGAGGGATGAACAGGCAGAACATGGAGGGGACTTTAGGCCAGTGCCATCATTCTGTGTGATATTGCAAGGGTAGATGCGTGGCGTCAGTTTGTGAAAACCCATGGACCTCCGCGGCCAGCCCTGATGTAAACTAGGTCTCTGGGTGATAACGATGTCCCATGCGGGTTCATCCTCTGTAAAACAAACTGTGCACCGCGATGGGCATGTGGATGGTGGGGGAGGCTCTGTGCGGGCAGGGAGCTTATGGGAACTCTCTGCTCAATTTTGCTGTGAATCTAAAACTGCTGTACAACATAAAGTCTATTATTTTTTTAAGGGGATTTTTACTTCAAAGAGTGTTGGGAAGCTCCCCTCGCTGGGCTCTGGGCTATGCTGGTTTCTTGCTGTCCAAGTTCCTCCTTGCATCAAGCCATTGTCACTCTGTCCTGAGGACTTGCCTTTCCTCTCCCCCTCTGCCAGGTGAACTCCTGCCCATCCTTTGGCTCAGCTCAGGTGTCTGGTCCATGGTGAGGTTTTCCTTAAAGCATCCTGTTCATGGCACAGCTTTGCCCCTGAAGCAAAGTGTGCTTTAGAGCAGCCTCTTTGAAGTCTATTCTTGTTCATTATCTATGATTAATGCACCTTTTCCCCTGCTGAATCTTTCATTTGAAGGGCAATGGCTTGGAATGAGACGAGGAGGTCTGTGTGCATGAAGCTAGGCAAGGGTGAAGTTTCCCAAGCTCTGAAGCCCAGGCTCTCCTACCTCATCTGACCCTTTTAGCAGCCTTCTGGGAGGCATAGTATGCCCGTTTTACAGATGAGGAAACTGAGTCACACAGAGTTCAAAAGGCTCGCTCAAGTCATGTAGGCATGAGTCATGGATTCATTCTCATGTTTTCTGACTGTTTCTGGCCCCAGGACCAGAATACCATGTTGACTTTTTGTAACAGAAACACAGCTGACATATTGGCCCTATGTGAAGAGTTGGGGACGTAGTAGCACAGATGGTCTAGCTTTGCTCCCTGGCTCCTGAGCATGTCAGGGGTGACGAGAGGACTCCAGAGCCTGGGCTTCTGCATGATTTTCCTCCATTTCCTCCAGATGCAGCTGCTTCCTTCCTGGATTTCCTCCCCTGGCACCTGGAACCCCCTCAGAAAGCTGGGGCAGTGGGTGGAGGTGGGGCTGTGGCACTTAGGCCACTGAAGCCTTTACATCTCCTTAGCTCAGAGGACAAATGCTTTCTTTTTCCGGGGGTCGTGCTGCTGTCCTCCCTTCTCCTTCAGCAGCTCTTGGACCTGTGTGACCCTGGGTGAAGTCTGTTGGCTCTCAGGCCTCAGTGTTGTCCTCTGGGTAATGGGCTGGTGTCTGCCCCTCCGGCCTCTCCGAGCTGGGAGACACCCAGTGTAGCTGGGAACGGTGTCTGAAAGCTGCACTCCGGGTCGCCCACATGCTGGGAGAGCAACTGCCGGCCAGGGTATTTTCAGACACAGCTTAGTTGAATAAATCATGACCAGGAAGAAACAGCACAGTGATGTCTCCTTTGCAGGTCTGAGCCAGTTCCTGAAAGGCTGGGGACTTTGTTGCTCCTGTGCCTGGCCCCTCCCTCCACTGCGCTCTGAACCACATCTTCCTCCTCATCCCAGAGCCCTGCTGCGGCGAGCTCTCCCCACTTGCCTCCACCTTTGAGCAGCTCTGGGTTGGTTTGCTTTCTCTGTCTTGACTCAGTGCCCATTTTATTCCACTTTAGAAAGCACCAGTTCAGTCCCTGCCCGGAGTGGGGGTGGGTGGGGCCGGGGATGGGCGAGGCGTGGCTCTTCTCTGGAAGCTGCTTATCCTTTGTGGGGATTTTAAAGCAAGAACACACAAGCACAGGGAGGTGGTGTGTGCGATCAATGCCAGATGGATCTCAGAGGAGGGGAAGCCCGAGTCCCTCTGGGAACGTGGAGAGGGGCTCAGTGAAGAGGGGCCAACTCTTCTGTGTTTACCATCTCTGTTCTCATTTCCCCTTCCCCTTTTCATGTTTCTCAGACATGCTCTTCTATATGAGTTACTATGTTAGGCGCTGGGGGACACAAATGTACCAATTTTAGTTAATTAACTCAGATATGCAAGAAAGAATACATTTCTTTATTGTCTTTAAGGCAACCCCATTTAGATTTAGATTTAGATTCTAAGTCATCTTGCTGGCTGAGTGAGGGTATTAGTTCATTTTCTGCTGCTCTAACAGAATGTTACAGACTATGTAATTTATAAACAAAAGTTTATAAACTCCCAGTTCTGGATGCTGGAAGTCTGAGAATATAGCACCAGCATCTGGTCAGGGCTTTTGTGATGCACTATAACATGGCAGGAAAGAAAGAAAGAAAGAAAGGGAGGGAGGAAGGAAGGGAGGAAGGAAGGAAGGAAGGAAGGAAGGAAGGAAGGAAGGGAGGGAGGGAGGGAGGGAGGAAGGAAGGGAGAAAGGAAGGAAGGAAGAGAGCATGCTCAGACAGAGAGAAAATGGGGCTGAACTTAACCTCTCACCAGGAGCCAACTCCCACAATAACTAACCCTCGCCAGCAATAATGGCATTAATCCACTCTTGAGGGCAGAGTCCCCATGACCTGATTGCCTCTCCTCTTAGCGGTCCCAGCTCGCCACACAGTTGGAATAGCATTTCGTGTGTGTGCATCTGAGTTTTGGAGGGACATTTAAATCATGGCAGTGGGAAATGCCTCTCCTGGGGCCCCCAGCCCTGGGTGGTACAAAGTTCCAGGTTTCGGTAGGGCTGGGGAGGCTGGCTGGCCTTCAAGGTGCTGAGGCTCCCTCAGGCTGCTCTGCCTGGCTCTGCTGGGCACAGGCTTGGTGGGGGGGACTCAGACTGGGCTGGAGATGATGGCCTTTCTCTGTGAATCTGGTCATCACTGGGAATTTACCTGGGATCAGGCTGGGGTCCCCACTGTTGACAATATTTCCTCCCTACCTCTTTGGCTTGGGAGAATCTCCTTTTAGTGCCAAAGAACCTCAGTCTTCCCATGCAAGTCTTTTGTTTTGGGGATTGAGGTCCCGGGATTGAGGTCCTGGGATTGAACTCAGGGACTCTTGGCCACTGAGCCACATCGCCAGCCCTATTTTGTATTTTATTTAGAGACAGGGTCTCACTGAGTCTCTTAGCCCCTTCCTTTTGCTGAGGCTGGCTTTGAACTTGTGATCCTCCTGTCTCAGCCTCCCAAGCCTCTGGGATTACAGGTGTGTGCCACTGTGCCCTGCCCCTAAGCAAGTCTTTTAAGGACACCTAATGTATTCCATAAGCGGAAACCAGAAGCCAGAAAACAAAGCAAAACAAAATATATGATTAGTGTGATGGCCTCACCTCCAGTTTGAATGCCAATGGCCTACGCCCTTCCATTTTACAATGTAGCTGTATTTGGAGATAAAGATTTTAAAGAGGCAGTTAAGTTTTAATGAGGTCTTTAGATGGGCCCTAATCCAGTATGCTTGGTGTCTCTATAAGAAGAGATTTAGGCACAGATGTGTGTGCACAGGGGGAAGACCATGTGAAGACAGATGTCTACAAGCCAAGGAGAGAAGCCTTAGAAAAAACCAATGATAGCTCAAAAACTATCTCCATAAAGAGCAAGACAGTGGGACCTGCGTAGCCTCTACTCTCAGTTCCCTGCCAAACCCTTCCCATTTCCAGAGAACAACACTTCACATGCCCCTAACACCATATGACAAAACCCAATGGAGTAAAAATTCTTAGAAATCCAACTTTCAGTGGGATCACTCTTAGAAAGAACTTGTGTTTAGAAAAGCTTCCTGCTGTGTCCTGTGGTGAGGGAGGGTAGGCACTGGGGAATAGGGATTGGCAGGACTCTGAGAAGAGAGCCATGTCACTGTCACGGAATCTATTTAGGAAACATGCAGGAGTCAGATGTCATGGAGGACGGAAAGGAAGGCATGTACCAGAGTTTCCTTCTAAAATTTCCAATCAGACAAGTTCTTCCACCTCTTTGGAGTGGAGTATCTGGGAGGGCAGAGAGGGGTGTAGAGTTGTGGGACTCCTTTCACATGCAAGGAGCAGAAGGACAGGGGAAGAAGCCTGGCCCCTGGATTCCCTGGTTTCTTTTATTCATGAGGAGGTTTAACCTCATCACTGGAAGGGTACGAATCCTCTGGGTTGTTTCAGTGTCATTTATCTACATGTTCCTACCACCTAGCGCAGTGCCTAGAAAATAGTAGGCACTCAATACATATTTTGGAGGAAGGAAGAAAGGAAGAAAGACAAGCATCACTTTTTCAGAGAGAAAGAGGAATCAAGCCCTTGGATCTGGGCTACACTGTACATAACACCTGCAGACTGGGGGAGGGGAGAAGTTCATCTCTTTCTCCAGGATCCTGAGGGAGGCAGACAAGCTGCTCCTCTTGTCACTTCTCTAAGTGTTTCAAGGTATAAATCAGCTAGTGTGTTGTGATCATAAACTTTTTTTTTTAAAAAAAGACTATAATTGCGTAAGACAGGATAGAACTGAAAATATGAATGTACGTTATATGTAATGAGGTAGGGATCATTTTGTGAAAATGGTCTTGTGGGTATATTTGGACTGAGTTGTTGTGTAAATGGTACATGTTACCATGAGTTATAGTAAAATATGTTGAAAAAGTTGACTTCCCCTACTCATCAGGATGAAATTGAAACTCTTCTATAATGGAGTGAATTCAACAAGTGGAGTGCATCTATTCAAGGCAGGAGACAGAATGGGGCACTTTATGCTCAAAGGAACAAATCCATTAGTCTTTCCTTGGGGGATTACAGCCCAAGAGCTTTCTTTGGAAACAAGAAATATCTGCAGTAGTACGTGCCCTAGGTTACGAAATCAAACTGTGAAATTGCACTTGAGGAACTGGCTACCATCATGCTTCCACACCATTGCCAAAGCAGGAAACCTAGGGACCAGGTGAAGAGTTTGATTCTCCATCTTTTCTGTGTCTGTGGTCCTTGTGGTTAATTTTAGTAATAAATGGTATTACTAATACTTTCCGATAAATTTGAGATCTTTCCAGCTTTCAAAGATTTCACTTCTGTCTTCCCTTTTAATTCCACAGCGATCCTGGGAGTAGTCAGTCCAGGTAGGATGACTTTAGAGGAAGACAGGCTTGGAAGGTGGTCCTGCTGTGCTTCTCGATCCTTCCCAGCTGTGTTCTTTTGGCAATTGAGGGGACCCAAAAATGACATTCCTTTCCAATCCTGAATTTATAGCCCTGGAGAGGTGGAGACATGGGGTGGAGATAAGAAGATCCCTTTAATTATGGGAAGCTGCTGAAACAGACCAGGGCCAGGACAACGAGGGGCTCTGAGAGGTGCTTCTTCTCCACTATGATTTGACCCCATATAGGATGCCATCTTTGAGGTGACACTGGTCTCACAAAGTAGAGGTCTTTAGGGATCCTCTCTCCAAAACCAAACTGATCAACCAACCAACCAGTAAACATGATCTGGTGCTAGAGTGGCTGAGGGTCTCATTGTGGCAGGTAGAAATTGGGACTTAATAGCTAAGAGTTTAGGAATGAGCTCCCTGCGGTGCCCAGTGTGGCCCGGTGTGACTGGGAGCAGGAAGTGAGTGGAGCAGAGGGAAGCAGAGGGGTGGCAGTTAGCCTGTCGGCAGACATGGGAAAGGAGCCTCGAGGTTGCACCACATAGCCACACTGTCACGTGTTTGCTGACACGTGGAGTAGCACTGAGACAAGTGCTGGGTTCATTTTCTGGGCCAAACCCTCAATGGGGGCTGAGATGGGGCCTGTCAGTGTGGCCGTCCCATCTGGCTGGGGGAGGAAGTGGGTGGGACAGTGTTCTGGGAACCTTGAGTGCTGGGCCCATTTGCCACCCCCCCCCCCGCCCCCAGAGCAATGAGGAAATGATGGGCTGGTGTGATCAGGTCTGCATTTGGGGGAGTAAGTAGGAAATGGATGAGGCTAATGCTTGGAAATCACGCTGACATAGGCTCCAAATGCACTAGGCTTTGCCCCAGTGACTTGAAGCTGGAGTAATTTGCTTGTGCTCTCCGAACCTCACTTGAGGCCCATAAATAAAATGGGTATAGCCAGGCATGGTGGCACATGCCTGTCGTCCTAGTGACTCAGGAGGATAAAGCAGGAGGATCTCATATTGGAGGCCAACCTCAGCAACTTAGTAAGGCCCTAAGTAACTTAGTGAAACCCTGTCTCAAAATATAAAATAAAAAGGGATGGGGGGCGGGGCTGGAGTTGTGGCTCAGTGGTAGAACACTTGCCTGGCATGTGTGAGGCCCTGGGTTTGAGCCTCAGTGTATAAATCAATAAATAAAAAAGATCCATTTACAACTAAAAAAATATTTTTAAAAAAAGGGGGATGGGGTTTTGACTCAGTGGCTAAACAACCCTGGGTTCAATACCTGGTACTGAATGAATGAATGAATGAATGAATGAATAAATAAAATGGGGATACCAGTATCTAACATACAGGGTTGTTGGAAGATGAAATGTGGTGGCATATGAGAAAGTTCTTGGCACAGTGCCCGTTTCCCAGTGACCCTCAATAAAATAGAGTCCCTCTCATCCTTAGCTATTATGACTATGGCAGGAGGTGGGCAAAGCGAGGGGAGACAGGGGAGGATCTCGGGCAGGGGCTGGAGCATGGCCGTCTTTCCAGACCTGGATGGTGGACTGGGGGCACTGTGAGGAGGATGGGGGTGGATGGAGGGTCTGGGGCACCGTGGGGGTGAGGACTGGTGCATCAGGCAAATAAGTGGATATGGAGGTTCGGGCCAGCATGTGGGTGATGGTGGAGCAGGGGGTGGATTCAGGCCGCCCCTGGAGACCGGGTGGGGGCGTTGCGAAGGGAAGAGGGTCTAGGACAAATTTCTGGAGAACAGCATATTTGAGGGATCGGCTGAGGAGAACAGCCTGGAAGGAAGTCAGAGAAGGGATGTGGAGGGCAGCAGGCTACCAGAGGCCACTTCATGAAGTCATGAGGGTGTGGCAAGGACAGTGCTGGTGGTGCCAGTGGATAGCCCCAGAAGGTCAAGGTGCTTTTCATGGTGTGGCCGGGGTAGGAAGGACTGGAGGATGCTGGGTAGGTGGTTGAACAGATTCAGGGTCACAGGGAGGGTGCTTTTCAGCTTTTTATTTTATTAATGGATTGAGGTTTGCCGGTTCCATGTGTATGTGGGGAAGAGCCTTTGGCCTGAGAGTGGCATCCATGGGTGTGGGGTAGGGAGGAGGAGGAGCCAGGAGCAGAAGACTGCGTGACAAGGATCAGACGAGGGGCTCAGGAGGGCCACCGAGGGTCCTGACAATCTCTGAAGGGGAGCGAAACAAGGAACAAATGGGCTCGAGGGCATTCTGGGTTAGGATGAGGAGGGGGAATTTGGAACAAAGGTTTCTAGATAGGCCCGAGCCTGGTGGCCCATTGGGAGGAGGGAATGTTCTGGCTGGAAGGAGAGAGAGTGAGCTGCAGAGACCACCCAAGGGTGCAGGGCATGCATGCAGTGAAGGGGGCGGCAGTGGACAGCCCTGCTCCTGGGGCTGGAGGTGACTCTGTGGCTGGTCAGCCCTCCCTGAGCTCGGAGGTAGGGCAGCTGCCAGTGGCGGGGTCTGGGTTGTTCCGAGGGGCACTGAGGGGTGCCTGCTTCTTTCCTCCTGGATTTGTAGTCTGGGTGATTTTCCGTTTTTTCTTTTGGTACTGGGGCTTGAACCCAGCGGCGCTTAACCACTGAGCCACATCCACAGTCCTTTTATTATATTTTTATTTAGAGACAAGTTCTCTCCCAAGTTGCTTAGGGCCTTGCTACTTTGCTGAGGCTGGCTTTGAACTCGTGCCCCTCAGTGCCCCTTGGAACAACTCAGCTCCTTCCTCCTGCCTCAGGCTGTTCTTGAGCTGCTGGAATTACAGGCGTGTGCCAACGTGTCCGGCTATATATTTTGTTTTTTTATCCTCAACAGTCTCTGGATACTGAGCCTGAATCTCTCTGTGTTGCTATTGCATCTTGATTGTTTTGTTTGTTTGTTCTGTTTTTTGGGTACCGGGGACTGATCAGGGCACTCCACCACTGAGCCACATCCCCAGGCCTTTTTTGTATTTTATTCAGAGACAGGGTCTCCCTGAGTTGCCTAGCACTTTGCTGTTGTTGAGGCTGGCTTTGAACTCTCGATCCTCCTGCCTCAGCCTCCTGAGCCGCTGGGATTACATGTGTGCACCACTGTGCCTGGCTCGCATCTTGTGTTTTTAATTTGGTGCCTCTAACAAACAGGGTAGGGTAGAGGTTGCGAATATGAAATTAAAACCACATCCTGGGGGGAATGAGATCTCCACGGAGCCCTGCTCCTTTTCCCACTGCCAGATCCTTGCTCCTCTGCCCTCCTCTCTTGGAGAGAAGCCCATCTCTGCCTGCCTAATGGAAGTGGGCCGGAAAATCCAGTTCACACTCCCCATATAACCTTTTTGGCACAAACCCATTCCATGGTGGGAAAGCTTTGGGGGAGGAATGCGTTGGCTTATGATCACGTGTGGATGGATGACCGCAGGCTTGCTCCCGGGCACAGTGGGGCGGAGCTGGAGGGCGGAAGGGAGGGTTTTCCTGACAATGGAATGGGGGGCAGGCGGAGTGCTTGCCTCCCCTGGGAGTATGGAGGAAAGGAGGCTGTGGATATGGTCTTTGGGAGCCCCCCTGGGCGGAAGCCAGGGAGCAGCTGGGTGGGAGGCTCCCTGCACAGGAGCTGCTGACTCAGAGTCCAGCCGGAGCCTGGCTTCCCAGGGCTGGACTGTCCCCTGCAGCTTGGACATGGCTCCCCTGGGCCCCTCACCAAAGAGCTCTGGGCCTCTCCCCACTGGCCTTGAGTGGCTGGTCTGGGATGGTGGCCTTGGTTTCCCTCAGCTGAGTCAAGAATGAGGTCTTCAACAGAATGCGTTCGGGACGACAGTGGCCTGAGACCAGCCTGGGGACCGGGTTCAAGGTTGGCTTCCTTTCCAGCTCCAGGCTGAGTCACCTTCCTCCAACTCTCCTGTCTCTGGGCTGGAGCGTTGCTTTGGACCCCCAAAGGCCAAGTTCCTCAGACACCAAACGGGCGGGCCCACGTAGGAGGTCACGGGAGGCCCAGGCCCGAAGCCTCACCCTCCTGTGTGAGGCGGTTTCCCTGGACTGGGGGCATTCCCCCCCCCCCCACTGCAGTAGCAGCACAGGTTCTTTAGGACCCCTCCTGTGGGGACCAGGTCCCTGTTGTTATAGGTTTGTGGTTTTTTTCTCTCTCTTTTTTTTCTTATTTTATTTCTCAAGTTGTTTCAGAAGCCAAATAAGGTGTTGTTTACTAGGGGCCCCACCAGAGACACTCCACTGAAATCAAGATCCAGTGTAAAAGGGAAAAACCCAAAACCATGCAAATAAAACTGTGTTCATTGTTATCCTTTCCAATGACGCCCATATATATATATATATATATTTTTTTTTTTGATGGGGATGGAACAGGGCCCCAAACACGCCAGGCAAACCCTCTGCTGCTGAGCTGCGTCCCCAGCCCACTGATGAATTCTTAGAGGCTTCTGAGCAGGTGGCTGTGGGCAGGAAGCGAAGTGGAGAGGAAGCTGCTTACCTGGGGTGCAGAGCCTACACGGAGGACCTTAGATTTTGTCCCAGGAGCAATACAAAGCTACCGGAAGGTCTAGGCAGGGGATGACACACAATTATATTTATGTTTTGGAAGACAGCTCTGGCTGTGGGGTCCGGGACACCAGTAGCAGCAGGGAGCAGCTTATCATTGGTGCAGGTCAAGGACAGTGGTGGCATGGCCTGGGGAGAGGGGGTGGGCTGAAGAGCAGGGCTGGGAGGTGAAGTCCTGGTGGGGACAGGGGACAGGAAGAGGGGGTGATCGAGCTGGGAGTGGGGATGCCAGGTGGGCATCAGAAAAGAGAACAAGACTGGGAATGGGGAAGAAAGGGACACATTTGAGATCTTCAAGTCAGGAGAGAGGGACTGTGGATGCTTGGAGTCCCCCATCCAGGCTCTCACACCTGTCAGTGAGGCGGTGTCTGCTGCCAGCCACTGAGAGTCCGGCTCCATCATCTTCTGGAAGCTGGACGCCTGGCTCCTGGCTCGTGGGCGTTGGTTGGAGCAATGCCGCCCCCTTGTGTTCTTTTCTGCAAGTGCAGACAGTGGATGTGCCCAAGAGTGGAGACCTGCCCTGGGAGACCCCACCCCAGCTGGAAGTCCAGCTCAGCAGAGGGCAGAGGAGTCGAGGTGAGCCAGTATCACAGGTTGCCTTTCCGTCTGTTTTCCAGGCCCTGTGTGTCCAGAACTGTCTTTGTCACCTGTTAGTCTGCTACAGTTGTGTGGCATGTGCCTTTGTTTCTGTCTTGTATTGGCTGCTCTCCTTGGTGTATCTGTCCATCTGTCCTGCTGGCTTGGGATGTCTCCTGTGATCCTCATCAGTCTCTGTCTCACCCCGCCGGGTTCTCGGTTTTCTCTTTGTCTTTGATTTGCTCCCTGCCCCCCTCCCTATCCCTGTGTCCCTGGGTCACATTTGCCCTCCTGTTGTTGGAGCTGGTTCTTGAGAAAGACTGGGCTTTGCTGCTTGTTCCAGAATGAGTCAGGAGCTCCTGGGGGATAAGGGCCAGTTTCCACCCAGCAGTGACCTTAGAGAGGGTGCACAAGGGCAGAGGAGCCCGCTGAGCTGGGGACTGAGACAAGATTTTCCAAATTATGTTATGGGATTGGCAGAGGCATTCCAGTGGGTGTCAGGGGAGAAGAATGAGCAAGCTGGCTCAGGCCACTGGCCAGTGCTGACAGTGGACCCTGAACTGCTTGTCCTGCCTCCTCTTAGGGAGGGCTTAGCAGCCACCAGCTGGGAGTGGATGGGGCTGTTCTAGCTGCTGCCTGTGCACAGGGCTGGGCTTTCTTACCCTCCCCAGTCCTCAATGGGCTTTCTGTTGCCTTAGGGCCTTTGCATGTGCTCACTGCGGCTTGGAAGGGTTTACTCCTGATGCCTTACCTTGGAAAGACTTTCTCCTAGGAAGTCTTCCCTGAGTTACAGGAATGGCTCCTCAGTCACACCAGCTGCTCAATGTCTCATATGGTCAGTGACTACTGGCTCTAGTGAACAGTGTGGACACAGAACATCAGCTTTATTACAAGTTCCCTCCGTCAGTGCTGTCTTGAACAATCTTTGGGGAGCATTCCATTCCTCAGAGGAGGAAGGGTCATCACATCAGGAAACACACATCTGTTGGATGGATGTAGGGACGGGGGATGGGAAACTGCCTTTGGAAACATCTGCCCTGTGGGAGTCCCGGCTGGGCCAGGAAGACGGAGCATTGCCTCTGAGCTGGCCAAGACGGAGCATTGCCTCTGAGCTGGCCGGGTGAGCTCTTGCTGGTTAGAAGAGATGTTTTTCTGCTCCAGATTCTGAAAATGAACAGAGGGCTCCAATCTAAAAACTGGAACCTACAGTGGCCCTCAGGGGACTTGGTGGGGTCCCTGAAGGTAAGGTGATAGACGGAAGGAGGCCTCGTGCCTCGTGGAATGCAAGCCCATCTGTGTCCCAGGGTGGAAGTAGCCAAGTGATGGGCAGTAAGTAAGCTGGGAGGGGGGAGCAGGGTCTGGCCACAGGGACAGGTCACTGGGGCCCACTCCTCTGCTGACTTAAGCATCAAGAGGAGGGCCAAGTTGGGCGTGATGGTGCACACCTGTAATCCCAGGACTCTGGAGGCTGAGGCAGGAGGATGACAAGCTTGAGGTCAGCCTGGGCTACTTAGTGAGCCCTTATCTCAAAGTAAAATGAAAGGGCTGGGAATGTAACCCCCTGACAGAGCCCTACTGGGTTCAGTCCCAGCACTGGGGGGGGAGGGTGCGGGGGGCTGGAAGGCTCTAAGACACTGGGAGACGGATGGGCAGTTGCAAGGCTAAAAGCTGAAGTCCAGCTCAGCAGAGGGCAGAGGAGTCGAGGTGAGCCTGGGAGGAGCCCTGCTCCTGGACAGCCAGGCTGGCGGGGTCAGGGCAGGGAGCTGGATCCAACAGAAGCAAAAGCTCAGGGGTTCTATGCCCAGGAGTTGTTCCTGTCTATACTCGAGAGGCTCCGGGCAACTGTCCTGCCTGTTGGCCTGCTTCCAGGGGATAGCAATCTGTCCACCCCTGGGCATGTACACACACACACACACACACACACACACGCGCGCGCGCGCACACACACACCCCTCTCCCAAGGCCCTTCGTGGGTCCCTGTGCTCCCTGACTGATCTGGGACTTTACTGGGAAAGTTGGAAGTGACTTTAAGAAGACAGAATGGGCTGGGACCCCGCACCCACGTCTGACCCATGCCCAGGTGGAGAGCCAGGGGGGCTGGATGCAGTGGGTTTGGAGCCACGGATCGCTGCAGCAGGAGAGGAGGTCCCTGTTAATCTGCAGTGGGCCCAGGAGGCTCCGAGCAGGGGTGGGGGCTGGGAGTTGTCAGTGAGGACGTGGGTCAGCCCCCCCCCCCCCCCCCCCCGCGCCGGCCCGGCCCATTCCTTGCCTGTCCTCCCTTCTCCCTGATTTCTCAGCATCTTTGTGCCAGAGGCCCCAGAAATTCCCGGAAAATTCTCTTCCTGGCCTCTGGCCCGGCCCTGCGACAGGCCCAGGAGGCGGGGGAGGGGCTGCCTGCTCATCATCTTCTCCGTCTGCTGCCTGGGACTGAGGGACTGAGGGTCAGCTCTGAGGCGGGCTGGGGCAGGAGGGCTGGGGGCCCATGGGAGTTCCGGCTTAGGACCCTCTGCAGGGGAAGGGGCATGGGCTGTGGGCCCGGGAGTGAGCTCAGGTCCCTGCTGGTGGCCGTGTCTCTGTCACTGGCCTCTCTGGGCCTCAGTCTCCCCATCTGTGGGCCCCTCTGGGGAAGCGTGTGGAAGTGCCTGGCACGTTTGGAGGGAGGGGTGGTCCCTTTCCCACCCCCTTTTTCTCTGCCCACCCTGCCCTTCCTTCTCGGGTTGCTCTTTGTCCTCACACTGCCCTGGATGTCACCAGGCTGGACAAACAAGGACCAGAGGAGGCTGCCCTGACTCCTGGGGACACGTCCAGGGCCTTCCTACAGACAGGCTCGCCTGGCAGGCTGCACCCCGCAGAGTCACTCGGAGCCACCTGGATGCCATCTCCTGCCCAGATGACTCTGCTCATCTCGACCTGAGGCCACCCCTGTGCCAACGCTTTTGACTTGGGGGCAGGAGCTGTTTCCTAGGCCCCTGGACACCCAGCTGGGCAGGTGCAGCCACCGTGAGCCCACAGAGTAGTGCCTGGGCAAGGAACTGCCCCCCAAGGCCATCGCGAGAGGTGCCTGTCTGTCCCTGTAGGTGGGGGTCTGAAAGCCCAGGAGAGGCCGCCCCGCCCCCCTGCTGCCCCTGCCCCGCCCGAGTCACCCCTCGGGTCCTTCCCCTGTGGCAGTGCTGCCCAGCACGGTGTCGGGCCTGGGGGAGCGCACCCTTCACTTCACAGATGTGGAAACCAACCCCAGAGGGGAAGGCACAGCCCAAGGGGACACTGCTGTTGGGGGCAGAGGTGACAACAGTTAATTCCACACACGTGTAGTGGGTGCCAGGCGTGTTGGGGGCTGGGATTCTGTGCCAGGGATGCCACAGCCTGGCCCTGGAGGGGCCATCAGAAGTCACCTGACCCAGAGCTGCAGCAGAGCAGAGGGGGGGGGGCGGTGACAAGCACAGCTTCCCGGCAGCGGCTCTGAGGTCAGTGTGGATCTGCCCCTGGCCTTGGGTTCCATTTACGGTCTGCAGCATCAGGGCTCTTTGTCCTCATACTGCCCTGGATGTCACCGGGCTGGGCAAACAAGGTGACATCCAGGGCAGTATGTCTTGTGCCTCTGATGGTTGATGCTTTTAATCCATTATAACATGACAGTGATGGCGCAGAGCTCGCGGGGTGGGGGGTTCCCCTCCCTTTGGTTCCCATGGATGGTCCAGCACACCTCTCCGTCATCTTCCTTTCCTCTGGCTGCTAGGTAGCCATTTTGCATCGTTGCTGTCCCCTGAAGTCCCCATCCTCCCTGCTGATGACCTCACTACCCATTTGAGAACCTAAAAGCCAAGGAAAAAGATTGTCCACGGTTCTGCCACATACCCACCCCAGGTCGGGGTCTTCTGCCGTCCCTCTGGGCTGGGGCTACCCCTCCCCATCCCGCCATCGAATCTTTAAAAACATGCAGTACAGGGCTACAGCTTACATCCATCAAGGGCACCCCGAGGGTGCCCAATCCAGCATGGCGCCATGGTGCCCTCCTGTAATCCCAGCAACTCGGGAGGCCCAGGCAAGAGAATTGCAAATCTGAGGCCACCCTTAGCCACTTAGGGAGGCTGTGTCCCAAAGTAAAATTAAACAGGGCTGGGGATCTATCTCAGTGGTGGAGCGGCCCTGGGTTCAACTGCCAGTATCTCGAAAACCAGAAACAAGTATTCATAGAGTTGGGTGACCTTCCACACTCCCCAACTGCAGACCATATTCACCAGAATGGAACCCCACACCCATCAGCAGTCATTCCTCATTCTCCCTTCCTCCAGTTCCTGGCAATCACACATCTACTCTCTATGGAAAAGTCGAGTCCCTACAGGTTCACCTCTTCTGGGTATTTCATATAAATCACAGAACACGCCGTCTCTTGTGACTGACTTCTTTTGCTTGGCACATTGTTCTAAAGGCTCACCCATGTGGTAGCCTTAGTCAGTAGTTCACTCCTTTTTTATGGCTGCATAGTATTCCTCTGTAGGGACAGACCACATTTTGTTTATCCACTCATTAGCTGATGGACATTTGGGTGGTTTTCACTTTTTGGCTATTAAAAATAATGCTGTAATGAATATATGTGTGCGATTTTGTTACCAAATAAGACCTGTTTTGCCTGCCCCACAGAGTATAGATCATAGTAACAATGAGTTCTGCAAAAGGGAGTTCTATTATAAGGCAGCCAAGTGTGAGGCGATGGAGACCCAAGTCTCTAATCAGCCTCCCCAAGGATGGAGCTTGGGGATACTGTGGACCGACGCATGAAGGGAGGTGATGGAGGACCCCCACACAGGAGATATTACATGTAGCCAACTAAAGCGAGTAATGAAGAGCAGGTGGGTAGGCGAGGTGTAGAAATGCCTGTGATTACAACAGGCGACATCTAAAGGGTTTATTTAAGAACTGAGAGCAGATGATTATTCAGGTTTTCCCTTCGTTTCTTTTTTTCTTTCTTTTTCTTTCTGGTACTGGGATTGAACTCAGGGCCACTCCACCACTGAGCCACACCCCCAGCCCTATTGTATTGTATTGTAATGTATTGTATTTAGAGACAGGGTATCACTGAGTTGCTTAGCGCATCACTTTTTACTGAGGCTGGTTTTGAACTTGCCATCCTCCTGCCTCAGCCTCCGGAGCTGCTGAGGTTACAGGCAAGTGCCAGCTCTGTTTCGGTTTTTGTGTGGCTGGTATCTAGGAGTGGGTCTGCTGGGTCCTGTGGCAACTGCATGTTGGACTTTTTGAGAAGCTGCCACTGTTTTCTGAAATGCCAGTCGCATTTTACATTCCCTCCAGCAGGGAGGTTCCGATTTCCCCACATCCTCTATATGCTTGTCATTATCTGCCCATAGCTTGATTGATTGATATTTTAGCCCTGGAGATTGAACCCAGGATGTTCTACCACTGAGCTATATCCTTAGTCCTTTTTATTTTTTAAATTTTGGTAAGGGACTCACTAAGTTGCTTAGGGTCTTGCTAAATTGCTGAGGCTGGCCTCCTCAAAGTTGTGATCCTCCTGCCTCAGCCTCCCAAGGTGCTACGATTACAACTATTTACCACAACGCCTGGCTTATTATCTGTTTTTCATTGTAGTCATCCTTGAGGTGTGAGGTGCACTTCACCTGGAAGCATGGTCCCATCTTCTCTCAGCTTGAGGACCCTGGGCTCATTGTTTCCCCTGCCACCCCCTAGCAGCTTCCCCTCTACCCCAGTCACAAGGCTCATGCAAAGAGGCTCTTATTTTTCCCACCTTAAAACAAACAAACAACCCCCCCATGAAACAGAACAAATCAGAGCTCTCTTGTCCCACTGCCCCTCCCTGTCCCTCACCACCTCCCTCCTCCCTGTCCCTCACCATCCTCCTCCTCCTGTCCCTCACCATCTCCCTCCTCCCTGTTCCTCACCATCCCCCTCCTCCTGTCCCTCACCATCCCTCTCCTCCCTGTCCCTCACCATCCCCCTCCTCCCTGTCCATCATCATCCCCTTCCTCCCTGTCCCTCATCATCCCCCTCCTCCTGTCCCTCACCACCTCCCTCCTCCTGTCCCTCACCATCCCCCTCCTCCTGTCCCTCACCATCTCCCTCCTCCCTGTCCCTCACCATCCCCCTCCTCCTGTCCCTCACCATCCCCCTCCTCCCTGTCCCTCACCATCTCCCTCCTCCTGTCCCTCACCACCTCCCTCCTCCCTGTCCCTCACCATCCCCCTCCTCCTGTCCCTCACCACCTCCCTCCTCCTGTCCCTCACCACCTCCCTCCTCCTGTCCCTCACCACCTCCCTCCTCCCTGTCCCTCACCATCCCCCTCCTCCTGTCCCTCACCATCCCCCTCCTCCTGTCCCTCACCATCCCCCTCCTCCTGTCCCTCACCACCTCCCTCCTCCTGTCCCTCACCATCCCCCTCCTCCTGTCCCTCACCACCTCCCTCCTCCCTGTCCCTCACCATCTCCCTCCTCCTGTCCCTCACTACCTCCCTCCTCCCTGTCCCTCACCACCTCCCTCCTCCCTGTCCCTCACCACCTCCCTCCTCCTGTCCCTCACCACCTCCCTCCTCCCTGTCCCTCACCATCCCCCTCCTCCTGTCCCTCACCACCTCCCTCCTCCTGTCCCTCACTATCTCCCTCCTCCTGTCCCTCACTATCTCCCTCCTCCTGTCCCTCACCATCTCTCTCCTCTCTTTTATAGCAAACTTCACAAAAGGATTTTTTCAACTGGTTCCCGATTTCTCTTCTCTCATTTTCTTTTGAACTTACTTGGGTCAGGCTTTTATCCCCACCGTGTCATCCAAACTGGTCAAGGTTGGTGACCTCTGCATTGCTGGCCCCAGGAGGCCTTTCTGGGCCTGACCGAGGGTCAGTGGCCTCCTGTGCAGTTGGTCAGTCCCTTCTCTTTTCTGACTTGGGTCAGGCACTGGTCCTGGTTGCCTCTCCTTCCTCCCCTCTCTTCCTCTCCTTGGCTGTTCCTGACCTCTTCCTGACCTTGAGATGTCAGGAGCTTCGGGGTCCAGTCCTTGGTCCCTCAGGGCATTGGGGTCTCCTCCAGTCTCACAAATTTGTATTTTATTTTTATTTTTCAGTGCTGGGGATGGCACCAGGTGCTCTCCCACTGAGCTACCCGCCCCCAGCCCTTTTTATTTTGAGGCAGGGTCTCACTGCATTGCCCAGGCTGGCTCTGAATTTGCCATCCTCCTGCCTCAGCCTCCTGAGTTGCTGGGATTACAGGTGTGTGCCACTGTGCCTGGCCAGTCTCACTATGTGTCACCAAGTGCTGATGACCCGAGTGTGGCTCCAGGCAGGGCTTCCCCCTGAGTTCCAGACTCTGGCCCCCGCTGCCCCTGGGCATTTCCCCTGCGCTTCTGACCTGAGAAATCCCAAGTCGAGGCCCGATTCTTCCCGTCCTGTTGCCAGTCCCACGTCTCAGCTGAGGGGACACGTTCTTTCTGTGGCCCAGGCCTGGCAGTCATTCTCTGCTCCTCTTTGTCTCTTACCCCAGGAAGCCCGGTCACCTCTCCCCACCACTCCGCTCCCCCTGGGGCCAAGCCACCTTCTGCCCGGGAGTTGCGGAGGCCTCCTAACTGGTGTCCCTGCGTCTACCCTTGACCCCAGTCTGTTCTCAGCTCAGAGCAGAGAGATCCTTGTAAAGTGCCAGCGAGTCCGTGCGGTTCCTCTGCCCAGAGCCTGGCAGCAAAGCTTTGTCTTGGGAGGTGGAGCCCTTGCGGTGGCTTCGGGTCACGCTGCAGTTCTGGGTCCTTCCCTGTAATCCCCGCTGGCTCCTCCCTGGTCCCCAGACACACCAAGCACAACTCGGATCTTCGAGCTCACTGTCCCCCTGTCTGGGACACTCTTGCTCAGAAATCTGCAGGACTCTCTCCTCATCTCCTTCCAGATATTCCTCAAATGTCACTGCCTGGGTGAAGCCATGTCTGGCCACCCTGGTAAAGTCACACCCCCTGCCCCTGCCATCCCCCCACCCCTTCTTGTCTTTTTTCTCCTTGGTGCTTACACCCCTGACCTGCTGTGCCTTTTACATGTTGGCCTTGTTTATTATGCATGTCCCCCATTTGAATGCGAGCTCTGGGCAGGGCTTTTGGTCTGGTTTGCCCAGCCCTTAAAATGCTGCCTGCTACACAGTAAGCACAGAATAGATACTTGCGGGATGAATGTATGGATGCCAATAGAGGGAAGTTCTCCCAGATGCCTGCATCCTGCTGCGGAGCAGCCTCCCGGCTATGCCAATGATGGCCAGCAGGTGGCACTGTGACCACAGCGATGGGAGGCCCTGGGTCCCCAGCCCCTTTTCTCAGAAATCCACTGGGGTAGAAATCCCTGCTTCAGAGGTGGAATGGCAGGATGTGGTGTGAGGGTGTATGTGCGTCCCAGGTCCGCCTGCTGGCTGCTTCTGTCTCCTGGAAGGACTCCAGAGAACCTGTGATTACTTCTGGACTGGTGAAGGTCACCCACCCCACCTCCCATGTCAGCCAGCTCCAGGTCTAAGTGACGGTGAGGTTTCTGGAATCTTTCATGGAGCCTTGGGACAGTCCTGCCTCCTCTGCTCCAGTCTTGGGTCCTATCTTGCTGTCCTGGGGCTCTCAAACTCTGTCCAGCCACCGCGAGTGTCCTTCTTCCCCTCTGTGGGAGATAAGGACTGCGCCCCGGCCCTGCATCCTGGGCTTCCACCATCAGCATTGGAGGGCACAGCAGGGACTCTGAGCCCAGCCAGAGTCTGTTCTGCCTTTGCTGTTTCCCACTGGGTGACCTCAGCCAAGTGCTCTGAGCCTCTGCCTTGTCTGGCCAGTGGGAGAGACAGGAGTGCCTGAAGGTTGTGGGAAGGGGAGCACTCACCCTCTGGTTCTGGGCCATCGTGGAGCTGGTGCCCTCAGAAGTGCTAGCTCCCATGGTGGGGGGCAGGGTGAGGACTGGCTGGGCCTGAGGGCAGCCAGGAGCGGCTCTTGGCTCTTGCTCCCTGGCGTCCTTAGACACCTCTGCAAGGCGTCTCCCACCTGTCTGCCACCTGCCTCGTGCTGTGCAGGGCCTCAGGGGACTGAAGGGCCCAAAAGTCTGCTCCTAGGTTCACAAAGCTAAAGATGGATGGAGAGGCAAGACTAACCTCCATGAAAAAAAAAGAAATAAAAAAATAGGAGACAAAGTCCCAGAGATGTCAGCGGCTGCTCATGATAGATGGTCCAGTGGGCAGGACATACGGGAAACCCCGTGAGCTGGCCAGAGGGACGGGGTGTGGGGCCAGGGACATGGCAGTGGGCTCCGGGAACAGCAGGCAGGCTGAGGTCACGGCTGAGGCTGTGGAGGGAACCGTCCTGGCATGATGCCCCTCTTCCCCCCTGGCTTGGTCTTGGGCTGGTTTCCAGAAGCTGCTCCTGGCCATGAACTGTGGTTCAGGACGGAAAGGAGGGACCAGCCGGAGGTGTCCTGCCACCTGGCTGGGGATGTGCCTGACACCAGCTGAGGCCACCTGGTGTCTGACCTGGCCCTGGCCCAGGGAACAGTTCTAAAGAGGGGTGTCTGTTCATGGACGCAGGGCAGGTGCAGAGGGCACCCCGTCCACTGAGGATGGCTTGGAGGAGGGGGCTGAGGACGGGTGCGCTTGCCCTGGGGGGTAGGACACTTCAGAGCCTGGAGCTGATGCCCTCCTCGGGACCCTGTGGATGGGAAACACGAGGACAGACTTGTCATTCTGTCCTAATGTCACCCTTAGAAAGCATGAAACTGCTAAGATCCTGTGAAGCCCCTACACCAGTGGATGACAAATAAACAGGCAGTGACCCCGTCTCCAAGTGAGACCCCACAACCGCGGTCCCGGAAGCCTTGGCCGGCTCACCTCCACCAGTGGGTTTCCCAGAGACCTTCAGGGTCGGTCCTGGGTTGCCACGGCTGCGTGTGGAGAGGGCCCCAGTGTCCGTCACCCCATCCTGTCCTCCTCCCCTCAGGAACGGAGGCCACATCCTGTCAACATGGTTGGCTTGGGGCCAGGCTTTGACCTGCTGTCTGTGACCCTCTCCCACTGTCCCCTCTTATCCTGGTTCCCTCACACTCTCTGAGGAAGGCGAGGCTGCAGGAAAGGACCTGGGGCCTGGACCCTCAGGGACTCTGTGCCAGGCCAGGCTCATTCCCCAGAGCAGCTGGCCTCTGTGGTCCCCATCTGCCAGGGATGCTGTCATCTTGGGTGGTCCCCGCAGGCACTGGGCAATGGCCCAGGCTGGTCCTGGAAGGCTGGCCACCTCTGTCCCTCTTCCTGCAGGCCTGGGCTTGGTGCCGTGGCCTGCCCCCGGCCTTCCCCAGCTGTCTGCCTGGCACTGAGGACTGGCTTCTCTGCATCTGGGTCCTTGGGCTGGGACAGTGTGTCTGCTCCAGACACACCCCTCCCCCACAGCGCAGAGCAGAGCGAGCGCTCACTTAGATTAATTAATCCGCTGCCCGGCCTGCTCCTCCAGCTTATCTTTTATTCATGGACAAGCAGCGTTCTCCGCTTTACCAGGACACGAGCATCAATATTTCATCTTGCTCAGCTCGCCAGCTCCCGGCTCCCTCCTCTTTGCTTTCCACTGGCTCTAGGACCCAGAGGGCTGGGCATGCTGGCCAACCCAGGAGTCACTTGCAGGCTGCCTTGGTGGGCCCCTGACCTGTCCTCTCCTGCATTGCTGGCAGACCAGGGCCCAGCCCAGACGCCTTTCTGAGTAAGTGAGTGGAGAGGCAGGGGAGGCAGAGCTGCGGGTGGAGGGAGTGAGGTCGAGTCCCAGGGTCTCTGGAGCCCCCCAGGGACAGGCTTTCTTGGTGGCATATCTTGGCTGAGTTGTCAGGATTGGAGATGAGGGTTGCCAAGGACCTGGCACAGGCCCTGCATGTAGTAAGTGCTCACTTTTCTTCCCCCCTTTAGACCAGGTGTCTTGTTCATTTTTTCTGTCCTGGTGCCTAAGCACTTGAAGGAGTGACTGCTGGAGGGAAGTGACAGAGCCGGCAGGAGCTCTCGTCCTTCTCAGCCCCTTAGCTTCTAGACCCTCAGGCCTCCAGTAGGTGCTCACACCCAAGGGCTGGACTTCACATCTGGAGGGACTCAGGGCTGACAACCAAGGTCCCTGGGGACCTCTGGCATACACCCCTGAAATGCAAAATTGAGTGTTATATGCAACTGTGTGTGAATTCACAAAGTGATTGTGTGTAAAGAGTATTAAGTGTGCCTGGGAGTGTGTGTGTGTGTGTGTGTGTGTGTGTGTGTGTGAGAGAGAGAGAGAGAGAGAGAGAGAGAGAGAGAGAAAGAGAGACAGGGAGAATGGGTGTTTTTTCCTGGGGGAAGGTCCCTGGCATTTATGGGAGTCTCAGTGGGGTCAATGAACTACAAAAGGTCACAAATACTATATTTTAGATGTTTTCCCCTTTATTGTGCTGGGGGTTGAAACCCGGGTCTTGCACTTGGGGAGCCGGGGCTCTATCACGCAGCCACACCCCCTGCAATAGACACGGTATTCCAGGCAGGCCAAATCTCCTCTTTTTAATGTGGAAGGGAGAGCACTAACGGGATCATAAGCACAGGAGCCACCTGCAAGGGGCACGTGTGAATACAGGCATTACGGATAAATGGGCGTGTGCATTTGTGAGTGTGTGAACCTGTGAGTGAGAGCGAGTGTGAGTGTCTGAGTATGTGAGCGTGTTGGTCTGGGGAGGCTCTGGGGCTGTGGAGGAACCTGCTGCCATCCTGGGCTGGAGGCCCCTGATGGAGCAACCCACAGCTGGCCTACGGCTGGGCTCAGCGGTCCCTCCCGAGCTGGCAGCTACCCTCTCTCTCTGCGCTGGGCTGGTGACCAGAGGGTGCCAGCTGGCCAGGTCACAATCTGGGGCGTTGCTCTGGCCCTGGATGTTGGGAGGGCCCTGGCTGGAGGCAGCCGTGTCACACCCGGCTCTAGTGTGCAGGGCGGAGGCTTCCGATGGGGAAGGGGCACCGAGGGGGGAGGGGCACCGAGGGGGGAGGGGCACCGAGGGGGGAGGGGCACTGAGAGGCTCTTCTGCTCCTGTCCTCACCCCTATGCCTGGCGCCTCAGGAATCCTGCCGTGAACCGTGCAGACAGACCCAGAACCCAGCTGGTCCGTCCACCCTGTCTCCAGCTCTCTGTGGAGCTGTCCCCAGCATCTTGCTCCTGGGAAAGCCCAGCTCTCAAAGGCCACCAAACAGAGCCAGCCGGCGCGCCACTGCTCTGCCGCCTCCACCGCCCTGCCGCCCCGGGCCTTGCTCAGGGGCCGCAGCAGCCCCTGGACACCTCCGCAGGCTACACCGGACCAGGACCCCGGCCCTGCTCTCCCCCGTGTCTGCTGGCTCGCTCCCTCACTTCCTTCCAGGCTCCGCGGAGGTGTTGCCTCCTGTTTAAGGCCCAATCCCACCCCCTCCTGTGGACCTTCTAGTTCCTACACACTACCGCAGCAGGTCTGCTGGCACACCAGCTCCTCAGGTGTCTCTGTCGGGCACCTTCCGTCCCCTGCCAACACAGCGAAAGCTCCCCGAAGTCAGGAAGTTTGTATTTTGCCCACCAGTTCATCTGTAGCAATGCTGGCTACCAAGGGGCTGCCTGCTTAGGACGACCCATGGGTTATGGTTTCTCCTCTGGCCTAAGTGCCAGAAAAAAATCTGGGTTTGTCTTGGAAAGCTGATGTTCATTTATTTATTTGATATTTTTATTGAGCACCTACTGTGTGCCAGACAACGTCCTGGATACTGTAAAGAGTGTGATGGACAAAATAGGCAGCCTACTTATTTTCTGCTGGTGTCTGTCTGTCTCATGGGTTCTGAGGATCTTGTCCTGTTTTCTTTGCTGCTGTGGCTGCCCTGCACCCAGAGCTAATTTAGTGAAATTTTCTGAGTATAAAAATGTCCTTTCTGATCTCATCTCATTGTCCCACTTTCCTTTTCCCTGTGTCTTGATTGTTTTTAATAGGAAAGGGACCCTGGACCTGGACTGGGACCCTGGACCTGGGCCAGGACCCTGAGTGGCTGCTGGGGACGGAAGCTGTCTTGGTCTCTCCCTCAGTCACTACCTCTGCACCTCCCCTCTGTCTCTGCCACCTGCTTCCATCTTCTCTAGCCCACGGATCTGCTTTCCTACTATTGCTTTGATGAAATTATCCATTTAGATATTTAACCTCATAATATTATATACATTCTTTTAAGCTACTTTAAAAAATGTTTTTGTACCAGGAATTTCACCCAGGGGCACTTAAC
The DNA here is from genome assembly GCF_052094955.1 of Ictidomys tridecemlineatus. Classification (NCBI taxonomy): domain Eukaryota; kingdom Metazoa; phylum Chordata; class Mammalia; order Rodentia; family Sciuridae; genus Ictidomys; species Ictidomys tridecemlineatus. The sequence goes on from NC_135480.1 coordinate 102,655,234, forward strand.
CACTGAGTCATATCCCCAGACCTTTTTACCTTTTTTATTTTTGAGACAAGGTCTTGCTAAATTGCTTAGGGCCTTGCTAAATTGCTGAGGCTGGCCTCCTCGAACTTGCCATCCTCCTGCCTCAGCTTCCTGAGTCTCTAGGCTTACAGCTGTGTGTCACTGTGCATGAGTTAAACTATTTCAAAAACTTTTGGCAGCAAAAAATGTGCATAGCTTATTGTTATAGATGAATGCGAGTGTGTGCAGGAGCCTGGTGGGGGCTGGCTGTGGAGGGAGGGGCTGGGCACAGATGGAGGATTCCCTGGAGAGGAAGTTTAGAGGGCACAGCTCCTTGTGGCTAAGAGTCAATGTCACTTGCCCACCTACAGCCCAGCAGTTGCTGGGTCGGGATGTACTCTGTCACCAACCTGCCATCACGTCCAGCCCACCTTGGATTTCTGTCTCATTCCCAGGGGAATTGTGTCCCTGGCTCCCTGTTACCACCACAGTGACTGGGTGACTCTTGTCATCTGATGTTTAGTGCCAGCAAAAGGGGTGGTTGGAAGTGGAGAGCAGCAGTTGGCCAAGGTCTGGAGGTGGGGACCCTCGGGAAGAAATTGCAGATGTTGGGTAGAAGCAGGTAGACCAAGAGCCCAACAGCCACACGCCAAAGACCTCCCCTCCTCTCCCTCCAGGAACCACACCCCCCATTCAGCACTGTGGCCTTAAGCTAGTTGCCTGAGGTGGGGGACAGGGGTGTGGTAAGGACAGAAAGGGACTTTGGCCTGAAAGTCAGAGGCAGAGGCACCCTCATTGTCCCTGTGGCCCTGGTCTGGGCTCTCACTCTGCCTATACCTCTTCTTTGTTCCTTGTCCCCACCCCCTGACATGTCCTAGTCAGGAGGGAAGCAGCTCCCTCGGTGCCCTGGCTGGGGCTGTACCTCGCAACAGCGGATAGGGCCCGCGCCTTCCAACAATCAAGTCACTTTTCTGTGCTTCAGTACCCACATCTGCACATCAGAGTCATGATAGTGCATATCTTAGAGGGTTGTGGTAAGGATTCAATGAGTTAATAGAATAGAACATCCAGCAGGGTGCCTGCGTGCAGAGGGTCCTCGGTAGGTATCACCCACCATTTTTATCACACGAGGAATTCTAGAAATCCTCCACACGATATATTTTCCACACGTTCTCACCCTGAAATTCTTCCTCTGCTTATTTTTTTGGGATGGTAGCACTTTCAAAACTCCTTTTCAGAAACATGGGTCAGTACCTCACAACACAGCGTCGGGGTTAAGAACAGGGACTTGAGGTCTGGCTAGCTGGGTGACAGTCAGGTGGTTCTACAGCCTCTCTGAGCTTGACTTTCTTTTCTTTCGGTAATGACAGACTCTGAAAGATTCTTCACCACAGTGTGCAGCACAGCATGGGGGCCGGTCCAGGGAGTCGACTCACCACACCAGGCCCCCACCCACGCCCACGAGGCTGGTCCTGGCTTGGACTCCAGAGGTGACTGTGCCCATTAAGCCCCCTCCTAGGTGAGAAGATTGTGGCAGGGGAGAAGTGACTTTCCAAGTATTGTGAACTTGGCTCAGGCTGGCTCTCTCTAGAGGCCTGGCACAGGGGGCCATTGTTCCTGGCAGGATGGGGGTCATTGTGTGCTTTGTCTCTGACCTGAAACCTGGAGGGACCTACAGGGACTTGGGGGCATTGCTGGGAGGGGCATCAGGACACAGAGTGAAGCCCCCACCCTGCCCCCACCCTGCCTGCTCTTCTCAGCTATGGGGTCCCCTGATCTGCCCTCCCCCTCTGCTCCCTGGGCCTGGCCCCTGGGGGACAGCTCTGTGCAGGAGTGGGACCCAGGTGCCGCCTTGGCCCCTCAGTCATGGCCTCTCTGATATCTCGAGGCCTCTGCAGATCTCAGGAAGGATAAAGCCTGGCCCAAACAAGGGGATAAGCTTTAGCCATGTTTTCATTTTTTTTTTTTTTACTGAGATTGTAATGGAGAAAAAAAAAAAAAGTCAAGTAAAAAATAGCCCCATCTGGACCGAGCAGGAGAGAAAGCAATTTCCTTCTGAAATCTCTTTTTCTGATTCTCGAAAAATGCAATTTGGAAATGTCCTGGTGGCTCTGGCTGGGGGGTGGACCAGGCCACCTACAAGGCCTGAAGCACCAACCTATTCCCCATCCTCTTACTAACCCAAATCCATCATGTCCGCCACCCTGCCCATTAGACCATCACCCCACTCGCCAATCCATCCAGCCCCAGCCAACCTATCATCCCTCGCCGTGCCACGCCACCAACCTCTAAGCAACGTGCTGACCAGCTCACCAACCAGATCACCCACCAGCCGACCAATTTGCTAACCCACTGATCTGCTAATCAACCAGTTCTTTCACCACCCCACTAATTAGCCTATTGACCAACTCACCAATTAATTCATCACGCCACTGTCCACTCAGAGATAGACATGGCACGGTATTATTGACAGAAAAGATTTAATATAAAGAACTGTTAATTATGAGAGATGACCTACTAGAGCAGGGGATTACTACCTGCTGTAAAAATACAGGGACAAGGGGCTGGGGCTGGGGCTCAGTGGTAGAGCGCTCGTCTAGCACGTGCGAGGCCCTGGGTTCCATCCTCAGTACCACATAAAAATAAATGAATAAAATAAAGATATTGTGTCCAACTACAAAAAAAAATAGTAAAAAAAAAAATACAGGGGACAGGGCAGGGGCTTGTCTCCGTGTCCCCAGCGCCCCACTCTCCTTCCTAGGCTGACCCCTGAGCCTTTGCTAGAGAAGGCACAGCCCGGCCCACAGGATGCCCAGCCCTTTGCTGCTGTGCTGCAGGAGGCAGGCCACCCTCTGCGGTGCTGGTTGCCCTGAGCTGCTGATGCCTGATGCAGGGACTGGGAGAGAAGCCATTTCCTCAGCAGCATCCTTCCTGCCCCTGTGCTGACAAAGCCTAGCTAGGAACCAGGCATTAAAGGAGAAGGGTTTCCAGGGCCCAGCTCCCTGGCCAGGCAAAGAAGGGTGGAGTCAAAGCTGAGTGGCAGAAGGCCCTGCACAGGGCGCCCATTCCCTCCCACTCCACCAGCCCACAACCCTCTAACCAACACGCCTGCACCCACCAACCAGGCGTCTACCCACCCGCCCACCGTCTGGAGCCTCGTTGGCGCAGGTGCTAGGCCACTCCAGGCACTGTGCTCGGCGGTGACGGGGAGAGTGGGAGAGCGTGGAAGGATGGTCTTCACCCTCAAGGAGAGGCCCTCAGGGGTGATTTGTCCAGATCTGCAACATCTGCAACCAACGCCTATGACTAGCTATGGGCCAACAGGGGCCTGTCACACAGGTGACATCCCTTAAATGCACAAGCAAATTGCTTAATGGTATAGAAGAGCTTCCGGAGGAGGGAGAGTGGTCTGGGCTTTGATGAACGAGCAGAGTGGACACTTGGACTTGGAAAGGGAGAGGGAGGAAGGTGGGGACAGGCATCTCTGGGACCCTAGTGTCAAGAAGGCCCAGGCGCAGGAAGACATGCATGTGACGGGCTCACTGAACTGGAGCCCCCATCACACTAGCTCTCAGAGGCCTGCAGGGAGAGAGCATCCCTCTTGTCTCATTGTCCCATTGAGAGGGATGCAAATCCACCATTAGCTTTTTCTTTCTCAGATGGTGGACAGGGTTTCCAGCTAATGGGGCTCTTCCTTTTTCTTTAAGGACTAAACTGGGATTAAAAGAAGTTTCAGGGTCTGGGGATTTAGCTCAGTTGGTAGAATGCTTGCCTCACATGCACAAGGCCCTGGGTTCAATCCCCCGCACCACCAAAGAAGTTTCAGCTGGACATGATACCTGCCTAATCCTGGGGAGTTGGGAGGCTGAGGCAAGAGGATCACAAGTCCAAGACCAGCTTTGGCCACGCGTAGCAAGACCCTGTCTCAAAGTAAACTAAGAAGGGGGCTGGGATATGGCTCAAGCGATAGTGCATGTGTGCAGCCCGGATTCGATCCTCAGCACCACATACAAACTAAGATGTTGTGTCCGCCGAAAAAACTAAAAAATAAATATTAAAAAAAAATAAACTAAGAAGGGTTGGGGATATAGCTCATGGTAAAGTGCCCCTGGGTCCAATCTCATTACCCTCCACCCCCAAAGTTTCATCCAACATGAGGCAGACATCAGAAGGAACTTCCAGTCTAGACCAGCTGGAGGCTCAGGAATCTGATTCTCTGTAGACCTTGAAGAAGAGAGACTCCCCTGCATCTGGGCTCACTGCACAGAGGCAGGGGGATAACTGTGATGACCCTTCTTAACCTTGTTATAAAGTTTCCCATGGCCCAGGTCCACCTGCTCCCAGATTCCCATCAATGGCTCAAGTGCCATTAAGTATCTTGAAATAAAAATCTGACTTCAGAATCAATTGATGGAGAAAGGTTCTCCAAACATTCGCCAGCGAGAGTAATTAAATTCCGATAGGAGAAGATGGAGCGGTTGGTGACGACCGGGTGGTGGGGGCAGCGTGCTGGCGCCGGGCTGCTGAGCAATGAAATCGCGGGTGTGCGCAGCCCAGAGCTGGCAGCCGCACAAAGGAAATTGGAGCAGTCAAATATTTCCCTCCTCGTTGAGTTCCATTTACATGTTTATAATAGAGGTTCTTAAGGCCCTAATGAGAAGGCTGCTCATTGCAGGGAAGAGGATGATTAAGGCTCTGCCAGACGAGATCAGGGACAGGAACAAAGGCCTGTTAATTACCACAGAGGGACAGAGGAGAGCCAGGCTCTGCTTGCAGCTCCCCCAAAGCCTCTCCAGACCGTGCCTTCCTGTTTTCCCAGGTTCACCTTTGCCTCAGCCCAGGTGATTTCTGCGGAGTGCATCGGGCAGATCCCCAGCGCTAGTGGCTCTGGGACATTTTCCACCTCCGCTCCCCAGGGATTAATTTCAGGCTGCACCCAAGGGGCCCAAGAAGATCCCTCATCTGGAGCTGCTTCGCTGGGGGCTGGAGCTTGGAGGAAGCATATTGCTTGAGTGCTTGGCTGTTGCCTGAGCAGGAGGAGGCAGCCCACCTGAACCTGCAGAGCCTTGAGGAGATCACCCCAGGCACTCTTTCTACCTTCTGGATGCCCAGGAGATGAGAATGTACCTGTGGAGATCCAGGCCGGAGCTAGTGACTGGCCAGGCCTTCTGATGCTACGGTGGAGAGAACTTGCCAAGCTGGTTTCAAGGCCTCTTTAGCAGCCAGAGTTGAAGGTACAGTGGGAAAAGTATAGGCTTTGGGTCAACAGATCAGGGACAGGAACAAAGGCCTGTTCATTACCACAGAGGGGCAGAGGGGAGCCAGGCCCTGCTTGCAGCTCCCCCAAAGCCTCTCCATTAGGTGTGCTGTTTCATAGTGTGGTGTCCTGTGCAGGTTATTGACCTCCCTGGGCCTCAGACTTCATCTGTAAATGGTCCAGTCTCACCTGCCACCCTGGGTTGGTTTGATGACTCAGTTAGAAAAAGCTGACCCAATCTGGCACACAGTAGGTGCTCAGTCTATGATGGTGACCTTTCCCCCCAACTTCCTTGGGGGCTGGATTGGTGTTCTGAGGATGAAGACCTAGGAAGTCTTTACCTATGACTCACAAGGACATGAGGCTGAGTGTGTGCAGTGTCCACGGCCCTCAAACCTGTACCTGCTGATGGCTTGTCTGTTTGTGGTAGAAATGTCTGGGAATATCGAGGGGGAAGAGGAAATCTTAGGCCAGAGAATGGGTACACCGCTTGTCGAGTGTCCCTTCAGGGCTCAGAAGATAAGGGGAAGATGACATAGGAGATGAAAGCCACGGATTTGGGGAGCTTCCTGATTTCCCCATGAGGAAGAGGGATCAAAGGAGTAAGAGGAGTCATGTAAAGCAGAGTGAACCTGGAAATTGAGTGAAACTTGCTGATGATGGTTTTGTAAAGGTCCAAAGCAGAGGCTTCTTAATTCGAATCCAAACTGAGAGCCCCACGCTCCCTGGAGGAGATGGTGTTGTCTCGGGTCTTCTCAGGGTCAGTCCTGGGTGGTGGGGCTCAGAGGCTGTTACCTGAGGGGAGGACTGGGTGGCTGGGGACAGGCAGCTGGGAAAGCCACAGGGCTCCTTTGCTTTCTGTGGAGCTTTCTGTGGAGCTGTCCGTGGTGCTGGCCATCGTTCCCTCCTGGCACTGCCTGACTGGCCACCCCTGCCCCCTCCAACCTGAGGCTCTGCCAGACTTGTCACCGGCAGAGCTCCCACCCCAGTCCTCAGTGCTGAGGCCTGAGCAAGTACCAGTGCCTTCAGACATCCTGATCACTAACCCCAGCCTGCACCCAATGCTGATCTGAAGCCCAGCTCTACCCCTCATCCCTTCCTCAATCACTAGCATCACTTCCAACCTCAACCCTAGTATTGATTTGAACTTGGGGTTGGGTACAGCACTGGCTTCTCCCTCCCTCAGCTCCCCTCTCTGGTCACTGTGATCATGGTTGAGCCTTTGTGGCAGGCACGGAGGGGTACAGAAGTATGTCCTATATGATTCTTTCTCTTGAGGACCTTGGCTGTGTGCTCCTCCTGCACTCGCTGGCAGACGGAGGAGCCCAGGCATTAACAATGGTCAGTGTCAGCATAGGTAGCATTCTCCCAGAAGAACGTCTTCAGAGGAAATGCCACCATCATTTCCCAAAGGCAAAGGGAGTGGGCTGCGGAGTGCACTATGGAGTGCTTTGCATTCTGCCACGGTTCTGCCCCTGCTGCGTGTCCATGACTTCTGCATCCCAGAGCCTTTGGGCCACTGTACATGTAGCACAGGTGCGGGGAGGAAGAGAAGAGCTTCTCCTCTCCCAGGGACAATAGAACAGAGGGGGACACAGTCCACCTTGTTTGTATGTAAAATTCTGAGGAGTCCTGACTAGTGCAGGAAGTATCAGGCACAGAGTGCCCACCATGGCAAGTCCCTCACAGATCTCCACACCCTCACTGAACGGAGTGAGAAAGTCAAAGGTCCAGAGAGGTTAGGTGACTTGCCTCTGATCACAACAATAGTAGGTGGAAGAGTTAGGAACTGAATAAATCCTTCTGGCTGCCAGTCCTAGAAGCTGAAGAGGACCAAGGAGGAGACTTCCTGCAGGAGGTGAGTTTGGGGAAGGGGAGGGGACAGGGACTTCTCAGCTGAGGGCCATTGTCAGGAGGGGTAGGCTTGGGGCTGAGGAGGGAGTTGAAGAGAGATTCGTCCCGGAATGGATGAATGCTCTGTGGCCTGTCTGGACTTGGCCTCTGTCCAAGGTCAGTCACCGGGGACAGTTCAGAGGGAGCAGAGGACATGCCTAGGGGAGTAGCAGTCCTTCCTCCTTGCCTGGTTCCCCAGCTGGGCCTGTTCTCTGATGAGATGGAGAAGGGGGATGAGGGGAATGGCACCAGAAGAGGACATGTGGCCTTCTCGGGGTTGATGGTAAGGCCCCCATGTCTTGGTTGACTGACTCTCCATTCACTGCCCCCAGGTTCCCTTCTTCTCTCCCCATAGCCACCATCCTGGACCAGGCTGTGCCTGACCCCATGTCTTCCCTCCTGCTCACAGCCAGAGGGATCTTCCTGAGATCTTTTCCCTGCCAAATTCCACCCCACCCTTCTCCTTGGCTTTCTGGATCCCTGAAGCTTGCCCAAGCTGAGACACTACTAAAGCCAAAGGGAGCACTATGAACAGCGATGCAGGGGCCGCAGGCACACCAGGGTGCTCCCTGCGGGCCCTCAGGGCTTCCCCTGCCACCCTCAGCTCCTGAGCAGCTGCTACCTGCCAGGCTCAGGCCATCGGGCAGCTTCCCGGTCCTTGGAATGGAAGTCGAAGAGGCTGAGTCCGGTCCAGCTGTCTACTTACTTCCTGGCTGAGACCTGGGCCTGGGCTCTTCTCCTCTGTGCTGAACTCTGTAAAAAGGGATGATTGTTCCCGCTCTGCTCATTTCCCAATGAGACATAGAATATGCCAGTACTTGGCAAACAGATGTACCGAATACCTGGGGCTTGTTGCAGTTATTGTCCCCATTTCCTGCCCAAATTTTGGCCCCAATTATTTACATTTGAGTTTAAATTCCCTCTACAATGGAGCCTTGTTCCCTGCGTTTGCTGCTGTCATCCTCTGCAGCCTGCAAATTACTCATTGTCCCCCTCCCCATATTAGTCACAGCTGGCCAACCCCATGCAGGGGAAGTGGCATCTTTTTTCCCTGCCTGCCATAGCACAGCCCTGGGCACCCAGAAAGAGCCCCATCATGTTGATTCCAGGTTGCTGAAGTCCATCTTTAGCTCAACGGTTCTCAAACTTAAGCCCATCTCAGAGTTTCCTGGTGGTCTGGTTAAACTCCAAATTACTGGCTCCCACCCCCCGATTACTGATGGAAGAGACAAAAGGTGGGACTTGAGCGTTTGCATTTCTAAGAAGTTCTCAGGTGATGCTGATGCTGCTGGTCCGGAGACCACAGTTTGAGAACCGCTGCTGCTCTCAGCAAAATCCTTGCCTGCCCTTCCAGTCTAAAGGGGCTGAGTGGAGATGGCTTCCTGGGAAGAATGGGGGTGGAGTGGGGAGCAGCACTTCAGACACCCTGGAATGCAGCCCTCCACTTCCATCTCAGTGTTGGATGTCCTCAGCCAGAGCTTCGACATTCAAGTTTATCTGCGTGGAGCAATTAGAGGGAGGGAGCAGAGCAGGAAGGCGGCTGCATATTTCATGTTGTTCCAGGCTTTGAAGGTCCCAGGAAGGCCGGCTCATGCGTGACAGTCGCAGTCAGTGACAGCTTCATCCTAATGAGGGATGGGGAGATGCACCCTGCTGGGTCGGGGTGCAGAGGCAGGGGCTCCTCAGAGGTGTAGGAGGATGGGCGGGATGGGGAGGGCAGGGGGCCCCTGTGACTATGGATGGAAGATGGAGCAGAATCTGCTATTGCTCTGGGTCCTCCTGTTGCTTCACCCCCTTCTCCCCAGCATGCAGGGTAGTGGTGAGATGCCTGGAGGATCTTCCAGTGCTGTCTCTAAGGGCCTGCCTCCACCCCCAAGGGTAATTCTGGGACATCCCTCCCCTCCAGAGAGACATTTCAATACTATCAAAAGCTTCTGGCAAAGCAAAGCCAGGTTCCTGAAACTGTCCCCAACTGGGTTCTGGTGGCACTGAGAGCCTCTAAATCACCAGAGAATAGGGCTCATTACTATTCAGTTTCAGATCTGCACCCTGTTTGCCTCTTCCCACTCCATCCTCCACCCGACCTCCCCCAGCAGGGACCAAGGCCCTTTCTAAAGAGCTTATAATTGAGGTCTTGGGAAGAATCTCTGAACTTTCCTAAAACAGCACCTTCCTTTGCCTTAGTCTTACATGCATGATGCCACCCTCAGCACAGTGCTGATGTAGGAATTTGGCATCTGAGATCCAGGGTGCTGGGGAGTGAAGGGGGCGAGGTCCCTGCTCAGATACAAGGCTTGGGGGCCCTTTCTGGGAGCAGAGTGGGGTGGTGTGTAGGCCCAGGGCCTTCTGGTATAGCCTTAAAGGGCTCTGGGCACCTGGAGTTGGCTGCAGTGACAAACGTGCCCTTTTGGGGCTCTGTAGGGGCCCGTGACAACCTCTGATGTGTCACAGAACCATTTTGCATTGGTGACTCTGGATTTCTTATTCACAGACATCGTAATTCTCAGTCTGGGCGAGGATGGGGTCTGCACAGAGCGGGTTCCGGTACAGGACTGTGCAGACTCTCCTTGCTGTGTGCTGTCCTAGTCTTGCTTGGGGTCTAGAGCTGTGTTTGGCCTTCAAAGGTACCCTTAGTGGGCAGGGCCTTGGGAGGTGGGAAGGGAGGGTGGCCGAGCCATCTGACTTTCAATCAGATGGATTCCAGATTGGATCCTGCCTTTGCTTCCTCGTGTCTAAGGGTTGACCTTGGACAAGTCATGTGACCTTTCAGAACTTCGGTTTGCCCTCTTGAAAATGGGGATGATGATATCAGTTTTGCAGGGGCACCAGCACGGTGCTTGGCACCTGCAAGCCCTAAAAAACAACACACAAGACTTTAAGCAGGATGCCTCAGAAAGCTGTTTAGGGTCTCACCTGGCCCCAGGGCCTCTTCCCTCCAGCCCAGACCAGGTGGAGCCAGAGACCAGCCCTCGAGGCCCCTCCCTCAGAGTGGTTGGAGTGAGCATTCAATCCTGATTAGCTCCACTGGGCTCCCTCGTAACCTTTTCATTAGGAAATTATGTTTAATAGAAATTGTTCTGACACCTCTCAGCAGTGTTTCCCTGCAATTCATTACCATGGGGAGGTGGGGGAGGGGGAGGAGGCCGAGCAGCCCAGCTCCATGGGGGAGGGGCCACCTGTCTCCCCACCCTGTCCCTGGTTCAGCGGCTGCAGTGTGCGTAGGACAGGGATGTTCCAGCTTGGCATCCTCACGGAGGATGGGCCTGGCCTGCTCTCAGTCCCTCTCCTGATTTGGGACTCCCCAGCTGTTGCCAATGGTGCCCGTGTGTTAGGGCACATGCAGTTCTTGTTTTGTCCTCATACTGTGTGTGGGGGGGTAAGTAGGAGGGCAGCACTCCCAGCTGGGCCCTCTCCTAGGCTGCCGTCTCTATACCCTCTCTGCTCCCTTCCCCCCCAGGGCCTCGCCGGGTGAACCCCCTCCAAGTCTGCTCATGCTGGACTTTCCTCCCTTCTGCACCTGGTCCCAGGGAGATGAGGTGTTGACACCTTTCTCTCACCTGAGCCAGGGGTGACTGGCTTGCCTGCTCCTGCCAGGTTGGACCAGGGAAGGCTGAGGCGAAATTCCTTTGCCTTATCAATCCATCTGGGGCCTTGGGGTTTCGTTTTGAGGACCAAGGCCTTCCAGAATCCTCCTGTCTCTCCCCTAACTCCAGGCGGTACTGTGTTGGTCCTCCTTGGTGGCCAGGGGCCAGGCCAGTGAGGAATGCTGATGGAGAGTCACTTCACCTTCCCTTTCTGCCCACTTTCTTGCAGACCCGACAACCAACTGAAAAGTTCTCTGTGTTCCTCCTCCTGGGTCCACGGCTGCTGCTCTTCCACCCATGGTGCTTGGGGTTTTCTGCCTGGCCAAAGGAGGTGGCCCTCATCCTGTTTGCCCTTGAAGAAAGAGGACCTAGGAACATGGCTTCCAAAACAGTGCTTGAGCTCTGGGGCCAGCCCTGAGGCCGCTGCGTGCCTTTCTGACCCGGCAACGGGTGAGACCCCCTTGCCACTCACCACCCAATGTCTGAAATTAGCAGCAGCCTAATCTCTCCCTGCCATATCACTCAGTGGGGTAATTGTGCAGGAAAAAAAATGTATTAAAATGCAAAACACTCAGTTGTACTTCTTTATGTTAAATCCCTTCTTCGCTCTATCTCCCTTTTAATTTTACAAGGTTTTTTTCCTCTCTCCCCCTTTTATAAAGAGGAGAGCTGGGTATGCAGGGAATCATTTCAACTCTCCTATAAATCTCCAAAATGAATACTTAAATTCGAGGAAAAAAAATACATTCTTACACCTTTAATTTCCCTGCTATGAAGTATAATGAAAAAGCCTGATTATTTTTAATTCTTCCCTTTAATAATTCAGCGGCGGAGTGATTTAAGACTAGGATTCATAATTACCTTTCCGCTTTCTTGGCAAATGGAGTTTTAATAGAAATGAGAGCTCTGGCGACTGAAATGGATTTCAACAGGTCGCTGGGGGGGGGGTCAAGCCTGACACCAATTGGTAGAGGAGTGTTCTAGGTCCCCCAGGATGTGAGGTCTGGATTAGATACCTGGGCCCCGGTGGGGGACAGAGGGGGAAGAACATTGCCTGCACTTGCTGGGACCAATTGTCAAAATAGAAACAGAAGGTCACAATGTGGTGTCGAATGACCCATGTGTCCTGCAAGGTAGAAACTGGTGAGAACAACAGGAGGAAAGTGTTCTGATTAGCAATAATGAGCTAACAACTGTGGTGTTAGTGATAGGAGTCACTGTTAATTGAGTAAATGCTATGTGCTTCGAAGCCATTCTCTCTTCTACCCTTCATATAACCTATTCTATATGTGGGAAAACTGAGGCTCAAAGAGGAATAAAACAAGATAAACTCAAGGAAAATCACAGAGCTGGGGTCTGAGCTCAATTCTGACTCTGAAGCCACCACTGCCCTTTTCTGACAACCTTCCCAAGTACCCAGAGTCCATTACCCAGACATTAGGGGCATAATGCAGACATGCTGGAGGGGTGGGGTCCTGGATAGACCATGCAAAGGGCCCCAGACTCTGATCCATTGTCCTTTGGCTTCCAGACATCAAGGAAATCATTTGTATGTACCTCAGTTTCCTCATCTATAAAGTGGTGATAAAAAAAAACTGACTTGTCTAGTTTAAGCAACTGTAATGAGATTCAAATGTGAAAATACACATGGAAAAGCCTTGTAAATCCTAAATTTCTCTACAAGGCTGAAGTAGAATTACTGTTATTTGAAAATAGAAGACTTAAAATGGATCTATTCTTATTCTACTCCAAAGCTGTTTCTCCTACCACCTGCACACACAGACTTCCCACCAAAATCCAGCTCTGACTTTACCACCTCCTCTGGGAAGCCTTCTGGATTGACTGCTTTCAGGATCTGTTGTTTCATGACCCTCTTCCTGTCTCTTTCTCTATATTTCACATTTGGTTGTTGGAGTCCTTCGGTTCTTTGACACAGCAGAGTTGTGCATGTCTCTGTGCCTCCTACAGACACTGTCGAGACCCAGGACAGAGCTTTTGGACTTCCTTTATTCTAGAAGCTCAACACTTCAGGATGTAACACGTCAGTACAATGGGTTCATTACCAAAACAGAGACACAGGTGGTTCCAAACCAAGAAATACTGGTATTGGGCTGTGAGGCATGAAGTAAAACACCCATGCAGACATGTGTGCATGCACACGCACACGCTCACACACACAGAGGCACCCCCACACCTGCGCCTGGTTCCCTAGAACTTGCCTATATTGTGGCTATCCAGTTAGGGCTTGTACCCAACACTAATTTTATAGTTTATCAAGTGATTTCCTGTACATTAAAGAAAATGGTTCTCTTGACAGCCTCCAGCAGAGAGAGGTCTGGGAGTGGGGATCGCTGTTCTCTTTTCAGAGCAAAAGAGGTGTCTTGCCTGACCATTCCTCCGGGAATCCGGGAGTCCTGGCCATCAGACTCCCAAGCCTTGGTTCTTTTGGACAGGGCTGTGGCTGCAGCGAGTGGGTTCTGGAAAGTGTTCTAGGGAGAAGCTGAGGGGAGGTGGCAGTCGGGGGGCTCAGGACCTCCAGAGGCATGAGCCTGGGAGGCGGTGCCCTTCTTGGGTCCAGCAGGCATCCGAGTTCTGACCGCATGTGTGTCCCTCTGAGCCTGGCTGTGGCCTGGCCTTGCTGAAGACCTGGGAGCTGAGCCTCCTTCTTCTGGAGTCACCCTCCTCCGGCTTCTGGTGACTCTGCCCCTGGGGGCCTCAGCAGGAAAGGAGGGGCTGGAGTCTGAGGAGGGGTGCCGAGGACCTCCACCCAACCTTGGGTGGGTTGCCGCTTCCCCTCCTCCCAGTAATGCTCCCTGGAAGGAGGAGGCAGCAGAGGGGCCTGGCGGCACTTGAGGCCTGATTGGGCATAAGTGTCTGATAATGACTCCCATCAAATGTCAAGCGGCCGTGCTGCGGCTCCTGGGGTTGATTGCTCCCTCTGGGTGGTGGGGGAGTCTGGCCCTGGATGCTTCTCCACTGCGGAAATCCCACCCAGGGCTTTGTCTGTGAGGGAGCTCTTCCTGGCTGTGAAGGGCCCCACGCTCAGGGCTGCTCTCCTGCGCCCAGCTCCCGGCCTCCCCCGACCTGGGAACTGCCAAGTGTTGGCATGGCAGGGGTCAAGATGGTGGAGAGAGTGGGGCTGAGGTTAGAACGGACCCTACCTGCCCTGGGGGTCCCAGGACTAGCAACTGGATAGCGGAGGCAGAAGCTCAATTGGGTTCTTGGCAGAGAATGTCCCCCTCCTTCAAGGTCCTGTGGGCTGTGGCTTGGGCCTCTTCTGAAGTACCACTGTTACTAGTACTTAAACCATCCCCAAATTCAGTTATTTAAAACAGGAAGATTTCTGATTCCTCAAGAGACTCTGGGTTAACTGGTGGTTCTTCTCGTCTTACCTGGGATCTTTCAAGGACCTGAGGTTGGCTGTGGGGTGAGGGGGCACCTATGCTGATCTAGGATGGGCTCTTGGGTTTGGGGTCAACTGTCCATGGGCTGGCTGAGGGTGGGGTGTTAGCTCCTGTTACTAGAACAAAATACCTGAAATAGGACCTTGAAAGATAGGGAAGGTTCATTTTGGTTCATAATTTTCTAGGTTTCAGACCCTGGTTGGTTGGCTCATTGCTTTGGGGCCCTGTTGGCAGGAGCATGTGCTTGAGGAAGCTGCTCCCCCCATGGCCTGAACCAAAGGCAGAGAAAGAGGGACAGACCAGGGTCCTATGTCTCCTTCGAGGACATGCTCCCAGTGATCTAAAAACCTCCCATTAGATCCTTCCTCTTCAAGGGGCCACTGCCTCCCAATAGCACCAGGGGCTGGGGACCAGGTCTTACCACATGGGCTGTGGGGGACACTTTTCAACACCATAAACTCACGGCCTTCACAGAATGCATCAGGACAGCGGGCCTCTCCCCGGTTTCTCCTCCTCCTCCAGCAGGCTAACTCAGGCTCTTCACACGGTACTATGGGTCCTAGTCAGAATGAAGGCCACCAAGCTTCTGGTGGTCTAGCCTTGGAACTGGCTCACTGTCCCAGCCAGTTACAAGGCAGCTCCGATTCCTTAGCAGAAGAAACAGACTCCCTTTCTGCTGGGAGAAGCTGCAAAGCCACATTGCAGAGGGCTGCTGCCTGGTTTTTAAGGGAGTGGTTTCCTCGTTCTTTTTTCCAGGGCGGAGGATTGAACCCAGAGCCTTGCACATACTAGGGAGGCACTCCACCCCTGAGCCAACCCCAACCGCTAGAGGGATGTGACAAAGGAGGGAAGATCTGGGGACTGCTGTAATTAGGAAATGGCTTGGTTGTTCCCTAAAAGTTTCATGTTTGGGAAGCTTCATCCCAAGGGTGACAGTATGGGAATGTGGGTGACAGTATGGGAATGTGGGTGACAGTAAGGGGAGGTGGTGAGACCTTTAAGAGGTGGGACCTAGTGGGAGGTCATGGGGGGCCCTGACCTAGGAGGGTGGGGTTGTGACAAAAAGCTCAAGCCTGCCCCACCCAGCTCTCTTGCTCCTTTCTGGCAAAGGGACCACTTGCTCCTGCACACGCCACTGCAATCCACCATGAAGTGACACAGTTCAGGGGGAAGCCCTAGCCAAAACCTGCGTTTGGGGCATTTGCATGTTCAGCCTCCCAAAGTGTGAGCTAAATAAGACTTATTTACTTTTTAAGGTAGCTTTTCTCAGATATTTCATTGTGGTAACAAAGAATTGATTAATACAAGACATTTCTGCAATCAGTCTGCTATATCCCACCTCTAATGTCTCTGTCTCCTGTCCTCTGAGGTCTGAGTATGAGCACTTGGCTTTGATTGCCAGGAAAGGACTTGGCAAGGTATGACCATATGACTTGCTAGGATTCTTCCTGGCCTGGTATTCTGAGATGAGCTCATGTTCTTCTGTGAGCAGGTCCATTGTATCACCTGAGCTGGGTGACTGTGGGCTACTCACTACTTCTCTCTCCGCCTCAGTTTTCCCATTGGTGGAAAGAAGTAGTTGGATTAGAATTGATGATCATATGAGATGGCTATTATTGGGAAATTGCCCCTTCAGAGCCTTATGCTTAGCATCGGGCTAGAAGGTCTGTAAGGGCCTTTCACACCATCACAGGAGGACTGTGGAGTCCATAATGGGATGGACGGGACTGAGCAGATTGGTTCCAACATAAACTCACGGCCTTCGCTACCATTTTCTGCAGATTGGCCCCCAGTGTGGGCTACTTTCCCCTTCAGCACAACTGGGTGTCAAAGCACTTGGTGAGCCACGGAGAAAGCATTTGTAACTGTAGAGTACGGTGCACATGTCAATGTTAGAGTCCCCATCTCCTCCTAGACCACCGCTCTACTGTGGAGAGCTGCTCTCATCTTGGGGACTCAGGGATCTTACTCACGTCTGGAAATATCTGATGTTGGTTTCCCACCATAGATAAATGCTGTTTGGGCTGAAGAAGCATCATGGACTTTACTGAGTTAGACTTCTGGTGGAGGTTGTAGAAATGGAGTCACTGTCTCCCCTCAGAGGGAGGAGCCTTGGGGGACTAGTATTGCTCTCCCAGAGAGCAGGTTCCCGTCAAAATAGCATCCCTGACCAACCACACGACCTCGGCTTAGATGCTATCGTCAGACTTAATCCTCACCCTGGCTCTGTGGGAAGGTGTTCTGCTGTTCAGTCGAGGGTGGGAGAAGAGCCGCACATGCATGTCTACACAGCTAGTGATCATGTATTTAGGATCTGTCTTGTGCCAGCTGGATTTAAAAAGAATCATGGCTAATAGACTTGAGATGAGGCTTGAACATAACTCTTCTGCTACCAGACCATTATTCTTCCTCCTACATCGCCCTGGGGACCTGTGAGTTCCAGAACCATGGGGAATAGAACAAGCTGGAATGGCCTTAAAAGGCAGTGGGCAGGATTCAGATTAGATGAACCAAGAATTTCCTGCCTGCAGTGAGCCACAATAATATCCTCATCATCATAAAGACTAACATTATTGAGACTTACTAGGCACTAAGCGCCATTCTAAACCCTATGCAGCAGTGTCTTGTTTGATCCTGAGAAGAATCTCAGGCAGTCATTACTGCTTAGGTAACTTGCCCAAGGACACACAGAGTGAGAAGCCATGAGTTGTATTCGAACCCAGGTGGTCTGGCTCCATCTGAGGTCTAGTGCTTATTGCTAAGGTCATGGCCGGTGGCTTTCTGCCTTGGGCTTGCCCAGGCTCCTCTGCTGATGTGAGACCGGGTGCTGCCAGGGTGAGTGGAAGGGCCACTGGCTTCTTGGTGCCCAGGAAGGTGCGGCCAGGCTTAGTGTGAGTCTGCAACAAGCAAAGCAGAGTACGGAGGAAAGGCGTGTGGAGCAGAGGGTCCGAGTCAGGTTTTCTTTTTCCCAGAGTGACACACCGCTCAGATACCCAAGGCCGGGAACTCCTCCCTGGGGCTGCTCTCTGCTCGGTGGTGGTTTATCATGCCCAAGGGCGTGAAATTGATTCCAGAAAACATGCCCATTTTTTTCTGGCTCTTCCTGCAGAGGGGGTGGGGATGTGTGTTCAGGGCTGCCAGGATGAGGGACGCATCTGTGTTGGCAACATATCCCATTTGGGTATGTCTCTCCAGGGGCCTTCTGCACAAGACCACCATGTCCAAGACAGACATGTCTGTGGCTGCCTGGGTTGGGGAAGACTGAGATAGGACAAGCTGGATGGAAGGAGCCAGTGCAAGGCCTTCTGTCAGAGATGGTTTGGGAACTGGGCCTGGGGCAGAGCACGTACCTGCTCTGGTATTTTAAGAGACATTCTGACGGGGGGCTGCAGTGCATAGAGCCCATGGAAGTGAACTTAGAGGCCAATTCTGGAGAAGGTAGACTTACAGGGTATGGGATGCTCTCTATATTGTTCTATCCAGAGCCAAGTTTATGTGGGCTTTTTGATATCACATAATAAATACAGTGGCAATAATCATCAGCAAAAAATTATAGTGAGCACCTATTGTGTTCCAGGTTCTGAATGAGACCTGACCTGAGATGTAGTGATGGAAAAGATGTGGTTCAGATCTCAAGGAGCCCAGTGTAGTTTAGCATGAGAGGAAGGGGGAGAGAGGATTCCCCAAATAGTGGCATGAACAAGATACCTGGGCTCAGGAAAATTTGGATAAGGGGCCACGCAGACTGGGTCTTTGGTCTTGAGTTGAGATCCTCCCATCTCAGCCTCCCAAGCTGCTGGAATTACAGGCACGCACCACCCTGCCCGGCTGGACTGGGTCTTTGGAAGGAATGTCTCTCACCAAGATTGGGGCATGCTCCTGCATCAGTCAGTGTTATGGCCTGAATGGGTACCCCTTAAATTCATATGTTGAAGTCCTCACCTTCAAGGTGATAGTATTTGGAGTATAGACTTGGAAGCTGATTAGGTATGAATGCAGGGTCTTAAAAAAAAATGGGATTGGTGCCTGTCAGAGTTTGGCTCATATGTTGAAGGTTTGGTCCCCAATGAAGCAATGTTCAGAGGTGGGCTTTTGGGGAGGTGACTGGACATAAGGGCTCTAATCCATTGATGAGTTCATAGATGAATGGGCTATTAGGAGGTGGGGCTCAGTTGACGGAATTAAGTCACAGGAGGTGTGCCTTTGAAGGGTATATCTTGTCCCCATTCCTTCCTCCTTTTCTCTCTGCTTCTCACCACCATGAGGTGAGCAACTCTGCTCCCCCATACCCTCCCCACCAAGTTGTTCTGCCTCCCCACAGGCCCATAGCGATGGGGCCATTCAACTATGGACCTCTGCAACTGCTAAGCTTTTTTTCCCAGGTATTTTGTCACAGTGACAAAAAGCTGACTAACACAGTGTCTTTATAAAAGAGGCCCGAGAGAGACCCTTTGCTCCTTCTACCATGTAAGGACACTGCTAAAGATGCCATCTATGAACACAAAAGCCTTCACCAGGTACCACATCTGCTGGGGCCTTGATCATGGACTTCCCAGTCATCAGAACAATGAGAAATAAATTCCTGTTGTTTATAGATCACCCAGTCTATAATATTTTGTTACAGCAGCCCTAAGACAGTCAAGGTTTGTCACCATAGCAGTAGCACTGACTTTGACTGACACAGCAGAAAAGGAATTTATTAGGAGAATATTGCACGTCTCACTTCCCCACAGGGAGGGCTGGCAAGCCAGAGCAGAAGCTCAGTTTCCAGCCAGGATGCCCACTACAAAGAACCAGGCTGATTAGGAACTCACAGCTGCTGCTGCTGCTGCTGTCCCTTCAGTCATCAGAGGAGCCTCTGCCCACATTGTCACTCCCTCTTTGCTTAAATTTCCAGAAATTTAATCCTGTTGTCGCTTCTACCCCATTACCACCTCCATCACCACCCTTGTCAGCATGATGGATTCTGGGCATGGCCGCCTCCTGACATTCCTCCCTTATGGAGCCACGTCTCTGATGAGTGGGTCTGATTGTAGAGTCTGAGTCATGTGCCTGTGTTCCAGCTGCAAAGGAGGTTGGGTAATGGAGCTTCTGCTTTCCACCTTAGGAGGGTGTGACTCTTAAAATAGAAGCTGCCAAACACAGCAAGGACGTTTTCTGCCAAAGCATCAATAACAAACATGGAAAAGTCCAATACAAGGATGGTAAGTTCACAGACTAGGGACCAGGATTATTATTATTATTATTCGTTTTTTCTGGTGCCAATGAACCTCTTGCACTTAGCCATGTTTGTCACAAAGTAGACAGTTTATGGACATCTTGGGAATGATTTAGGGCATCTGGACAGATCTTTGTGCCTTGTGTGGACCAGTCTAAATAGTCAGCAATCTGGGCCATCAGTCTGATTTTCTGCTCCAGTGTGTGGGGGGAATGTGGGGGGAATTAGGCAAAAAGAATTGAGACCCAGTTCAAGAAGGGAGGGTTGAAACAAACAGGGCTAATGATGAAAAGATGTGTTGATTTCAATCGTCCCGACACACTTACTCAGGGGTCATACAGTGGATGCTGTTTATCCAGCCTCCAGTCCCACTTGCTCCTCTCCATTTTTGTTCCAAGACCTCCCCAGGCTTCTGGGAGGGCATTTCTTTCCATACACTTGCCCTGGCCCCATCCGCAGTGCCTAAACAACCTGATCGGTCTAAACTCCTTGCAGCAATTGGTCAAGACTGACCAACATGACGTAAGCAGAATGTTTTGTTGGGGGTGGAGGAAGACTTCTTTTTCACCTCTGAAAGACCCTCTGAGTGTTGAGCTCCTCCAGTTTTCTCTGAACATCACTAGGGGTCAATCTAAGGCCCTTACCTGCCCCAGCCACCTTGTGTTCTAGTCATAAAAAGGATCTCTCCAGAACAAACCAGGTGCTAGATAACACCAGCCCTGAATTCTGCCCTACCTGCAAGTTTCCAGAGCTAGCAAGTTTCCACATGATGGAAGCCACTTTGTCGGCTCTTCTGCCCTTGATCCCTGAGTACCCACAAGCAATGACGGGATCCTTGGTTGCTCATGTGTGTGGTGGTCACCGCCTCAAGGCTGAAGGGGCTAAATAAAGAATGGTCCCTCTCCTCACCCTCAGATGCCCTCCCACGGGCACAGGAAACAATCCCTGAGGCTCAGTAAGGAAGGGCTTTCCTTTCAAGGCAGCCCTGTGTCTAGAGTCTCTGTTTAGGACAGAAGTGTTGCAAGAATAGGGGACCCACAGTGAAAGAGGGAGGGGCAGAGCAGCTGCCATCTGCCACTTGGGATACAGATGGAAAGAGGCCTTGGACAGAAGAGGAGGAGGACAGAGCCCTTTAGGACAGGGCCACTCCCTGACAAACAAAGATGGGGCATTGCTTTCTGCACACGTGGCCTGGCCCATCCCAGTTCACCTGGGACAGGGTGGGGGTAAGAGCCTCTGGGGAGCCCTGACATGTCCCATGACCCCAGCTGGGGCAGTGGTTGTCAGGGATATTTCTGCCTTCAAATCATTGTCCCCCAGGGGCGTGGATCAGTTCCCCATTATTTAAAGAGAAAGGAGGGCCCTGAGCTCCAGAGGGCTCCAGATTGCTCCGTATTTCCCTGGGAGGGGAGTCGGGCAGAACATAAATAAGACAATTTATTCAGAGAGACCATCTCCCCTATTTACATTTAAATTGAATAATTTAAAACACCTTTACCCATTTCCATAAATTATCCCCCGTTGGACGGGCAGCCCAACTGCACAGAGGGGGGTGTCGTCCTGGGAAAGGCCTGATTACATTCCCTGCTACAGGCTGGCTTGCGTGCGTGCGTGCGAGGGGAGCTGGGGAGGTGGGCAGGGGCGGGCAGGCCCAGGGGAAGGGATGCCGCACGCAAGGAGGCAGATGTTTGTCTTGGAATTGGCAGGAAGAAGGAGGGGAGGAAATACCAAAAAGGGGTCCCTTTAAGAACTTCAAACAGAGGGGTGAAGTCTTCCTTTTCATGGGAGCAAAGACACTAGGAGGAATCCCCTGCCAAAGACACCATTCGAAGTTTGATCCTGGGTCATCTGTCGTATTTCTGGCGAGGGGGGAAGAAGAACAAAGTTTTCTCAGTGATTAGTCACAGGCATTTCCCGAGCAACTGCTACTTTTTTTTTTTGGTCCCAGGGATGGAACCCAGGGGTGCTTAACAACTGAGTCGCATCCCCAGACTTTTAAAATATTTTATTTAGAGACAGGATCCTGCTGAGTTGTTATAGGGCCTCCCTAAGTTGCTGAGGCTGGCTTTGAACTCATGATCCTCCTGCCTCAGCCTCCTGAGCTGCTGAGATTACAGGCGCCAAGTACCTGCTACTTGCCAGTCTCTACGCTGTGTGTGCTGGGGTCACGGGGGTCACCAGGCCCTGTCCTGCCCTTCGGGGCTTGGGGGTTGGGCAGGAAAATGACTTTCATACAGGAGGCTTCAGGGGAGGGACAGATGGCAGCCTGGAGAGGAGGGAGGGTCCTGGGGGCTGTGGGGGGCTGGGAGGGGCTGCAGGGGGCAGAGCGAGTGCCTGGTATGTACTTGTCACCCTGGTGCCATTTTCCCTATAGCACACTGAGGACTTGAGCGGATGTAGTGTGGGCATTTCCATCCTTTGTCACTGTCTCCTTTGGGGCCCTTTAGGAAGGAGAGCTTTCCTTGTCTCCAAGGGCTTCCATTTCCCCACCAAGGGCTCAGGGAGGCTGGAGGATCTTCCCAGGTCCTGCTGATGCAGAGGGGATCTGACTCCTGGCAACTGCCACTTTGGTCTCCCAAAAGGCCCTGTTGTCCCTCTGCCTTCAGGACCTCCTTGGGCTATTCTCGCCGCCTCTTCCAAGCCACCCCGACACCAGAGCCGCTGACCTTCCCCACCTTCCCCAGGACCTCCCCTCCCTGGCCCTTCCCAGAGATGAAGTTCTCACCAGCTCCTCTCTTCTTTGGGTGCAGATCCAGGTCCCAAGTGACTCTCCTCCCTCGCTGATTGGAGGTGAAATGGCTGTTGGGCCACGTGGTGATCTGGCTTAGGGCAGTCTCGAAGGGAGCGGGCACCGGCTCCCCAGTGCTGCGGCAGTCCGGGCAGCAGGCATGACCAGCTCTGTATAAGGAGGCTGAGGCGGCAGCTGGGGGAGCCGCACATCGATCTGTGTGCCTTCCAAAGCTCCTGCTGCTGCTGGCAGGCTGTGCCTGGTGGCTGGTGGGGACACGGACAGCAGTCGCTGGTGAGCGGTGCTGTGCCAGGGGCTCTGTGAGCAGATGGGGCATAAACCTCTCTGGGAAAACAGATTAAAGTGGCCATGGTGGTGCTTAAAAGCCGAGCAGTCCCCTTGCATGTTAATGGAATTTTATCTGCGGGTTCCTTAGTCATCTTCATGTGCCCTCCTGGGTGACGAGGAGCAGAATCAGCAGGAAGAAGTGTCTATGGGTCTAGGCACATCTGACCCCTTCTCCTGACATTCTGAAACCGAGACTCCCAAGACAAGCACTTTCTAGGAAAGAGAGGTCTCCAGTGGTGGCCTCTGTGCTGGTTTTACTCTGTCCCTAGCATCTGCTGTCCCCTTCAGTCAAGCCAGTGGCTTTGTCTTCTCCTGTTGGAGACATGCATACTCCAGATCCTGAATCTTCCATTTACTAGGTGTGTGACTTTGGAAAAGTCACTTGCCCTTTCTGAACCAGATCCTTTAGGATCCGAACTCTGACCTCAGAGGATGAGATGCTCAGGGAGCCAGGTGGCATAGAGCTCGGCATGCAGCAGGTGCGCCTAAACGCCAGCTTCTCTCCTGGCACTTTCTCCACTGTTCAGTGAGGCCCTCCCAGCTATGCCTCACCTTTCTCAGTCCCCAGGGAACCTTGTCTGGGAGATCTTCCAGAATTTTTTCCCTGCCCAACTGTAGCAATGATTGGCGTCCCCTGGATACGGAGTTGCACAGCTTACAGGTGCATGAGCCAAGTAGGGCAGCCCTGCTTCACCTCCCGGCTCCACCAGCTTCCTGCTCTGTGACTTTGGACAATTAGCTTAGGACATTGGTGTCTCTGTTCATGTCTCATTCTCCTGCTCTGTTAGGAAATGCAAAATAATAACTACCTTACAACGAGGTTGTAGAATTCAATGAGAAATAAGTGCGTTGAGAACCTAGAAAAGTGTGAACACAGCACTCACTTGCAATTGCACTGTTATTGTGTGTGTGGGTGTGTGCGTGTGTGTGCATGTGTGCACAGTGGTGGTGGGTAGCTACTCCCCATCTGCCTGGGTCCTCCTAGGTAGAGACTGGCTCCTTTCTGTCCTGGGTTTCCCTAAGCATCAAGCAGACCCAGTTTCTATTCTGGAGGGAATAAATGGGAAAAAATCCCCCCCCCAAAGGCTCCCAGGTTATTCATTTTATTAACCTAGCAATTGTGCATGATCTATTGGCGGAAGGCTTACAAGTGTGGCTGTGACAACAGTGGAGCACTTTGGGGATGATAGCCTTGTGTTATATCCATGTGAATTTAGGGGAGTCAATGATCTACAAAATGGGCATCTCCTATTTTATTCAGCAAGGGGAGACTGAGCACCTGCTCTGTGCAAGGCCCTCCTTTAGTTCTGGGCCAATGTTAGAACATCAGAGATGCTTCAAGACACCAGCCCAGATGTACCCCATGAGGCCATCTTGCTTATGCTGGCTCAGCCCCCAAGGATGGATAACTATTAGGTTCTGTAGACCTGGGAATGGAAATCCAGCAAGGGGTACGGGCGGTGTTCTGAGGGAAGTGCTGGAGCATGGCTCAGCCACAACGAACCAATTTTTTTCTTATTTTTTAAAATTTTAAAGTTGTTGATAGGAACTTTATTTTATTTATATGCTGTGCTGAGAATAAACCCAGTGCCTCACACATGCCAGGCAAGTGTGCTGAGCCCCAGCCCCAGCCCCACAACCAACTGAATTTTGAATGAGTTTCTAATTTCTCTGGGCCTCAGTTTCCTCTTAAAACATGAGACTTGACTAGACGCCCAAGGTCATCTACGAGTCCTAAAGTTCTGTATTTCTAGAACTCTAGGTTCTTTGGTAGCTCCAACCTGAATTCCTCTTGCTGTACTTAAAGCCGATGGAGATTCCATACTTGGTGATAGGGGATCCCCACTGAGCCGGGTGACCTGGCCTAGATCTTACTGTGGAGGGCTGCATGGTTTTGGTCTTTCATGATGAGAAAGTCCTGCAGGGATTGCTTTCTAATTAAATATTTTATGAGAAGCATCTGTCTGTTAAAATCACCGCCCCCACCTTGGGGATGGGTCTCCTTTGTGTTCTTATTTGTAGCTTGCCATGGAATTGCAGAACCTGGTCTAGCTGGAGATCTTCCCCTAAGATCATGTGTGATCTAGAGGTTCAGAGATTATCCAAAGGGCCAAGAGGGGTTCAGGGCTTGGAGCCCACCTTTCCTACCCCACTCCCCAAAACCTATTCGGGCATCCCAAGCAGCACCCGGAGAAATGGGCTCAGCCTTGTGTTTGGGCTGCTCTTTATTTAGCTCACTTTCTGAGAGCTCAAGAAAAAAGAGTGTGTGCTTTTTCTCTGCGTTAATAAAACCCGAAATGAGTCTTCATTAAGGGCTCCATTAAGAAGCCACTGTTATTCTTGGCACTCATTAGTGTTGCTGCTCACCACTAAATTGCCACAGTGGCTTTTTCCCGGGGCTTCACAGAGCCCCTTCCTGACGCTGGGAAGCTGCTCTTAAGATAGATCTGACTTGCTGTATCTCGGGGATGGAAGAGGTAAGCTCCCGATGAGTTCAGCTCATCCATTCCCCTGCCTCCACACTCTTTCTTGTCTCCTCTAGCTTTGCAGACCTCTAGCGCTGCTCTCACCAGACTGTTGAAGGATTTAGTAGACTCTGTGGAAGTTCTTTCTCTTGTCTAACTATGCTATTTGCTGCAGTGTATTGCAGCAAGTACTGATGATACTAGAGAATGTCTAAGAATGCTATGCTGTCTTTCTCCTGCTGAGTTTGGCTCCTAGGTTAATTTTGATGATGAAACCCCTCCTCCTTCCTGTACCTCTGTGATTAAGATGTAACCCAGACAAAGCATTTGCCTGAGGTCAGGTGTGCTCCTTCCCCTACTAAGTCCTTCTTCTCTGGTTCTCTGAAGCCCATTTTCACTCTTGTTCTCTGAAGGCTTCAGAATAACTCGCAGGCCCTAACCCAGGAGCCCTGACACATTTCCCTCCAAGAAATCTACTAACATATTTTAAATACATACCACGTGGCAGGCACCAGACTCGGTCTCCTACCACATATAACCTTGCTGTTACCATTTTATGAATGAAAACAAAACAGCCTCAAGTTCAGGTCCTTGGTGGCCCATGTAATAAAAGGCAGAGCCAGTCTCAAGCCCAGGTGTCCTGACGGGATGTACTTCACCAAGCCATCTTGTCATCTCACTTCCTTTGGGCAATGATTCACTAAATGTCAGACAGGATGCTGGGATGCACTTCTAATGGCCAGCTGCTCACATGACAATAAAAGGTTAGACTCAGGGCCGGTGTGGTGGAGTGCGCCTGTAACTCCAGGGATTTAGGAGGCTGAGGCAGGAGGATCACAAGTTCAAAGCTAGCTTCAGCAATTTTAGTGAGACCTTAAGCAACTTAGTAAGACTCTATCTCTAAATAAAAAATTGAAAGGGCTGGGATGTGGCTCAGTAGTAGTTAAGTGCCCCTGGGTCCAATCCCTGGTACAAAAAAAAAAAAATGTCAGACTCAGGGGCTGGGGTCGTGGCTCAGTGGTACAGCGCTCGCCTAGCATGCACGAGGCACTGGGTTCGATCCTCAGCACCACATATATGTAAAATAAAAGATATTGTGTCCACCTAAAACTAAAAAAAATATATATATTAAAAAAAGTCAGACTCAGTCTTTTCCTCCCATGTTGGAGCTTTTGCATCTGAGTGAGGACTGTTTCTTTTAATGTGGTTCACTTGGGAAGTCTGGTGTCCACTGTCCAGGCAGTTTCAGAACCCCCTTTGGCACACGGTCCTAAATGTTGGCAAATGTTTATTATTCCAGGCTGGACTGTGTCTTTAACATCCCAAAGGTATCTGGATTCAAGTCTGGAGAATAAAATGAGGCATCAGAGTAGGAGATTCTGCTTTGGGCCAAAAAAAACTTTAAAAAGATTTCTTAATAGTACACACGCACTGTACCAGGAGTCTCTGCTTCTGTGCAGATAATTCTTGAGTGTTTCTGGATCTTGCCTGGCTATTTCATGGGGAGTGGAGGTGGGGGAAAGGGGACACTGGCACTTAGATCCAAAGGACCCAGGATTCTTCCTCGTGTTTGAAGCCACTTTGGGGCCTAGGGAGTTGAGCTACCCTGGCAGAGGCTGGCTCCCTGGTCTCAGGTAAGCTAGGGCATCAGTGGTTCCCTGGCCTGGCTTTACCTGGAAAACTCACTGAATGCAGCTGCCCTCTCTTCTGTGTGTTGCGCATGAGCAAGGCTCAACCTTTTTACAAAACCCTTTTCTGTTTTCTTGCCCATGCTGTGCTCTTCTGCCATGGTTATCACTGCTAATTGTCTCCTTCAACCAACTGAGTCTTTGACTTTCTTCAACATCTTCATTGGTCCCAAAGAGGGAAGAGAAAGAAGCTGGACGGTTGCAACAGGTAGTGCCCTGGCTCTCCTCCCATCCTTACCTGGTGAGCTTGTCACAACCCATGTCTTTCATGTTGTTTCACTTGGACCACATCTTTGATCTGTCCAAGTTCCCCTTTGCAAGTTCCTCTAACTTTGCCAATGTTTGACCTCGAACTTAAGTCATCAGAAATACTCCTATTTTTTAGAGCCCTAAATCCCACCTTGCTTATTTCAAAAGTGAACCCCGATCCTTGAGATGGACTTCTTGGTAGGAGTTTTCGTAGCTAGCATGGGCACCAGAACCTTCACCCTTCTGGGACTCAGTGATGGGGATGAGTGTGGGTGTGGTGGCAGCTCCAGCGGGGGCTGCTAATTCTGGATGGGACGCCTTTGATCTCACTGTTGGAAGCCTCATTCACATATTTCAGGTAAGAGGCCACCAGGGCTTTGGAGATGGAATGACAGATGGATAGTGACAGCATAAATCTGGGCCACATCACTGCCACCCTCACACAGACGTCTCCATTAGCAAACCCTCCCAGCCCAGGAGCAGAACAGGCTCCAAAAACATGTATAGCAGCCTGCAGAGTTCAGGCGTCTCCAGTGGACACATGTTATGGGGCCAGTTCATCTCACTGAGGTCACTGTCCCGTTTGCCATGTGCCATGGCTGTGGCTGTCTTCTTGTGTCTAGAGACCTGCATGGACCACAGCAGGCCTTTGGACTACATGGCTGCAAGTAACAGTGGAGAAATCCTCACTGCAGGCACCACAACGTGAAAAGCAGAAATACTTAATTTTTAAGGATCCAGCTGAGCTCTCACTTCCTGTCTCCATCACACCTGTGGGGGCTGACCCAAGTGGAGACAGGAAGTGGGTAATGGGCTGACGCTGAGGAATTGCTGGGGTGGGTTGACAGGTGTCAATCTCTCTTCCTCTGCTATTTATTTATTTATGCATGCATTTATTTATTTAGGTGGCGGTTGGAAACCTATCTGGTGAAATTATAGTCATATTATACTCTGTATATACAACTTAATGTGGGCTCTGGGGGGAGGTGCCCTCTGTGGTTTAAGACAAGCTCAGTGAAAACTTTTAGAGATTTCTCAGTTTTACTGAGTAATTACTCTCCGGGAACTTCAGTTTTGTCATCTGTAGAGTGGGACTAGTAATGCCCGTCCTGGGAGGTTGTGAGGACCACATGAGATGATTCATACAAAGAGTTTGGCTCATGAGTGGTGCGAGCTAGGCACTCAGAATTGAAAGCGGTTATTGTAATTCCCAAGGGACTCCAGCAGGCTGTGAGTGGAGCTGGGGCGGCTCAACTAGCCAACCTCAGAGAGGAAGGGGAGGAGCTGGGGAGCTGTCCATGGTCCTGCACCCATTTAGCTGAGCAGACAGTTGGCTGGGTGGTTAGTATCATCGCACACCTTTCTAGGCACCAGTTTCCTCGCATGTAGGGAAGGCCCTTGATCTGGATTCCCAGAGTCTCATGGACACATACGAGGAGGGTAGGTGCGCGCTGTCATTGAGTACGTGCATGTGTGTAGGCATGTTTTCCTAACACGGTGTGTGTCCTGTGAGTGTGCCCTGTGGGGTGGGGCTGACACAAAGGAGCGGCGCTGCGCACCGCAGCTCACCTGTGTGAACTAACCGTGCTTGGCCACTGCTTGGCCACAAGAGAGGACGGCCTCCAGCACCGAAGAGACTAAAGGGTAGGCTGCTCCCACCCCACCCCCCTCCTGGCCCATCAAAGCAGAATAAATCTGAGCCCTGAGCAGAGCTGCCCCCCTGCTGGGCACTCCAAACTAATTTTCTGGTACATTATACACTTGGCCTTTTGAACAATCAATGGCCTTAAATGCTGTTTGGTTCCTGCAGCCAAATCCAAGAGAAATAAGACATAATCCATCTGGCTGATATGACCAGAGCAGAAACGAAGGCAAGAGAGACAGAGCCTGGAGCTGCTGAGGGGGTCTTTGCTTGGCGCAGGGAGGGTGAGGGAGCTGGAGGGGCCTGCCAGCTTTTGAGAGAATGGGCCTTTAAGAGATATTGATGGCAGGCTAATCACAGCCCCGTTTGTCTCAATGCAGCCTGCCCACTCGAACGGTCACACTTTTGAGAGCAGGACTCTGTGGGGAGGAGGGCGATGTGGCTCAGGATTCAGGGTTCAGAGGCAGGGCCCAGCCCCTGCGGTAGGTGTCCTCTAGTCCTGAACTGATGAACTGATGGGTCAGGTTTGGGTCTGGGCATCGCCCTGAGATACCACCAAACAGGGAATCTCTGGGGGCAGGGGTCTTGGTTCCAGAACAGGCTTGGAAGTGCTTGGGAAGAGGCACCTTGGCTCATGAGAGGACAGAGAGGACAGCTCCATCCTGTAGGCCCCGTTGGCAGTTGTCATCATGGGGCCCAGCCCAGCAGAGGGTAGGGTGTGAGGAGGGGCGGAGAGGGGGACGGGCATGACTCCATTTTCCCCTGGTGATTATTCTACACAGTGAGAGGAAAAAGAATCTGCCTCCTTCCCCAGCCTCTGCTCCCTGTGAGGGTAAGACTCCTGGAGGCCAAGCAGCCGAGCAGCTCAGGCTACCTCGCTGCCTTTTGCAGCCCAGCTGGAAGGGCTGCACCCCAGGGACTCCCAACAGCCTCAGCTTCTCCCCACCACTGACTATGCCCACCCCCAAAGGAAGAGGAAAGCAGTCAGGGCCTGACTGGGAGCTCAGTGTCCCCATCTCTTGAGCTCAGTGTCCCCACCTTTCCCTAGAAATGGTCACCGTTTAGGAACAAGTGTTTGGAGGAAGCAGACTCTGCTGGGCCCAGGATGTGGCCATTTCCTTTGGGAAATACTCCGAGGCGGGGAGAGATGGCATTTGTGGTGTGAAGTCAATCATGCCAGCAGCCTGGTGAGAGGAGGGGAAGGCAGGGAAACTCACCTTCCTGGAGGGCTGTTTGGAGAGGATTCCTGGGAATGCAGGTGGGTGCTGGGGCAGTGTGTGGGAGGTGGCAGCTCTCCAGCCCTGCACCTGGCTCTGGGGAAGGGCCCCACCCACTGCTGGTCTGCACCTCCAAGCACTGCCACATGCCCAGGTTGGGGCTGGTATCACACCTGAGATACAGGTAACACCCGAAGGGCAGAGGCGGATGGTAAGGCCTATAAGGGACCCATCCACATGAGGGAGTGGAGGAGCCAGAGGCTGGGGGCCCTCCAGGTGGCAGTTGGGGGCTGCTGGAGGGTGATGAAGGGGAAGAGGTGGGCTCTGTGTTTATTTGAGCAGTGGAATCCCTTCTCTCCAGGTTTCCAGTGGAGGCTCCTACTCACCGCTAGGACCTGTGGTCTGTGACACCTGGCCCTACCTGGCCTTATTTAGCTAGAGGGCTGCTCCTGCTTCCTGGCCCAGGGCAGCTCAGCCTTCAGCTGCTGTAGCAGCAATAACACAGTGATCTGGTGGTGGCAGCAGCTCGGTGGTGAGGGCGGAGCCTTGCACCTCCCCGATGAGTAATTATGCTTACAGCATGTTCTAGGGAGATGCGGGCTTGTCTGACAAGGCAGGAGCTTGTTGCTGCCACTGTGGAAGCTGGGGAGCTGAGCAGGGGCTGAAGGTGATGGCGCTACTTGGGGAATCCATTGTGGGTGACGGGTTGTTACTCCCAAGGGGCACCCACTCACATTCCTGTCCCTCCCCAGGCCCGAGGAGGGGAAGCAAGAAGGGGCAATTAGGTCGGAGGACCCCCTGAAAGTGGATGTGTGTGGGAGCTGGGTGATGTCATACAGGTATGGTAATACCATGCTTAAGGATTATTACAACAGATGCCACACCTAACATTCACACGCTGTGTGCACCTTTCCAAGCACTGTCACATTCGATTCTCACCATAATGCTTTGATGAAGGGACATATCTTTATCTCCATTTAAATAATGAAAATGCTGGGTATGGTGGCGCACACCTGTAATCCCAGCCACTTGGGAGGCTGAAGCAGGAGGATTGTGAGCCCAAAGCCAGCCTCAGCAACTTAATGAGGCCCTAAACAACTCAGCGAGAACCTACTTCTAAATGAAAAAAAAAAAAAAACCGGACTGGGGATGTGGTTCAGTGGTTAAATGCATCTGGGTTCAATCCCTGTACCCAAAAAAAAAAAAAAAAAAGATGAAAAGGTCAAGACCCAAGAAGGTTCAATGGCTTGGTGATCGTCACAGGGCCAGCTGGGTCGGGAGCTGGTTTCTTGGCCGGCTGGCTGGGTCTCCATCCCTCCATCCCAGTGGGCAATCCCTCCGTTACAGCTGTATCTGCAGGTGTGGCACACCAGGGTCCCTGTGTGGAAGTCCCTGCACACCAGGGTCCGTGTGTGGGAGCCCTTGCAGCAGTTCAGAGGAGAGGCCAGAGGGAGAGGGGCCTCTGTCCTGGAGCACCTGGGGGCAGGGAGGCCCTTCTCACGAGGTGCAGTGAGACTGCTGGGCAGGCAGAGGCCAGCGAGGGTTTCCATGAGACACGACGACATGCTAGGAGGAGGCTGCTGACACTGATTGCCATCTGCGTGCCGGGTCTGCTGGAAAAGACTCTGCATGACAAGCAGCCCTGCCGCACCGTGCACACGTGACGATGGTGCCAATGAGCACCCTGCGTGTTCCGTACTGAGAGCCCCGAAGAGGGTCTGCAGCAGGCCTGGGGCGAACCAGGAAGCCTTCTGGGCAGGTCTGGAAAGAAGGAGAGGCCAGGCACCACTGGAGGCCGAGGAGAAACCCAGGGCCTGAGCAAAGGGGCAGCGGGATTGAGAAGGCAAGCCTGTTAGCCCGGATGGGCCCGAGATGGTTGAGATGGAAAGTCAGCTGTGAATTTGATAGGCTAGAAATTAAGAAGCCTCTGAGGATCATTACAGGGGAAGAAAAATGATCAAAACAGCATATGAAATGGAGACAGGCTGCGGAGACGAGGGGCAGGTGGGGAGGGCCCTCTGGTTAGCGTGCCATCTGACTTGGATTCCAGGTTGTGGAACCTGCAGCCCTCCGGGAGGCTGCCGGGCTCAAGGCAGCTCAGCAGACTCGGTCACCAGGTTGGGCTTCCTGGGGTGGGAAATGTGGCGGATGGAGGGCTCCCACAGCCCATTGCCCTGCCCCATGGAGTCTTCCTCCCTGCAGCCAGGCCCCAGCCTTCCCTCTCCAGGATGCCAGTTCAATGCTGGATTCTGCCTCAGGCTCCAGGAGAAGTCTCGCTGCTCTGGGAGGAAGCCCTGCTGCTCCTTCTGCTGGCTCTGCAGTGATTGATGGCCGCGGGGAGGTGGGTGAGCAGCAGTCCCCCACCCCAGTCGCTCTAGATGGCCAGAGCAGTGGCGGTTGGTTCCCAGAGTGGCCAAAGCAGGGTGCACAGGCCAGGGCAGGGCCCAGGTGCTCCAAAGAGTGGTTCTGGGAGTAGTGGCTGTTCCAGGAGATGTGTAAAGTACCACGATCCTAATCCCGATTTTTCTGAGTAAGAAGGTAACATTTTGCTGCCTACTTTCTTGGTCTTTCAAGGTTTTCCTGGATTAGGGGCCTGAAAGACCCCTGGTAGCCAGGCAGCAAGAGCCTGGTACTCTTTCCAGATATTGTCTTCCGGGGGAAACAAAGGTTCAGGGAAGATGGTGGTTTACTCTTAAAAGATTTTACGTTGTGAGAGCCTTTGCTCAAGCCAGGTGACCCGGCACATACCCGTAATCTCAGCAACTTGGGAGGTTGAAGTAGGAGGATCACAAGTTTGAGGCTAGCCTGGGCAACTTAGGGAGACTCTGTCTTAAAATAAAGAACAAAAAGAGCTGAGGATTGTAGCTCAGTGGTAAAGGACACCAGAGTTCAACCCCCAGGGCCCAAACAAAAACAAAAACCACAAAAGCAAACCAAATGCCTTCTCTCAACAACCTCCCCTTTGCTCTGGGTCTCTTCAGTGTGAGGGTGGGAGGGGCTGCTTCTTTCCTCCTGGTCCCCTCTGCCAGGCCTTCCTGGGGAATTTAAAGGGACAACTCCTCTTCTCAGGATAGCGGGTGGTGGGAACCCAGGAGCTATAGGCACCTGTAAAACCAATTTAAAAATCAGTCTAGCCAACCAGCCCCCCAAGGAACCAAAGGGAGCTATAGAGTAACTCAAAAGCAGACACTAATGGAGGAGAAAAGAAATGTAGTTACATATTCATCAGCTTTTAAATATTCATGAGGATTGTAAAGCAGATTAATTTTCATGCCTCATTTCTCCCGTGGTTCCCGCTGTCCATATTTTACCGCAGCAGCAGCAGAAGAAAAAGGAGCTATGGATCACTTGGCCACTGCCCTGACCATCACTGAAGGAGCAGGATGTGCATGTGTGTGTGTGTGTGCACGTATGCCTGTGTGTGTGCCTGCGTGTGTGTGTGTGTGTGTGTGTGCCTATGTGTGTGCCTGTGCCAAGGAGAGCAGGAGGGGCCTGGGGTCACCGTGGGGGCGAAGGCGCTGATCTCCCGAGGGAATAGCCCTCTCTTCTGCTGGGCAGGACAGGGTGGGCACAGCCGGGCACTGCAGTGGGCAAGGGTAGGGGCTGTGTCTGGGGACCAGGGATCAGTGTGGATCCCGGAAGACTCTGGGGGCTCCTGGGTAGTTTCTGGCCTCCTCTGGGTGAGAGAGCCAGAGTTCCCCCTCCACTCTCCTAACCCACAGCCTGAGGTGAATGAGGGGAGACATGGAGAGGAGGGCAGGCAGGGTGGGGGGCAGAGAAGAGTCCAAAGGACAAACAGGCGTAAGAAACAAGGAAGACAGAAACCATGTGAGAGGGGCAGGTGAAAGGGTGATCCTTCCAGACGAGAGCTGTTAGAATAAAAGGACATAGGGTAAAAGCAGTAGGCATAGAGGTTAGAGCCCTGGGAGGACTTTCGATTTCTAGAGCTATTGAACCTTCTCTCTAATAGGGAATGGGAAAAATAGTCCTCTGAGTCATACACCAGCTGTGAGGCTCAGTGAAGAGAAGCTGAAGCCAGGAACGTGCCAAGGACTGCTTGAGAAACAGTCAACAAGTGTCCCGCCAGCAGATCGAGGCAGGGTGAGGGACGGGCAGTGTCCACAGCAGGACGTCAAGGTGGGCTGTCCCAAGAATCACAGGGAGCCATGAGTGAGAACCAGAAGGTTACATGTGAGCAGAACATGGGCCCCTGTGGACAGAGTCGCTGGTGCAGCTCCGGGGGCTCCTGGGGTGATCCTGGGGAGTGACACAGTCTGTTTACATAAGCCCCCGGCTGGCAGCTGCTCACCACCCTTAGTGGATTGGACTCTTGTTCTTGGACTCAGGAGGGAGGAGCTGCCCCCGGGGTGGGGGGGCCCTTGCTTGCCAGCCCCTGCCGCCTTCTGTGCTGGCCGAAGCTCTCCCTGGCGGACGCTCAGGTTGCTCTCTGGAGATGCTGTCAGCAGGACCGTCCTGGGAGCTCCTCCCACTTCATTCCCTCCGTGTGCTCTTGGACATCTCCACTGCATTCTACCTGGTGTGTCCACTTGATCCCCGGACAGCTCCCCTTGAATGACCAGCAGACACCTCAAGCTTCCATGTTCATGGTCCAGCTGGTCCACACCTTCCACAACCTTCCCTGTGGCAACAGCAGCTCTGCCCAACTCTTCTCACCACTTCAGTGGCCACCACGTGGGTCCTGGTCCCCACCTTCTGTGGTCTTGATTATTGGATTACTTCAGTAACTGCCTGCTCCTCTCCTGCCTCCCCCCAACCAAGTCCATTCTTCTTCTTTTTTTCCCATACTGAGAATTGAACCCAGGAGCACTTTACCATGAAGCTGCAGCTCCAACCCTTTTTATTTTATTTTTTTTGAGATAGCGTCTTGATAAGTTGCTGAGGACCTCACTAAGTTGCTGAGGCTGGCCTCAAATTTGCAATCCTCCTGTCTTAGCCTCCCGAGTCACTGGGGTGGCAGGCGTGTACTACCATGCCTGGCTGGTCCATTCTTGACCCAACACCCAAAGAAAGTCTCTTACCATGGCAGATCATGTCCTGTCTCTGCTTAAAGTCTTCCAAGGGCTCCCATCTCAACGCCCAAATCCTCTGTGGCCCATAAAGCTTCACAGCCTTGCCTCCCCCACTTTGCCTGGCCTTGGCTCTTTTTCACAGGTACCTCTGTAGCTATTCTGAGCTCCTTTCTGTGCCTTGAGCAAGGCAGACCTGCTCCCATATTGGGGCCTTTGCACTGGGCTCCCTTGTTACTTGTTTTGCTAAATTCACCTTTTCAGTGAGGCCTCCCTGGGCACCTGTTAACAGTTAGGACTCCCTTCTCTGGCCCTTTCTCACTCTGCTCTACATAATACTTTTTTTTTTTAAAGGAGAAAGAGAGAGAGAGAGAGAGAGAGAGAGAGAGAGAGAGAGAGAGAGAGAGAATCTTTTTTGAAGATGGACACAACACCATGCCTTTATTTTTTTTTATGTGGTGCTGAGAATCGAACCCAGGTCCCGCCTGTGCTAAGCGAGGCTCTACTGCTGAGCCACTATCCCAGCCCTCTCATAATACTTTTTACCTTTTAATATGGTACAGTTAATTTTATTGTTCAATTTATTGTTTATTGTCTGTTTCCATCCACTGGAGAGTTACCTCCCGACAGCTCTCTGGAGACTTCAGCTGGTCTTTCCGGTGCCCCTCTCCCGAGGGCAGAGATTCTGTCCATTTAAATCAGTCCTGTTGCCCCCGCACCCACAGCAGGGCAGAGCACACCTAGAAATCCCCTAGGAGAGTTCCGCAATAAATATTCATTGAACAGGAGCTTCTCCTTCTGCCCTGGAGAATTAACTGCTGTTCACCTGGTGAAAACCACCCAAAACTTAGAAAGTACATCTCTGGAGAGGCTGGACTAGGCGGGACCCTGTCCTGGGGGCTCCTGCCCACTTCATTCCCTCTGTGTGCTGAAACGACTCCTTCCAGATGGAGGTGGTACAGGATGGTAGTCCCTAGAGAAGGGAAATAAATGAGGTGGGGCTGTGACATGTTATCAGTTTCCAGGCCACAGCAAAGGAAGTGAGAATCCATGGATGATGAGACAGAGTCTGGATTTGGGGAAGGCCAGCATCTATAAGGACAAATGGTGGAGAGAAAGGAGTTGCATACAGGGAGTTCTGAAGATCTGTAGAAGGGTCTTGAGAACTTTGATCACTGATCTGTGCATGCTTGAAATAACACACCACAGGTTGAGGAAGTAACTGGTAGAAAGCGAGAGGCTGGACAACGCCTGGCTGGGGATGGTTCATATACCCTCCAGTGGGTGGAGAGAACATACAGGACACCATGCATTGGGCAGAGTCCTCAGAAAGATGTTACTTTAGCCCTATATCAAAGACTGCCCTGGACCTATTCTAACAGCTTAAGAAAACAAGCCTCAAAAGTATCAAAGATGCTGGTTACTGTGAAATCCCAGCTATTGGGAGGCTGAAGCAGGAGGATCACAAGTTGGAGGCAAGCCTCAGGAATTTAGTGAGATCCTGCCTCAAAATAAAAAATAAAAAGGATTGGGTTGTAGCTCAGCAGTAGAGCACCCCTGGGTTCAATCCCCAGTACTCAAAAAAAAAAAAAAATTCAAAGTTGTCCCAAATAACTGAGCTACAACACAGTCCAGCACTCTTTAAAGGAATATAACAAAATCCAGAAGTTGACAATATAAAATTTACATTATCTGCCATCTAATGCGAAATTAATAGTCATTCAAAGAGGCAGAAAAATATGATTCATAACCGGAAGAAAAACCGATCAACAGAAATAGACTCAAAAGGAGAAAAAATGATGGAATTAGCAGACAAGAATACTAAAGCAATGACTATAAATATGCTCCATATGCTCAAAAATATAGAAGAAAACATGAACATAATGAGGATATAAATGGAGGATTTTAAAAAATGGAATTTATAAAGATGAAAATAGAACATCTGAAATGAAAAATATTGAACAAAACCCATTCTGTTTCTGCTGCTGCCGTGACCAAAACCACACGGAGGCGCACTTCTCTCCCTAAAGCATGGTCTCCCTGTAGCCAGGGCTTGCTCCTTTGCCTCCTTGGAGATTGCCCAGAAGATGATGACCTTCACTTTCTTAGTTCCCCGGGATGAAACGCGCTTCTTTCCTATTTGGTCCTCAAATGCGATCTGGATTTCAAAGGGCAAGCAACAGCTCTCCGGATATTTCAGCTGGTCTTTCTGGTACCCCTCCTGTGTCCTCTGATCTGCACACTCCACCTCCCAGCCTCTCCACCACGATCTTCTCTCCATCAGTCTTCCCTTTGTCCCCAGATGGTTATGGAGCTCTTGTAATGGGGGGATGAGAAAGACCTGGCTCCCGACAAATGGAGCCCCAAATATGGCCAGCCTAGCCAGATTTGCACCATGCCAAGAAGAATGTGGTCAGGTTCCTGAGGCCTATGTGGATAAAGCACTTAGGGAAAAAGAAAAGTTCATTTGGAGGAAGGCTTCATCAAAGAGGTGGTATTTGTACTAGATTTTTTTTTTCCCTCCTGGTACTGGGGATTAAACTCGTCCTTGAACATGTAAAGGCAAGTGCTCTACCACTGAGACACACCCCTAGCCCTTTTTATTTTATTTTGAGACAGGGTCTTGCTAAGGTGCTGAGGCTGGCCTCAGACTTGTGATCCTCCTTCCTCATCAGCTGGGATCACAGGTGTGCACCTCTTCTTCATCTTCTGCTGGGTTCCGAAGGGTGGATAAGGTCTCGGCTGGTGGGAATACCCAGACAGGCATTCTAAGCAAAACTGAACTTCACCTTGAATCCCCTCACTTCTTATTCTCCCCTACTTGCTTCTTTTCTCCTCATGAGCTCTCCCCTTTCCTCGGCCAGAGGTTGACACGGTGGAGAGGCAACTTGCCCCATCCTATCTGGGCACCTGAACAGTTCACTTCTCACTGCCCCTCCCCCTCCCCCATCCCTCTCTCCCCACCCTTGTGAGCCCAGTGCTGTGAGGCTGGGTTTTTCAAGGGCTCCTTCCTACAATATCAACTGATCCTCCAGGATGGCTGTGGGACGTGGTGTGGGTGTGATTGAGCAGGGCTGGGAGGGAGGCTAGAGGTGGGTGGCAGGGGGTCCCTCCTCTGGGCATGCTTGGGTAGATAAGGATGAGCTTGTGAAAGACAGTGACAAAGCCCAGGGAGGGAGGCTGGGGGAGGGCTCCCCAGGGTGGGAGGTTTGAGGCAGCTGGGGCACTGGGATGCTCACCTCCCACCTTCTTGGGTCTGCCCCCTCCCTGGCCAGGTGTCCCTCCCTTTGCTCCCCACACCAGGGCGGACAGGCGGTGGCTGCAGAGTGGCTGGCAGGGCATCTGGTGAGTTCCCAGTCCCTCAGAGCTTTCCACCAGAGTCCTCCAACCCAGCTGGGGCAGTGCTGGCCTCGGGCTGGGCAACCAGTGAGCCCAGTGTAGGGACAGTATGGAAAGAGGGCACCGCAGTGGGTGGCCGTGGGTCCTGACTTTGGTGCAAGATGGAGTGTCACCTGTACTGTTTTAGGAGTTGAGACAAGTTACTCAGCCTCCAATCTCCAGTTTCCTTATCAGTAAAATGCAGATCATTCCCCTCCTCCCTCTCTCCCTCCCTCCCAGCACATGCTGAATAAATGGCCGATGCTGTTATTATTACTGTGAGGTTGATGTTGAGAGGCTGGCCGAGAGAGGATGGAGGCTGCGCCCCGGCCCTGGTGCCCCTGTCCTGGCTCCCCTTTGCCTCCCTCCGTCTCAGGCTGCTATTACTAAGCTTCCTGCTTCCTGACCCTTGTTCTGGATCTTCCTCTGAGAGCCCCCAGAGGGTCCCCTCATGTCCTTAATTGAAATTCTCTTGCTTGGCAAAATCATCAGCAACTAATGTCCCATGTCACTGCTGGTTCTCTGTCTGTAGACATCTCGCTCCTCGGAGCTGCTCAGCCACCCAGGGCAGCTCCATCTGGCCAAGAATGGCCACAGTTGGGGGCAGGGACGGGGGGGGGCGTGGATGACAGTTTGCTTACAAATAATTTACTATGAGAAGACGAAGGACTCCATGACCACCCCCAGCCCTTTCTACCACGTGGACGTTCATCCTCCCTCCTTGACCCCGCTGAGGTTCCGTCATTCCCAGCATTAATGTGGTAACCACCTCTGCAGAGCAGGACCCTGAACCCCGTGAGAAACTGAAGTCCCCCACCTGGTGTGGCTCAGCCAGAGTTTGACTGAGTTGGTGCTGAGGTCTTAAGGCAGGGCCAGCACCAAGTCAGGGCCTGGGGAGGTGAACTGGGAGAAAGATTCCCAGTGGAAACCAGGATGGAGGGAGAACTTACCCCAGGTATAGGAGTTCCCACATCCTGGGCCCCTGAGGCAGGGCCCCTTTCCTTGGGCAACACCAGCCAGGCCACTGCAACCCCCAGGCCCCAGCACCAAAGGAACATCCCGAGCTGCTTGTCCAAGTTTCTCTCCCAGCTTGGCCTAAGGGCAGCTTTGGCCACCCCCAGGATAAGACAGACAGGGGCAGGCGGTGTTACCAGCTTGCCCAGCCTAGTTTAGGACAAGAGACTTTGTTTAAGGGAACCCAGAGCCGTCCCAAGGGAGGGGGGGGGAGAGAGAGAGAGAGAGAGAGAGAGAGAAGAGCCCTCCCGGCTACATTCCTGCCACCTCTACTCCAAGGGATGTGTCTTTTACCATGAGCCCAGAGAGAGGGAGAGAAAGAGAGAGACAAACCCCTTTGTTGGTTGCTCTCAGCACTGCTGGGATCCGCTGGCATTTCCACAAAGAACTTCCATAAATACTAAGGGAGAACAAAAGGGAAGTAATTACAGAAAATACAAACAGCACGAAAATAGTCAAGTTTCTAAAGTACAGGTTTCTCAGCCCCAGACAACCACCCTGGAGCCCAGGAGGCTGGCCTGCCTTTCCTGCAGGCTCCGGGCCAGGACTCCAGCCTTCCCAGGCCCACCTGCTGCTGCCCATCGGCTCCTGCCAGGCTGGGGCCAGGCAGACGCCCCCTGCCTGCCAGCTCCAGCTTCTCACCTGAGAGCGTGCCTCGCCACAGCTGGCCACATGGGCGGTATGTCTGACACTGAGTGGGTGCAGGTGGAGGCTCTGCTACCTACCTCATGGGCACCTGCTGATACAGTGGCACCCCATGTCCACCCTGGGCCTTGTCCCCTGCATGTCCCTGTGCAACCACGCCTTCACTGTTGTGGTGGACATTGTGTGGGAATTCTGACTCCCCACCACCCCAGGTCTGCCCTGCTCTCACACAGGGGCAATGATTTGTCCCATGTGACCCAACCCCCTATTAAGGCTGATTGGGTTAGAATAGGCACCTGAGCCAAGCTGACTAGCCAGACCCAGTGCTTGGGTTGTGGGAGCCAGGGCTCAGGAGAGTCTCTGCGTGCAGTTCTTCGTCTATTTCACACAGATGTGGAAGCCACAGAGGTCATCTGGAGTCTTGAGTTCTGCCCAGAGAAAGAAGCAAAGCCATGCGCAGGGAGAAGCAAAGGGAGAGATAGTGAGCTGGGATTCCCAGTGCCTGCTGGCTTTCCTGGGAGAGTGTGGAGGCTGGGCCACACTCATGCCCTTGGGTGCTACAAGACACTTCTATGTCCTTTTAGTAAATTGCCCCGTTTTACTTAAGTGCTAGTTTGAGTGACTTGCAACCCCAGAGTCCCAACACTGTAACTGGGACAAACAAGATAGTGCAGTTGGGGCCCCAAGGGGACAGAGCTGGGCACTTGCCAAGGACTCGGAGGAACAATGGAAAAGTGCACCTCAGTTCCCAGCTGTTTGGGTGGAGAGGCTGGGTGCCCTTGAGTGAGTCAGGGGAGAGCCAGTCAAATATTGCTAACAACTTACGATCAATCAATTACCAATTTGTCCAAAAGGGGACTCTGACCCAAGGGATTGCTTAGCCCGAGTCCTCAGCTTTCCTTCTAGTATCCCATCTTCTGGCCAGCAACCCTGTCCCCACCCCACTGCCTCTATGGCAGTGCAATGCACCACATTGAGTCTGAAACCTCAGTTTGAGCCCCAGCTCAGCCACTCATGAGCCTTGTGACCTTACACAAGTAGAGTCACCTCTCTGACCTTTGCTTCTCTTGTCCAAACAATGGTGGCTGTAACCCCTTAGCACTTGTGCAGGGTTCCTCCCACCTGTGCCCTCCCTCCTTCCACCCCCACCTCTCCACCCTGTCTTCTCCTGCCCAGGGCTTGCATGCCCAGCAATCAGTACAGCCAACTCTGACCCCTTCCCATGGTGGCACTGGTGTGTATGGAATCTGAATCTCACCTTGGGTTGCAGTGCTCACCCAGAGCCAGCTTCAGACTGAGACCTCCCAGGGGTAGGCATCCTGTCCCCTCTTCCTCCTTCTAAATCCTTCCACGTGCCCAGAACAGTGCCAAGCCCAAGTGGGTGCCTGGAGGAACCCTGTCTTGTTCACTTGCTCCCTGACCTCCCCATTTGGGCTTTCCCTGCCCTGTCCCAGCAGGGAGGACAGCCCAGAGCCTACATTCTTCACTAAACCAGAGTTTTGGGTACTCCAGCCACGGGAAGGTGCATCTCTGGCTCTTTCTTCCCCAGGGCCCATCCTCCCTCCCTTGCACACTTCTCGCTGGGAGGGAGGGGGCGGGTGCCTCACCTGAGCCGGCCACTACCCCCACCCCCTCCATTGCAGCGGGTTCCCTCCCTTCCTCTCCCGCTCCTGGCACAACCTCAGAACAGCGTTCTCCCTCCCGTCGCTGCCATCCTAGTCGCCCCCTCGCTTCTCCCAGCCTTTCTGTTCCCAGGCAGCTGGGAGAAGGGCGCCTTCGATTTCTCTATTCAGTCTGAGGCATAGCAATTTTCTGCTCGCCCGTAATTAGGGGAATTTTAAGCAAACTCCCCGACGGATGATTACAGCAGGTTCAATCCCGGCTCCTTTGATCAGGGAAGAATGGGGACGTTGTTGGAATATTCCTCGACCTGCTGGCCAGACAGGGAGGCACGGCTGGCTCTCGGGCGCCCCCTGGAGGGCTTTGAACTTTTCGTCTTGGCACCTAAGTGGCCCTGGGTGCTGGAGTCTCCCTCCGTGGGGAAGGACGGAGTTCAAATCCTGTTTCATTAAGGACTATTCCAGACGTGGCTTCTCCGGATTTGGGCCAATATCCGGACTCAGGATTAGGGCTGGAGGTGTGACGGGA
This sequence comes from Ictidomys tridecemlineatus, assembly GCF_052094955.1. Lineage (NCBI taxonomy): Eukaryota > Metazoa > Chordata > Mammalia > Rodentia > Sciuridae > Ictidomys > Ictidomys tridecemlineatus. The sequence goes on from NC_135480.1 coordinate 102,697,136, forward strand.
GTGGCTTGGTGTTAACAAGGTAGTCTCCTAGGGCTGCTGTGAATGGTCGCCCAGGTTGTACGCAGGGCCCCCAGGGGACCTCATTCCCATGGTGGCTTATGTGAATGGGGACTCTGCATGACTCACTTGGCAGCTTGAACCTGCCTCCACGAAGCTTGAATGACTCGTTTTCTACAATATTGGAGGAAAAGCTGCCTCCTTCGAGTTGAAAGGGACTCTTCTCCATTGATCTCTTTCCCTAGCCAGGTGTTCCTGCCGAAAGCAGTGCAGAATAGCAAGAAGGCCATGGTCATTGGAGCAATTGGACCAGGGGATGAATTCCAGTATAACTGTTTCCTGGCTGTGTGACCTTGGGTTAGTGAATGAACTGCTCTGAAATTGGATATCCATTTTAAAGGATTATTTTGAGGATTAAATAAGAAACAGAGTAAAACATTGCTTGACCCCCAACAGGTGCTCAGCAAATGTCACTCTGGTTTTCCTTTCTCTACCCACTTCTCACATTTCCTCTTAAACATTATCACCCGACAGGGCTAACCCTATTTTCCTCTGTCTGTTCCCTAGTCCCAGGTCCCCCCTCAAAACTGTGCCAGAGATCAAACTGGGTGTATTAATAGACTACTAATGCCTCCAGCATTCCAGAGCCGTGGCCTGGCTTTCCCATAGGTTAATTAGGCCGTATTTCAGGATAATTACGACTGTATATTCCTACACTAATTAAGTGGCTTTAAACCATCTCCACAATGCAGCTCCGTGAATCATAATTAAGCCTCACCACCGAGTGCCTCTGCCAGCCATGGAGCCCGCTCCCAGGCACAGGAGAGGCTGCGCTGGATCCCTGGGCTTGAGAAGGACGTGTGTTTTTCTAGGATCATGTCGGGATGATTCCTAATGAATACTGGATGAGGCACTGCACCGCTCCTCTTCTGTTTTCACAAGGAGAAGAGAAATAAGATGTTGATGCGGGTTTATTCCCTTCTCCCCCGATGAGTGGATTTGAATGGATTGGGGGGATGCAGGTGGGGAGGGTGGGGGTAAGGCGCACAAGCCAGGATGCACGGTGTGTGTGTGTGTGTGTGTGTGTCAGTCCACCAGGAGTGTTCGTGAGGCTGTGTGTGCCATAGCTGTAGCCCACTTAGGTCTGACATTAGCTGGCACAACGAACACAAATGCACCCCAAGATACCTGTGGCTGGATCGACCTTCTCATTCCTGGAGGTCTGACTTGATGTGTCTTGGAGGGAAGCTGTTCACACCGCAGCATCAGCCAGCCCTTTTGACTCACGTCACTGCCAGATTGAGTCCTGGAAGGGGCATTGAAGTCACCGTCAGAAGATCCAGTTTGGGCTCTTGGCTCTCCAACTTGCTGGTTACCTTAAGAAAGTCATTTGGCCTTGGGGTACTTATGTGGAAAATGAAGATAACAGCTAATGATCCCTTAGGACTGCTGAAAAAAATTTAAAAGGCAACAGGATTGTGCCAATGCCCCCATATGAGAAGGGTTCTTGTGGAAAGAGCCCTATTTCCTGCCAGGGAAGTTTGATGACTCTTGGGCCCAGCGTACTGGATCCATATTCAGGAGGCCATTCAGGTCCCTGGGGGGCCGGAATCCGCACCTCCCTCCATGAGCTCCAGCAGTCACCACCGAGGTCCCTGGATGCTTATGAAATCACAAAGCTCTTCTTCCCTCGTCCATTGCAGGAGCTTGGAGAGGACACCTCAGTCCTGCATGATGGCGGATAGAGGACAGACATGCAGATGTCAGGAAAAGGACATCCTTGGACATGGTCCCAGGCCTGGGGTCCTTGGACTCTTGGCCCATTTGGCTCCCTCTTCTTTCCTCCTGTCTCTCTGCTCCTTCACGCTCTCTGCTCCCTGCAGTCCCGCTTCCCCACCTCTCTGGGGACCAGCAGTCAGGCATGGCATGTGCCTGTGAGGGGACCTGTCCTCTCTCTTGCTCGCTTTCCGTGGAGAGAAGGCTGCAGGCATTTAGAGTAAGACGCTAATCAAATAAGGACAGGTAACAATACACCCGACATCTGTGGAAGCCACGGAAATACTCGGCTGTCCTCGGCAACAGGACAGGGAGCTGGGGAAACGGGAAGGAGGCAGCATTTATTTAACCTGGTTGTCACACACAGCTCCCGGCGCCTCTGACAAGTGAACATCGTGTGAAGGTGCAGATAAGCTCGACTGGAAAATTGACAGCAAAGAAGGAGGAGGCCCCTGTTCTCCACTGCTGTGGCCTGTGGGTTATGGCTCTATTAAAACATAGGGAGGGGAGAGGCAAATGAGGCCCCCCCTGTGCATACAGGGAAGGAGCCTGTTCCCCTGAAAAGGGAGGGAAAGTCATTAGGCTAGCAGGAGGTTAGTGCTCAGAGCAGGCAGCCAGGTGAATTTAGATAGAGAAGAGAAACTGCATTCTTGGTAGACACGCTAGGCAGATCCAAGGTGGACTTCCTGCTATTTGCATTAAGGGAATTGAGAGATTGCAGAGCAGAAGGCAGAGGCTCAGCACAAAGGAGTGTTGACTGAGCCAGTGGCCATATGGTGCCCACAGAGCTGTTTGACATCAATAATAAAGCCTGTGGGAGATCTCAGCTGAGAAGGAGACTCTCTGCGTGAGTGGGAGGCTGGGCAAGGACCAGGGGAGCACTGAGATAAGGATTGGAAACAGCAGGTCATGAAGTACTTCCAGAGAACAGAGTCTGGAGCCAGGGTAGCCCAACTGAAACCGCTCCCTGTGCATGTGACCCTCACACTCACTTCTTGTGCAGAGGAAGGCATGTACAACAGGCATTTAAACGCTTGCACAAGCCCATCTGTCATGCACACTCCATGTTATGGAATAAATGTGTGTCCCCCTAAAGTCATATGTCAAAGCCCCAGCCTGCAATGTGATTCTATTTGGAGGTGGGAGCGTTGGGAGGTGATTAGGGTTAGATGAGGTCACCAGGGTGGGGTCCTCATGATAGGATTAGTGCCCTTATAAGAAGAGATAACTAGAAAGCCAACTCCTCTCTCTCTTTCTGTCTCAGTCTCTCTCTGTCCATGCTCTTGGATAGGAGAAGTCCATGTGAGCCCACAGCAAGAAGGCAGCTGCCTGCAAGCCAGGAAGAGGGCCTTTACCAGGCCCTACCTGTGAGGGCACCCTCTTTAGGTTTCCAGCCTCTAGAACTGTGAGAAAATACATTTCTGGCTCTTTTTTCCCCTTTGTACTGGGGATTGAACTTGGGTGCACTTAACCACATTTCCAGACCTTTTTTGTATTTTATTTAGAGACTGGGTCTCATTGAGTTGCATAGGCCCTCACTAAGTTGCTGAGGCTGGCTTTGAACTTGGGATCCTCCTGCCTCAACCTCCCAAGCCCCTGGGATTACAGGCATGCGTTGCTGCGCCCAGCCACATTTCCATTGTTTAAGGCACCCAGCCTGTGGTACTTCGTTAAGCTCCTCTAGCAGACTAAGATGCCCAAGTAAACATATATTAATGTAGTTAGTTAGGAGAGAGAGGTCCTGGCTAGACCACTCATTCAAGGTCACAGTTAGCCTTGGGTAAGTAACTGTACCCTGCTGAGCTTTGGTTTTTCTCATCTACATGAGCAGAGCTCACTATCCTTCCTGATTCACTTCAAAGAGCTGTCATGAAATGAAACAGAAGAAAGGATAGGAAATCCTTCCGCAGTTTATAAAATCTGCTCTGGTTGTGAGGCCCAGGGAGGGTTGGACTGTCACCCTGCCCAAGCCTGTCCTGATGGAAGACTGGTTTGGAGGTGGGGTGGTGACTCGTGGCAGCTTTCTGGCACCAACATTCAGCTCAGAGGGGAGGAGGAGGAGGAAGAGTGTGCATACTCCTCTCTGTCCTCCACTTTGGTCAGTGCCAAGGGCTGGGGCAGCGGCTCTGCTTCTGTCCGGCCCAGCAGCTCCAGTGCCCACAGCTGTGGTTCTTTCAGGATGGGAGTTGGCCTTCTCTTTCTGAAGGGCTGTGGGGACTAGAGCAAGATGTTCCAGAGGACCAGGTCCCCATCCTAGAGAGAGCAGGCAGAGCCAGCTAGGAGTGCTGGCCTAGGTCTGGCTGTGCCTGGGAACCAGCTGCCACCTAAATGTGGCTGGACGCCATGCCCAGGGTTGAGGGCTGCTTTGCTGTTGTGTGGATTGAGCCTGGGGATTGGGGAGCTTAACCCTGTACCAGATCGTGGTCGAATGGTGTCTGTGGATAGGGAATAGCTCGGGATGCCTTCCTCATAGCTCTGGGCTGTACATGGGAGGAAAGTGGGGAGGGCAGAGAGAGTAGCCCCAGCACTGGCCTTGCAGTGGGCAGGCTGGTCACCAGCACTCTGAGGAGTACCATCCTGTCTTTGGTCCTCCAGAGAACTTTGTCCTCCTGGGCCAGTGTCCAGGTGCTCTCAGAGAGCAGAGTGTTGGCAAGGTGGAGAGTGGCAGAGGGACCTTCCTCCCACCTCCTGTCCCCCAATGAGGGGACAGGGGAGGGGGTCCCTGGAACCTGGATCCTGGGAATGGCCTTTCCCAGCTCCCTTGCTTCCTCAGTAGTGGCAGAGAGGTCAACTGGGGTGAGGACTCAGCTCTGGGGGGATAGTCAGTACAACTCAGTGCTGCAGTGCAGAGGACGATAAATAAGGGCTCAAGAACTCTCTGGAGATAAAGAAAAGGAATAGGAAAAAAATAAGAGATGTGGACGGCAGGAAGGAACGTGCAACGACTTTCTGAAGGAGGTGAAATAAATAGAAAAGAGAAAATATTTGAAGAAACAGTGACTCAAAATTTTCCAAAAATAAGCACATAAACCCTCAGATAGAAAAAGTTTGGAGAGTGCTGACAAGATAGAAAAGGAGAAACTCATAGACATTAGAGCGAAATAAAAAGAAATTTTTCATACAAGACTGTTTAGACCAATTTTAGGTTTTGTAAGCAGGAAATAGAACTTCTCCACATCTTCTCTGCCCGTCCCACTTCCCCCACAGTCCACATGCCACAGAGTGGTTCAGTTTTACAGTGAATGAATCTACATTGACACATCATTACCATTCAAAGTCCAGAGTTCAAGTTTGAGCTCACTTGGGTTCTCACAAGTGTATAATGACATGTAGCCAACATTATGACATCACACGGAATCATTCACTGCCCTAAAAATACTCTGTGCTTTGCTCATTCATCCCTGCCTCCCCACCTCAGGCAAACATGATCTTTTAACCATCTCCATAGTTTTGTCTTTTCTAGAATGTCATAGAGTTGGAATCAAAGGTGTGCAGTTTTCGGACAGGCTTCTTTCACTTAGCGATATGCTCTCAAGATTCCTCCGTATCTTTTCATGGCTTGCTAGCTCATTTCTTTTTAGCATTGACTAATAGTCCATTGTCTGGATGTACCACAGTTTATCTAGTAGAAAGACATCTTGGTTGCCTCCAGGATTTGACGATTATGAATAAAGCTGCTGTATACAACTGTGTGCAGTTTTTTTGTGTGAATGTAAGTTTTGACACTTTGAGCAAACACCTAGGAGTGAGGTTGTTGGGTAGTATGATAAGGGTATGTTTCATAAGAAACTGTCAAGCTGCCTTCCAACATGGCTGCCAGTATGGTTTTACGTTCTGCCCACAATGAATTAAAAGTTCTTCTTACTCCATACCCTCACCAGCATTTGGTGATATCAGTGTTTTGAATCTTGACCATTCTCACAGGTATTTTCATTTGCAATTCCTTCATGACCTGTTGTAGGTTATCTATTTTTTTTTTTTAATACTGGGGATTGAACCCAGGGGTGCTTAACCACTGAGCCACATCCCCAGTCATTTTTATTTTTTATTTTGAGACATGATCTCACTCAGTTGCTTAGGACCTTAATAAATTGCTGAGGCTGGCCTTGAATTGTGATCCTCCTGCCTCATAGCCTCTTGAGTTGCTGGGATGATAGGTGTGCACACCACACCCAGGATGGATCGTCTTTTAATGTGCTTATTTTCCATCTATATATCTTCTTTGGTGAGGTGTCTGTTCAGATCTTTAGTCTATTAAAAACAAAACAAAACAAAACACAAAAACAACCCAACAACAACAACAACAACAACAAAACCCAAAACCAGGATGTTGGTTTTCTTATTGTTTTTCCTTTTTGTTTCACTACCCCACCCCCACCAGGTACTGAGGGTGGAACCCAGGGCCTTGGGCATGCTAGGCAAGTGCTCTACACACCCAGCCCTTGTTCTTTGCATATTTTGGGTAACAGTTCTTTATCAAATATGTCTTTTGCAAGTATTTTTTCCCAGCCTGAGACTTGGCTTCTCTTCTTCTTGACATAGTCTTTGCAGAGCAGAACTTGTGATTTTAATAGAGTCTAGTGTCTGAGTTCATTTTTGTCCTCCTACAACATAATACTTTCAAGTGGGTAATTTGTAATGAATGGAAATGATTCCGAGGCTGGGAAGTCCAAGATGGAGGGGCTGCATCTGGCAAGGGCTTTTCTTCTGCATCGCAACATGGTGGAAGAGAGAGCGTGTGAGGCTCTCGTGGCCTGAACTGTGGGGGCAACCATGGCGGGGGTGGGGGGAGGAGCACTTTGAACCTAGGATTTTGTATATAGCAAAATATTAATTTAAATGTAAATACAAAATAAACACATTCTTGGACATAAAGACTATGTAAAATGAATTCTAGCAAATGGAATAAAGTATATTTGAAAGACAGACATAAGAAAAGAAAAATAAGATTGGAAAAAATATATTAAACTTCACTGATACTTGAATAAATGATCAATATATATTACAGCCTAGAACTAAAGTCCAGTTAATACCAACATGATAGGAATCAAGAGAGATAGGAGGCAAGGTGAGACCAAAAGAATAGCCAAAATATCCCATGCACATGAAAAATCAATACAGCCAAAAGCTCTTGAATTAAAGACAAAATCTTAAGAGAAATTATGAATTAGGAATTATGTTCTCTATGTAAAATTTATTTTTATTTATTTTACTTTTTTATTTTCGGTGTGGGGATTGAACCCAAAGGTGCTTAACCTCTGAGCCACATCCCCAGACTTTTTTATTTTTTTTATTCTGAGACAGGGTCTTGTTAAGTTGCTGAGGCTGGCCTTGAATTTGCAATCTTCCTGCTCAGCCTCTCAAGTATCTGGGATTATAAGCATGTGCTCTCACTCCTGAATCTCTCAAATCTCTAGGTCAAATTTATGTAATACAGCTAAAACAGTACCAAGTGGAAAATTTATAATTTTAAAATACATTTGTCAGAAAACAAGAAAGGCTAAAAATGAATTAAAGAGCAGTAGAGAAGACCTAAATAAACAAGAAAGAAGGATGTAATAAATATAAGAGCAGAAATCAATGAACAAGAGCAGCAAAAACAATGTAAATAATTAGTAAAAACAAGTTTCTTTGAAAAGACTCATAAAACAACACTTTAAAAATGATGAATTAGCTGGGTGTGGTGGCTCACGCCTATAATCCCAGTAACGGGAGTATTGGGGGGGGGGGTACAGCTGAGGCAGGATGATCACAAGTTCGAGACCAGCTTCTTCAACTTAGTGAGACAAAAATAAAACATAAAAAAGGTCTAGGGATGTGGCTCATTGGTAAAGTGCCTCTTAGTTTTAAATTCCTACCCAAAACAAATAAAAAACTGTAATGAGATAAATACTAAGAAAACAAGAACTTTTCATTTAACCAAACTATAGCAGTTGTACTAATATTTAAAAATATAAAAATAATTTTAGAACAACTATAAACATATATACAACTATATATAATTAGGAACTTAGATTAAACTGGGCGTGATGGCACACACCTGTATTCCAGTAATTTGGGTGGCTGAGGTAGAGGGATCACAAATTCAAGGCCAGCCTGGACAACTTAGAGAGACTCTATCTCAAAATTCAAAAAAACAGAAATGCCGGGGATCTAGCTCACTTGTAGAGCACTTACCTAGTATGTGCAAGGCCCTGGGTTCAATCCTCAGCACTGAAAAAAAGAAAAGAAAAGAAAAAAGAAAACCTAGATAAAGTGCAAAAATTTCTGAAAAAACAAATAATGCTGCTATTGGCACAAGGTAAATAGAAACTAGCAAACATATGAATAGCAAACAAATAAAAATGGTAATTATCGAAATTTCTTTGTTACACTGAATATCCAAAGACTTGGGCTATTCTAGAGGTATTTATAGGTAAGACCTACAAAAAAATTAGGAAAAAGCTAATTGATACATTAATCCTGGACAGTGTTCTGTATGCCAACCCAACCAACTGGTGTCTAACATAAACTGTTTCAAAAATAGAAAAGAGAGAAAGCTGTTCGGGGTATCTCATGGACTCGATGTAACTTGGTATAAACTTGACACCAAAAAAGAAAAATATATTGTACAAAAAGGAAATTTTAGACCTCTTTTTTTACAAAAATATTTTTTTAGTTATACATGGACACAATATCTTTATTTGGTTTATTTATTTTTATGTGGTGCTGAGGATTGAACCCAGTGCCTCACATGTGTGAGGCAAGTGCTTTGCCACTGAGCCCCAGCCCCAGTCCTAGGCCAATAATATAATTCTAAATAACATGAAAAATATAAAATATACTATTTTATCTACACAATAATTGGATCTATATTGTTGAACGAAAAAGCTAGACCCATAAGACTATGTACTGCATGGTTCCATTTGGAAGACTGTCAAGACGGGCAAAATGAATCTGTAGTGTGGGAGTTGGGAAGAATCTGAATCGAGGGGGTTGGCAATATAGACTGACTGGGGAATGAGAGAGCCTACTGCAGGGCAGGAAATGTGCAAGATCTTCGTCTGAGTGATGTTTAAGTTCATCAAGCTGTGTATCTAGGATTTGTGTATTTGATTGATATACGTTATATTGTAATGAAAAAATTCCTGGAAGGGATTAGTTTATTCCAATCATGTGAATGTTTTCACTATTAGAAAGTATATCAATATAGTTCATCACTTTGTAGTAGAAATGGACTAATTTTTCTTGTCAGGGGTCAGATGACAAATGTTTTAGGCTTTGTAGGCTGTCAGTGTCTGCCAGTATAGTGTGAAAGCAGCTAGAGATATAAAGTAAATGAATGGGCATGAATCTTTCCAATTAAACATATTTAAAAATATACCTGATTTGATCTACAGCTTATATTTCATTAACCCTGATTAAAAGGAATTAAAGGAGAAAAAATATATTCTTTTAAATGAATGTAAAAAAAACTTTTTTAAATGTCCAACACAAATGAATGATGTTTTAAAAAAACTCTCAGGAAAATAGAAACTTTCTTCATTTGATAAAGACCAGCTAACAAAACCTTGCAGCAAACGTCACACTCAGAGAAGAATATTTTTTGGTAGGGCGGTGGTTACCAGGGATTGAATTTAGGGGCACTCAGCCATTGAGCCACGTTCTCAGCCCTATTTTGTATTTTATTTAGAGACAGGGCCTCACTGAGTTGCTTAGCACCTTGCTTTTGTGAGGTGTCCTTGAACTTGCAATCCTCCTGCCTCAGCTTCCCTACTGCTGGGATTATAGGCGTGAGCCACCATGCCTGGCTACTGAAGAATTTTTGATGTACTGCAATTAAGGTCAGAAAGAAGAAGATAATACTCACGATCACTACATATTGTTCAACAAAATGCTGAAGGTCCTGACTCATGCAATAAGACACGAAAAAATAAAAATAAAAAAGATAAGATTGGAAAGTAAGAGATAAAATAGTCACTAGCTGCAGATGATATGATAGTTTATAACAAAACTCAAAAGAGTCAACAAACTTTTAAGACTATTAAGAAAGCTTAATAAGGTTGCTGAATACTAGATCAACAAATAAATTTGAATACAAAAAACATTAATGCCATTGATCATATATAGGGGACAAATCCAGTACTTTTGTGTGTGTGTACTAGGGAATGAACCCAGAGGTGCTTTACCCCTGAGCTACACTCCCACCCTTCCTCCTCCTTCTTCTTCCTTTTCCTCTTCCTCTCCTCTTCCTCCTCCTCCTCCTCCTCTTCCTTTTTAGACAGGGTCTTGCTAAATTGCCCAGACTATTTTGCACTGGGATTGTAGGTGTGCTGCCTTGTTTATTATTTTGTTTTGTTTGGTTTTTATATTGAGGATTGAACTCAAAGGCACTCTACCACTGAACTCCATCACCAACCCTTTTTAAAAAAAACTTGCCATCTTCCTGCCTCATCTTCCCAAGTAGCTGGGATTACAGGTGTGTATCACCATGCCTGGCTCTCAAATCCAGGTTTTGAGGTGTGTATGTTTATATAATTCATGGGAGCTCTCTTCCCTATAAGAAAAATAAAATAAAAGTACAGATTCAAAATTAGGTATAAAGTATATTTATTTAGAAAGATAGTTCACAGTTAATTACAATAAAAAAATGTAAGGTATAAAGAATAACAGAAAAGCAGCTTTTAAAATTTTATTTATTCACTTTACTAATTAACTATTTGACTTAATTCTATCTTTGCATCTTTGTTTCCAGATGTCTAATGAATCAAGACAAGAGTGGTCTGGAAGGACAGCAGAATAAAATAGACATTATTATTGCTGAGGTTGTATACGTGACTGCATGACCAATGTAATTCTGCAACCTGTACACTCAGAAAAATGAGAAATTATATCCCATCTGATTCAAATGTATGATATGTCAAGATCATTGTACTGTCATGTGTAACTAATTAAAACAGAACAAAACCAAAAAAAAGGATAAACGTAGTCTACCTAGACAATAAAGATATATTTTATGGAAAATTAAAAAAAAAAAAAGACAGGAGTGGGAGGAATTTCAGGAATTATCAGAAATCATTCAGACACCAGGATACCTGGCAATAACCTAACTATATATGGAAGTGATTATGAACCACATAAATATATCCCATCAACTCCAAGCTAGATGTATCTCCTCTTACCTGGAGCTCAGATTACCTGTGATCACTCCAGTGCTGTCCAACATTTGGGCAGATGTGATGGAGGAGAATTTGGGGTGGAAATATCATAGATTTGTGCCCTATTATTATTGTGGTTAAAATGCTCTATTTTTATGGTAATGTGGACATACTACTAGGCCCCTCTCAGGATTCTGGAATGGAGTGTAAACCAGGTTCTAATAATAGCAAAGAAAACCACAAAAGTCCTAAGAATTAACATAACAAAGAGGGCCCAAGACCACAAAGAAAAGCAATTAAATTTCACTAAAGGCCACTAGCTGAAAAGACCTAAGTAAATAGAAATACTATATCTATGTTTGAGATGATTTAATCTTGGGAAGACTCCTATTAGCCCAAAATTAATTTCCTCCATTCGATGAAATTCTAGCAGGAATTTGAGGGAATTAAATTGATTACAAAATTTATATAGAAGAATCCAGATCCACAAATAGCTAATCCGATTTAAAAAGAACAAAGAAACAACACTTGTTCTGCTGATAATCAAACTGATTACAAAGTCATAATAATAAAAGCAGTGTGTTACTGGCATAGGAACAGACAAATGGGCCGAGAGAACAAGTCAGAGACCAGGAAGATAAAGACATACATAAATAAATGTAATAAACAAAAACAATTCTAAGCAAACAAAACCTCACAGGAACGCATCACAAATCAGTGCAGTAATGATGAATTATTTAGTAAAGGGCATCAGGAAAAGTAGTCTACTCTTTCAGAAATAAATTAAGTTGGACTCATACCTTTTTTTTTTTTGTAGGCTGGGGATCAAACCCAGGCCCTTGAGCATGCTAGACAAACACTCTACCACTGAGCTAAACCCTCAGCCCCTGGACTCATACTTAATGTTCTATTTTTAAAATTCAAATGGATAAAGACCTAAATGTGAAAATCAAAATTATAAACACAAATAAAAGAGGGTATATTAAAAATAACTCAGGGGCTGGGGATGTGGCTCAAGCGGTAGCGTGCTCACCTGGCATGCATGCGGCCCGGGTTTGATCCTCAGCACCACATACCAACAAAAGATGTTGTGTCCGCCGAGAACTAAAAAATAAATATTAAAAAAAATTCTCTCTCTCTCTCTCTCTCTCTCTCTCTCTCTCTTCTCTCACTCTCTCTTTAAAATTAAAAATAAAAAAATAAAAATAAAAATAACTCAGAACCTCAGAGTGAGTATTTCTTTGAAGAGATTTTTAAAAAACCTGAAAAACAACTACAAACCCCCCATGCACAAACCATAAAGCACAAAATAAGTGGGTCTGCCCATGTCAACATTATAGATTGCTATTAAAAGAAAAAAAAAACACTGTGTAAACAAAAGTTTAATAAGGGTAACAAGGTGAGAGCAGATACTTTTTTAAAAAAGTCTAAAGTTGACTAAGATTTAATATCCAGTATATATAAAAGCAACTGCAAAGCCGTAAGAAAAGCACAAGAATCCAATAGGAAATAAAAAACAAAAAGCAAGGAAGAGGATTTAAATAGCCCTCCATGGAAGTGGACCTCTGAATCTCTAGTGCTATATGAAAACTTGCTCAATCTTTTAAACACAATTAAAATAAGGCACAATTTTAACTCCTTGAATTGCAAATATTAGAAAATTGGAATCGAATCAGGTACTAGATGTCATGGGAAGAGTCCCTGGAGAGGAGGACCTCGACTCAGGATAAGTGGGGTCCTTGGCATACCTGATTGAAAAGAATTTCAAGAGTGCGAGCCAGAGATACAGACAATTTTATTCGGAAAAGAAGGTACACGTTCAAGGAGAATGTGGCTAGCTCCAAAGAGAGCGACAGCAGCCCTTTGGTGTGGGGTGTTAATATTCATGGAAGGACTGTAGTTAGGGACTGGACTAGAGGTGGAGCAGGGTGGAGTAATGCAGTTGTACCTCGTTTTTCCAGCACTGGTGTATTGCCCCGTGTTACTTTTCATAGGCAAAGGCATGGGCCAAGGGCAGGGCTAAGGACACAGGCAGGGTTGCTCAGGAATGCTTATTTTGCATTTCAAAGGTTCACGGGCATTTCTGCATTCCGAAGGCTCGTGGGCAATTCTCTTCGGAGACTCCGTACGTACCGTCTTTCCTTTTCTGTAACCCCAAATTCTTATTTCACGAGTGAGGCTGTGAGCTTGCCTGGTGTCCTTCACCAGGGGACGGGTAAATAAAACAAGGGCGTTCGGCGTTCGAGAATCAAGCAGCGGTCAGAAATAATGAGCGATCACTAGTCTCACAAGCAACCCAGAGGGGAGGAGTGTGAGACAGAAAGGACTCGATGAAGCCATTTATGCAAATTTGGAAAACAAAGACAACACTTTGCCTTTAAAGGGCACCCACACATTTAAATAACCAAAGCCCCAAACAGTAGAATGGAAGAACTTTTGGACCCCTCAAATTTGACATGGGAGACGTTTCCATGCCGCTGTGTCTGGCTGCTTACCCAGAAGCCTGCGCTGCAGAAGCTCCTGCCTCTTGATGGGAACCTTGGGCTGGGGTCTGGGGGTGGAGCCAAGAGCCTATTTGCACGTTGCTTGGCAGTGAGAGTAAACTAAGGCTTAAGGGTTGCTTTTAGAGCACAGGATGCCATGTCTGGTGTCTTCATGTCAAAACCGTTTCATCAAAATGTCACTTACCCTCCCACAAATAAGTTACAAGGCCCTGTTCTGGTAAGTCCTCTGGCTGTGGAGGGGATACACTCCTCTCTGTGAGAGACACCTGCTCTGTGACTCTCTGGGTTGCTGAAATGAGTCATTTTTAATGGGCACAGCAGTCTTTTCCGGAGGTCCATATTTGGAGGCTCAGGCTATGGGGTCCCAGGCCTGGAGCCCCAACCTCATCAGCCCAGGACCACCTGCTGGCCTCTCTTTTAAAACTGCTGTCTCTGTCTGCATTTAGAAGCAAAAGATAAAAAAGAGATAAACAACACCCTCATTTAAAAAAAAAAAGCTAAAAGATTAATAAAATAGTAGAGATCAAAACCGTAAAAACAGACAGCTCTAGTAAAAAGACAAAAAGCTCAGTTGACTGGGATCATGAAAGCCAAGTGAAGTCTTTTGTCTAAATTAAAAATAACTGTGTGGAGGGGGAGGGGTACCTACTCACACACCTGTCATCCCAGCTATTTGGGAGACTGAGGCAGGAGGATGGCACATTTGGGTCAGCCTGGCCAACTGGTGAGACCCCCATCTCAAAATTAAAAATTTTGAAAAAGGATATTGGGGTTGGAGTTTAGTGGTAGAGTGCTCCTGGGTTCAATAAAACAGAAACAAAACCCAAGCAGGCTGCTATTCCAATCTCAGATACTTGGGAGGCTGAGACAGGAGGATTGCAAATTAGAGCTCAGCCTTAGCTCTTTGGTAACCTGTCTTAAAACAAAGAAGGGCTGGCAGTGTAGTTCAGTGGTAAAGCGTCTCTGGATTTAATGTCCAGTACCAAAACAAGCAGACCCCAAACAACAAACAAACAAAAATACTAAGCTCATAAAGTAGAGGAGCCTATGATGAAGTGTGTGAAGTTTCCAGAGCTCACATCAAAGGCAGGGCACCAGCAGCTGCTGGGCAGAACCAGGGACCAGGATCTCTCCTTAGGCTCTGGGCCCTGGGCCAGGTACCCTGGGTCCCACCTGATGGGGCAGATCTGATGCAGCCCCTCCCACCCTCCCAGGGTTTACAGTTCTGGGCTGGGACTCTCGATTCTCTTTCTTGGGCCTCTGCTTCCTCTGGTCCCCTGGCCATTGCCAGGTGGAGTCTACTGCCTCTCTTCCACCTTCCTCCTCACTGCGCCTGCGCACACAGCAGTACAGGGAGATGTCAGGATTCTGTTACCTCCTCACTGTAGAACCTGGGCAAATGGCTGAGTCTCAATTCCCTGATATCTCAAAAGGGGAGAATCGCCCCAGGCATCTTTGGCACTGTGGAAATGGGGGGGATTTTTACTTTGGAGGCTCAGCCCAGGGCCCCATTCCCGGGTGGAGCTTCCAGGAGTACTTAGGCCTCTTCATTTTCCCTGCCCCGGGTGCCTTTCCTCAGACTCTGGAGCATGTGCTTTATGCCTGTCATATCCCCTCTGTGCCCAGAAAAGTGTGGAGGTCTTTAGTCAGTGTTTAACAGATGTCAATCAATTAGAAAGTCTTGAATTATCTTTGTTTGCTCTCTTTCTGGCCAGATTATGAGTTCTTTGGAAGGTAAACCTCTTTCTTCCATTGATTCTATTAATAAACAAATACTTCAGTCGTGACCATGTTCTCAGCCCTGTGATAGGCCTGGGAGACACCAGATAGACACAGTTCTGCCTCCCCAAACCTGCCACCTTCTGGGTGGGAGAGGAGGGAGGAGGCCATTAAACACCAAGGAAACAGATAGGCAAAAAAATCACACATTTTGAGAAGCGGCCATGGGTACCAAAAGGAGACTGGGAGGGAAAACCCCTGCGGGTGGGAGGGTCTCCTCTGGGGGGTAGGCCTGCCTGGGGAGAGGTCATTAACAGCAGCCCAAGGATGAGGAAGATCTGGCTGGGCTGAGTGGAGCTGGGGAAGGAGCGTCTCTGGTGGAAGTGACCGCTTCTGTTTGCAGTGACCCTGAGGAAAAGTTCCTGAACTTTCAGAGTAGGACAGGGAGGCCAGGCCACTGGAGCTGAGGGGACAGGAAAGAGGGTGAGGAAGGAGAAATGAGCTTTGAGAAGGAATCAGAAAACAAATGACAGGCAGGTCCTTGTGGGCTGGGGAAAATGTGTGGGTTTTGTTTTAGGGGCAACAAGAAGTCTTGGAAGGATTTAAAGCAGAAAAATGGTGTGATTTACTGTATACCTCTGGAAAGATCTGTAGGGGGGTTAGAGGATGCTAAATGGCGCTATGAGGATGGAATCAGTGAATCAGAATGTGAAACATTTCAGGGAACAAGACCTTCTTGTGGAAGATGCTGAGGGCATGAGGGAGTGAGGGATCATAAAAGATTTAGGAGACATCAGACAAATGCAATGGACAGGCCTGGTTTAGATCCTGATTTGCACACACCTACTGTAAAAAGGCATTTTTGAGGTGCCTGGGGGAATTTGAACATGAACTGAGCATTCCATAGCATTAAGGAGACTTGGCTCATTTTGCTAGGTGTGGTAATGGTATTTTAATTAGATTAAAGGGGAAAAGTCCTCATTTGTCAGAGATGCATCATGAAGTATTTACAGGTGACATAAAATGTCTAAGATTTGCTTTTTAAATCTTCAGGGGAAAAAAATGCATGGGACAAAATTATGAAATAAGATGGTCAAAATGTTGATGGTTTTTGAAGCTGGGTATTGGGTACATGGGAGTTCATTAGACTAGTTCCTGAAATTTTCCATTTACAAGTATAAAAGATTTTTAAAATTCCCTGGTGTGTCGTGGTGTGGTGTGTGGTGCCTCTGTGTGCAGTACCCCTGCCCTGGTTGTGTCAGAGGAGGAAGTGTGGCTGGGGACCATCTGTGGATACTGTTCCCTATCCCCCTGCTGAAGACATAATAGGGATTGACTGTGGGCTGTGGGGTCAGATAGATCTGGAGCAACCCCCGAGTTGGCCAGTTGCTTTTTGCTTTTTTGTTACCGTTGCCTCCAGTTCTTGCCAGGAAGCAGGAATAGCTGCCATTGCTTTTCTGTGGGTTGTCACAAGCATTTGATAAAACAGTGCCTGTATAGCTCTGGCTCATTGCCAGGTGGTGGAGATTGTTCAGTTCCTGGCAGCCTTCAGAGGCATGGCACACACTGGGCTGAGGCACAGCATGACTGGGTTCCAGAACACTCTCTTGGGAATTGAGCTCCATTATCTAGAAAATTAAGGACCAATACACGTATTGAAATACACGTGTTATCATGCATGTGCACACCCCTCTGGCTGAATTTGCACTCGCACACGCATGCTCATGCATTCTTAAGGCGGGAGTCTGGTTTCCAGGAGAGGCTGGAGGACCAAAGGGTGGAAGAAAAGGAGAGAGATGCTCTGAGAAGAGATGCAGCCATGTGACCTATGGGAAAGCCTGTGAACCCGGTGGCCCAAAGGCTCTGTTGAAACAAGAAGGGAAAAGGCTGGGGCAAGAGGAGCCCCTGGCTGGAAAGCCAACCGCAAAGGAAGCAGCCAAAGCCATAAGCAGCATGAAGGCTGCTGAGTTTCCCCTGGACCTGCCTGTAGTCCTCCAGCTACCAAGGGCTGGTGACCTCATGGTTTCTAGCTGCCCCCTGCAGCTCCAGCCCATCTCCATTTGGTATCCACTTCTTTCTCTGTGGTTGGACCAGAGAAATACAAGCTGACCAGGCCTCCTAAGATCTTTCCTCTCTGAAGAAGCTTCTGGAACTCTCTGAAGAAGCTTCTGGAACAACTCAGGTCTGGGGTAGCAGGAGGATGTGCAGGGAGAAATCAGCACCCCTGTTTCCCAAGAAGGGAAGCCAAGGACGTAGGGCAGAGGGGACAGACAAGCACCCTCCTTGGCCCTCCTCTCCCCTCACCCCTGGCCTACGGACCTCAGGCTAGTTCAGTTCTGTCTTCATCACTGGGAAGGGGCTCTTCATCAGACCCTGCATGGAAGGTGGGAGAGAGGAGACCATCCTGCCTTCACTTGTTCTATGCCAGAGAACCGTTTGGGAGATGCTGCTCTTATCTGCATCACCTTAACACCAATACCGCGCCACGACCCCAGCTCCCAAGCTCCTAGAGCCAACATTGATTTTTGCCACTTCTGAGTGGCCTCTTGCTGCTCAGGTCTGAGAGAAGAGGCCATGGAGAAGCCCTGTCCAGGAGGGTGGTGGTCCTCACCTGGGTTTTACCCTGAGCACCAGGGCAGACTGGGAGTGGGGGCTCTGGGATAGCACAGGCTTAGGCAGATCCCCCTGGGAGAAACCTGGGGGCCTCCATGTTGGAGAGGGAGCTTCTCTTGCTTCTCCTAATCCAGAGGAACTTGTTCCCTTTCCCTCTGCCTCGTCCCAGGAAAGCATACTTTCTCTGCTGGCCCATCCCCGTTCTCCCCAAGTTCCCCTTTAGCTTGGGAAGGAGTCCTGGTGAGGTTCCAAGGGGAGTGTCCTGGGGCCACCTCAGGAATCCCCAGGCCAAACAGGGCTGGGGACTGAGACCTCTTCACAGAGGCCTGGAGGCCAGACACCAGAAGCTGAAGCGGACTGTGAAGCCCGGGCTCTGGGCCTGGAAGTCAGGTGAGTCTTACTCTGCCTCCACCAGCAGCTCCCTGCTCCTTCAGGGCACCCCGAGAGCCCTGGGGTGTAGGAGCACTTCTGGGAGGCCCAGCAGCCTGAGAAAACCCTCTTCCTCAGGAACTCCTCCTGCAATGGGGTGAAGCTGAGTACCCCAAGGTGGGTAGCTGTGTCAGGGGATTCTGGGGACACAGCCCAATCAACCATAGCTTTTCTTTGAAGCTCCTGTCTCATCTGGAAAAAAAAAAATCAGGCAAACTTGGTATTCTGACCACAATTCCTCCCACTTTGTTTTAAATTACTCACCAGTGAAAAATTCTTAGCTTTCTCCTCTGAGTCTTTCAGTCAATTCATATTCCAGGACGCATCGGCCCTGTGTCTCCAGCGCCCCCCAGAGCACCAGGGACTAGCAAGCCCGTCTGAGGAGCGCGTGGCACGTCCACCTGGCCACCCTGCTCACAGGCAGCAGGCTTTTTTTCTTTTTTTTTTCTAAAAAAAAAACAAAACAAAATTCAGGGAGTTCTTCATCAAGGGACTGAAATGGTTTCCGAGGGCTGCCAGACCAAATGGCTACCAAAATTAATTCTCTCACAATTCCAGAGGCCAGAGGTGTGACATCCACGTGTCAGCAGGGCTGCACTCCCTGGAAGCTCCAGGGAGGAGCCTCGCTGGCCTCTTTCCACTTCTGGTGGCTCCAGATGTTCCTCGGCTTGTGGCAGTGTCACCCCAGTCCCTGCCTCTATCCTCACGAAGCATGGTCTGTGACTGTGTCTCACATCTCCGGTTCTCCTCTCCTTCCTCCTATAAGGACACAGGTGATCACATTTAGGGCCACCCGAAGTCCAGGATGCTCTCTTGGCAAACCTATCTCCAAACAGTACCAGGGGTTAGGACCTGGACATATCTTCTTGGGGACATGACTGAACCCACCACGGGGGCCAATTCTAGCAACAGGGGTGGGTGGAGTCAGGAGAAGAAATGGAATGAAACTAAACTAAACATGGATCCATCATGATCCAGCTCTCCCACTTCTGGGGATATGTCCAGAGGAGATGAAATCAGCTTACTAAACACATACCTGCACGCCCGTGTTTATTGTGGCAAATATTCACAATAGCCAGGATATGGACCAGCCTAGGTACCCACGAACGGATGGATGGATGAAGGCATGGGGGCACATGCCTATCATCCTAGAGGCTGAGGCAGGAGGATCATTGCAAGTTCAAAGCCAGCCTCAGCAACTCAATGAGGACCTAATTAACTCAGTGAGACCTTGTCTCTAAATAAAAAATAAAAAGGTCTGGGGATGTGGCTCAGTGCTCAGTGGTTAAACTCTCCTGAGTTCAATTCTTGGTACCTCCTTCCCCCTGAAAAAAAAAAAAGAAAATATGATACACACACACACACACACATACACACACACACACACACACATACACACACACACACACACACACACAATACAATATTATTCAGCCAAAGGGAAGAATGAAATCTTGTCATTTTTAGCCAAATATATAGAGATTGGGAAGGGTAGGGGTGGAAGGCATAAAAGGGAGGCTGGATTTGATTGGTGCATCTGGATACATGTATGGAAATAGACACTGAACACCATTAACGTGTACAAGTTATATGTGTTAATTTTTTTAAAAAAATACTGAAATTCAGACAGGCTGGGTCTTTAGTTCCATCCCTGACTGCCTTTACCCGGCCAGGTGACTGTGCAAGTCATCTGGTCCTCTCTGTTATTATCTTTAAAGGGGGCATAATAATTGATGTGATTAGTTATCACACCGGATCAGGGTGAACAGTAAATGGCCTAATGAAATGAGAGCTGGCGGGCAGTTACGAAGCTCTGTCTACCGATGTGCTAGTTAGTGGACACCTGGGTCGCTAACTGTGGGAGCTCAGGCCAGCCTCTTCGCCTCTCTGAAACTGGTTCCTCATCAATAAAATGGAATGAAAATAAAAGTACCCACATTGTTGGGCTGCTGGAAGGAGACTACATGGAAGGCACTCAACGTGGAGAAAGTGCTCTGGGGATAAAAGCCACAGGTCGAAGTGGGATCCTCGTGCAGGGAAGGACTCGTGCCTGAAGAGGCTGGTTTTCTTCCTCTTTAGCAAAAAGTGTCTTGGCTACCTCCAAGTCTGTGTGAGGATGGGATAGTCCCTTGGGATTTCTGAGCGTGGCTTTCTTTAGACAAGGAGACACAGGCAGACTAGACTCAGGGGCCAGAAGAAGAGCCCTGTGCAGTTCAGCGCCCACTTGGAGCTGTGGAACGTGAGTGAGGCGGGAAGAACATGGTTCCAGATTTAGGAGGTAAAGGGAACCCACTACTCCTGGACCAGCTGCACCTGACAGATGGCTGGTAGTGAGCAGAATGAGCTGAGGGTGACAGCTTTCATTCTTTGGGCTCTAGCCTAGTGGGTTGCCTGTGTCCTGTGACCCGACATCACCCTGCGGAACTCTCTGTACTGCAAGGGCTCCATGCCAGGGCAGTGGCATCCGCCAGGGTCTAAGGCCAGACATCTTCTGTCTTCAGACTCTGCCCTGAGCCTCAGGGACAGCTTGCCTCATGAGGGGCTCTTTCTTTCCACAGAATGTGGTATTGGGGTGGGGATGGGAATGGGGTACAGTCCCCCTGGACTCGGCTCCATTCTCCTGACTGGTTTCCCAGTGAATGGGCTGGAGTCAGCTCTCGGTTTCCTCTAAAACACTGCAGAGTGCCAGGAACCCCTGGATGCCTTCCAGAAGGACTGGCTGGTGAGAGACTTGTCCTCTCCAAGGACAGACGGGGGCACTTTTCTTGTCAACACCCTCTGCAGGGTGAAGGACACTCCACCTACAGTACCCGCTGCATTCGGATGACTGTCATCCCATGGAAAAAATCCTGTGGCAAGCCTATAACGCTTCTGGGACAGCCTGCTCATGCCAGTGCCACTACAGTGACTCAGGGTGTCTCTTAAACTCCCTTTGGGTGCTGCCGTCAGAGCTGGTTTACAGCAACCAGATGCTTTGCTTTGCAGTCACTCCTCCTTGTTGGCCCCAAACAGCATCTCACAGCCTGATCATTCCCCATGTGCCAGACTTGGCTCAGAATTACTCTTAAAAAAAAAAAAAAGCCACATCTGGTATGCTCAGTGGCCTTGTAGTCAGCCTTCTGTTATTACAATAAATACCTGAGATGAAGTGACTTGCAAGAGGAAAGGCTTCTTTTGGGAAGTTTCAGTCCATGGTCAGTTGGCCCATGGCTTTGGGCCTGTGGCAAGGCAGCACACCTGGGCTGGAGCACATGGCAGAGGAGGCCCTTACCTCATTGACGGGAAGCAAAACCGAAAGGGAAGCAGACCAGGCTCCCACAATCCCCTTCATGGGGATGCTCAATGTCCAAAGACCTAAAATCTTCTACTAGGCCTCACTTCTTAAGGGTTCCCATAGCCCTGTGATAGCACTAAGCTGAGGACAAAGTCTTTATTCTTTTAATTTTTTTAAATTTATTTATTTATTTATTTATTTTTTTTGAGAGAGAGAGAGAGAGAGAGAGAGAGAGAGAGAGAAAATCTTTTAATATTTATTTTTTAGTTATCGGTGGACACAACATCTTTGTTTGTATGTGGTGCTGAGGATCGAACCCAGGCCGCACGCGTGCCAGGCGGGCACACTACCGCTTGAGCCACATCCCCAGCCCAGGACAAAGTCTTTAACACATGGGCCTTCAAGGGACATTTCAGATCCAGTCTGTGGCAAGCCTATAACGCATGTCTTTGAAAATCTATTAATTCAAGACATATTTGCTGTTTAAGGATGGGTTTGATTTTTGGAAATGATACTAGACCTTCTGAGTCAATTCCAGAAATTTATATAGGAAGAGGGGAGGTTTTTTGTTTGTTTGGTAGCAGGGATGGAACCCAGGGGCGCTCAACCATTGAGCCACATCCCCATCCCTTTTTATTTTCTATTTTGAGCCAGGGTCTCCCTAAATTGCTTAGGGCCTCGCCAAGTTACTGAGGCTAGCTTTGAACTTTTGACCCTCCTGCCTCAGCCTCCTGAGCGAGCCCCTGGGATTACTGGAATGTGCCCCTGTGCCCCACCATAGAGGGGAGAGCTCTTGAGAGTGGTAACATGGGGACTCCAGATGGGCTGGGTCACTCTGCTCACTCGGCATCAGCCCTCAGCCTGCTGTTTTGCTACTATTATATCTCCTGGTCGCCACAGCAGATGTGGCCAGACAATCCCTCCCTTCCTGCGTTCTGCCCAGGGTTTCTCTACAGCAGAGCAATGTCCCCCTCCTCATCTCAGGAGCCATTCACATGGTTCTTCAGTGGCTTCCCAGCAGGACTGAGCCTCAGTTGCTCACAGTGGTGAACAGCTCCATTAAGAAAACTCCAACGAAGATCAGTGTCATATGCCTGTAATCCCAGCTGTTTTGAGGCTGAGGTAAGAGCATTGCAAGTTCAAGGCCAGTCTCAACAACTGAGTGAGACCCTGTTTCAAAATAAATTTTAAAATGACTGGGGGTGTAGCTCCATGGCAGAGAGCTTGCCTGGCATGTGCAAGGCCCTGGGTTTGATCCCCCAGTAATGAGAAATTAATCCATGAATGCTGCAGTCTGACTGCAGCAAAATAACCAGGGGGTGACGAGCAACTTGTGTACATTGATACAGCAGGAGTGGGAGCCGTTTATTGTAGGACAGGAGGGGTATATATACATTCCACACAGCTTATCTTAATTAACATAAATTTGATACAGCAGTCAACCAATAAGGAATCTCCACACTTAAAGGCTCGCTGGCATTACTTCACAAACCACTCCCTCTGGCAAAATGCCAAGCGCCATCTTGACTTGTTTACAGACCCTAACAAATGAATTGTAAAAAAGAAAAGAAGAAAACTCCCATTGGCCTCTCTCCTTCCAGGTTTCACTCTGCCCACCCCACTTCCTCCCACTGGAGTTTCCTAGGATCTTTTCTCCAAATAAACCACCTTCAGGAAAAGCTCTGCATTGAGGAACCCGGCCAGGAGAGCTGTCCTGCTAGGTCTCTTGTGAGGCTTTTTGTTTTATTTGATTTTTAATTGGCACATACCAATTGTAATTAGCATATTCATCACCTTGAACATTTATCATTTCTTTGTGATGAGACAGTCAAAATCCTCTCTTCTAGCTATTCTGAAATATGCAATGCATTATTGTTGACTATAGTCACCTCCTGTGCAATAAAATACCAGTACTGAGTCTTCCTAACTGGAACTTAATACCAATTGACCAACCCCTTCCCATCTTCCCTGCCCTATTTCACAATTTAAAAGACACAAAAAGAAAATTCTTATGCTCTTTTCAGTGACAAACAATTTCCCACTTTAAATGTATTTTTGGAGACGTTTCTAGAATATATAAGCAGTTAAGAATGTGCTCCTTTTTATTTTTACACAAATGGTGATATACTATATACACTGTTCAGTACCTTAATTTTTTTCATGTAATGTGAAATGTTAGAGATCGCACCATGTCATTTCAAAAAGAACTCTTCATTCCTTTTATAACTATGTAGTATTTTCTTGAATAAAGTGAAGTAATTTACTTAAATAATTTAGACTGTCCTCAATTAAAAGGTATCAGGTGGTTTCCAATCTTTTGTTGTTACAAACAATAATACAAGGAAAAACCTTGAACAAATATAATTTCTCATGAGTGTAAGAAACATTTTGAGAAGGAAAGAACTCTACCAAAAGATCTGTGAATTTCAGTCTTGTCATAATGCCCATTGCCTTCCACAGAGTTATTCCCATTTATTGCCTGTCTGCCATGGATGAACGTGCTTGCACATACCCTTGCCAATTTGATGGGTGAAAAATAATATCTTGGTATAATTTTCATGTGCAGTATTCTTTTTTTTTTCCTTTAATTGTAGTACTGGGGATTGAACCTAGGGTCATTCTACTATGGAGCTATTTCCCCAATTCTTTTCAAAAATTTTGGATTTGAGACAGGGCCTCACTAAATTGCCCAGACTGGCCTTGAACTTCTAATCGTCTTAACCTCAGCCTCCTGAGTAGCTGGTATCATGGGTGTGCACCACTGTACCTGGCTACATGTATAATATTCTTACCATTGGTGAGTTCAAACATTCTTCATTCCCTTTTCTGTAAAATGACTATCTATATTATTTGCCTATCTTTCCTGTTGGATGTGGTCATTTTCTTGATGATTTGTGAGCACTTATTATGATCATCCTTATCATGTGGTACTGGGGATTGGACTCAGGGACGCTTAACCACTGAATCATATCCCTTGCCCTTTTAAAATATTTTATTTAGAGACAAGTTCTCTCTGAGTTGCTTAGTCCCTTGCTAAGTTGCCGAGGTTGGTGATGAGCTCACAATCCTCCTGCCTCAGCTTTCTGAGCTGCTGGCATAACAGGGGTACCTGAAAGGTGCTTCTTACTTATCAGATAAATAAGCCGCCTGATTATAAAAGGGGGTGCCTAACGTTTTCCTAACAGGTTAAGCCTTTTGCTTTTGTGTATTATTGCTCGGGAATACCGGGTTTCCCTCCTTAAGAAGGAAGGTATGATGCCGCTGCTCTATTGAACTGGGTGTAGCTGTGTGCCTTGCTCTACTCAATCAAATGCAAACAGAAGTATGTGTGTCACTTTGGGCTGGAACTTGCCTTGCTAGTGCTTTACACACTCATCTTCCCTCTGCATAGTGATGGCTGTGGCTTCAACTTGAGAACCCCAAGGGAAGGTGGCTCTACCGACCACATGGGAACAGAGGGCCCAGTTAATCTGCAGGGGCTAGGTGGTGTGGGCAGGATTGGCATTTTGTTGCCTTAGGCCATGAATATTTTGGCCTTTCTCTTGCAGCAGCATACTTAATCCATCCTGACACGTGATTTTTGCCACAAAGAAATTTATTTTGATGAGGTTAAAATGTTCAACCTTTTATTTCATGACTTCTGGGTTTGTATCAGATCTTCCTCATTTCTAGATGATAACGATGGTACCCAGTGGTACCAGAGATTGAACCCAGGGACACTTATTCCCAGCCCTTTTTATTTTTTTATTTTTTATTTTGAGATAAGGTCTTACTAGGTTGCCTGTTAAATTGCTGAGGCTGGCCTTGAACTTTTGATCCTCCTGCCTTAGACTCACTAGTTGCTGGGATTAGAGGCATACACCATGCCTTTCCTGATTATTATTTTTAACATCTTCCTGGGGTTTGTTGAAAATCCATTATTTCTCTCCTAGTTGGGCACCATTCAAGTGACTAGGGTTGTCCCATACTTTAAACAATGGAGCCTGGAGTGGCAGCTGTTTACTTCTGGGGCACCACTATAACCAGTCTCTGTGGGCTGCTGCTAAAGACTTGACTGCAGAGATTTATTTCAATCAGAAGCCTATTTTCTCACAGAAGTCCAGAGTTGGTTATTCCGGAGCTGCAATGTCAGCTCCAGGGGCATCAGAGACCTAGACTTCTACATGCTTCTGCTTCCCCCTCCTTCGACAGCTTTCTTAGACTTCAGGGCCCAAGATGTCTGCTGGAGCTCCAGCCATCGAAGCTGAGTTCTAGGCAGGAAATGGGGTGGGCCAATTGCTCATCCTTTTAAGGAACTTTCCTGGAAGTCTCACCTCCATCTTCTTTCATATCTGATTGCCCAGAACTTGGTCATAGGTCACCCCTCACTTCAAAGGGATAAGAAATGTAGTGCCTGGGGATTTGGTGTGATGAAGCTGCAGGCCCCTGATGAAGCAGGGGGATAGAGAAATTCTCCAACAGCCAGGCTTTGGGGGCAGGGCCAGCTCCTAAGAGTTGCATGGTGACAAATCCCAACAGAAGACATTACACCCTTCACCACTCCCAGGCTGTCTCCAGCTTTGGGGACTCCCTGAGGTGGCTGCACCTGTGTGTGGGAGAGAACAGCTGGAAGGGAGCCGGGCCTCTTCCCTGAGCATGGAAGCCCTGGGGGCTTGGAGCCATTGAGCCCTGAGTGGCACCGACTGGCTGTGGCTCTAAGTCCTCTGAACCCGTTTTCCTCACCCTGTAAACTTGGGTGACAGGACGGCTTCCTGGAGTGGCTGTGATGAGAGTAAGATCCCCTTTGGAGGGTCTGTGGGGGCTGGAGGAGGAGGAGACAGCCTGGTTGGCTGGAGGAGCAGGCGCCTCTGCTGCTGGGGGAAGGGCTGGGGGAGCAGGGTGTGGCGCTGAGCTCCCCACGCTCCCCCACCACTTCCTCCTCCTCTTTGGGGACTTTCACCAGCTCCATGAACCCAGAGTGGCCTGCAGCTCCCCCACTTCCTCATCACAGCTCCAGGCCCAGGCTGGCCTCTCTCAGGCAACGGAGGTATCACAAAACCTACCAGCCCCTTTAATATGTTCACTGACTCCATCCGACGCCCCTCACTTTTCTAAACAGAGCTCTCTCCCTGCCCCCACCTCCAACTCTCCTCGGTTGCCTATTGGTTGCTCAGCCCTGGTATCAATCAGGAAATCATGTATCAATCATGTCTTGGTATCAATCATGTCTTGCTAACCAAACGGCCTTCGTCTAAGTGGCTTGTCTATACATGATTGTTCCTTATTTTCACAAAATCCACATGACCCTCTAAAAAGCTGTCCTCTGTGATCCAACAGTCACCATGAAGAATGAGGAGAGACCCGGGGACTTGCAGTCTTCTTTTCTCTTCTGTACTTCAGACAGGGAGGGCTGCTTAGACCCGTAGTCCCTTTGGTCAGAGCAAGGGAGATGTTTCTGCTAGAATGAGGCAGCTGGGGAGCTGGGGAATTGGGGAGCACAGAGATAGCGTGTGCAGTGAAGTCCCCTTACAGTGACTGTCTGCCAAGAGTCTGCTACAGGAACCCACTACCCTCGTGTCCAGGTTCCTGCCTGGCCCTCAGCAAGCCCTGTGATCTGGGCTGCCCAGCCCCTCCCAGCCCATGCCCGCTTCTCTCTGGTCTGAACTCCACCCCAAAGGTGTCTTCAAAGTCCTTCCTCTTGCTCATCCTCATGGTTTTCTTCTACTTTACCAACCATCACCCTCTCGATCTCTAGTTCTCAGGACCCTCACCAACTTCAGTCTCCTTGAGGCCTCCTTTTGGCTCAACTCTTCCTGCTCTCCCTCCTCTGAGCTCCTCCTGGTTTTATTTTTAAACTTCTCAGCCCTGCCTAGGGTAGGGAAGACAGATAACGGTTTCTTTAACCTTCAGATGTTCTTAGTTGGAGTGGACCCCGGGAACAAAAGGCAGATCGACAAGAGAAAAGCAGAAGCTGAGTAACATTCGTGTTTCATCTCTCTATGGGAGACATCAGGGAACCAAGTGTTCTGGAAGAGGTGGCTGCAGATTACCACTTATATAGTATTTTCAATAAATAACATTCAATTTTCAGAGAAGTGACAAGATAAAGGAGTCTTTCAGTCTTCAGGAGTGGCAGCAGCAGCTAACAGCTAGTTAAGATGGTGTGTTGATGTAGGTTCCTCGGGTATCTTCTCCCAGTGTATGAGGGTGGGGAAACCTGTGCCCCCACTGGTAGAAGAGGGGCAGGAATCTTTTGTCTTTGTAAATCTACATTCTGCTTCTAGGCAGTGGTGGGGACTGCAGGGAGCTTTCCTGCATCTGCTGCCTAATTTGCTTTCAGCTCAAGAATCCTTCCTGTTTGGAGGCAGCCTTTGGAGATCAAGGGCTGTGTTTTACTGTTCTTTGCCCTCTTAGGCCCCTACTCAGTAGGGTTCTCAATTATTTTAATTTCCAAATGGTGATAAGTCACCTATTAAATTCCAGATATGGAAGGATGTGGTGGTGCACCCTGCTGTAGAACCCAGCAGCTGGGGAGGCTGAGGCAGGAGGATTGCAATTTCAAAGCCAGCCTCAACAATTTACGGAGGCCCTAAGCAACTTAGGGAGACCCCATCTCAAAATAAAAAATAAAAAGGGGTGGGAATGTGGCTCAGTGTTAAGTACCCCTGGGTTCAATTCCTAGTACCCAAATAAATAAATAAATAAATACCAGGCACAGAGCTAGGTACTGGGGATTCAAAGTACGGTAAAACATGGTCCTGGAAAGTTAGAGACTAGCATTTCTATGAGCCTGCTATGTATTACGTGAGGATTAAGAAAGAGAATGAGAAAGGGTTGAATTTTGTCTCTGGTGTTAAATGAACTAAAAGTTACTTAATCTCTAGCCTAAGTTTTCTCATCTTCAAACATTGTAATGATCACTGGGCACAGTGGTATTACACTTATAATCCCAGCTACTCGGGAGGCCGAGGGAGGAGGATTGCAAGTTGGAGGCCAGTTTGTGCAGCTTAGTGAAACCCTGTCTCAAAGAATAAAAGGGCTGGGGATATAACCCAGTGGTATAGTGCCCCTGGGGGTTCAATCTCTGATATATAATAATAATAATAATAATAATAATAATAATAATAATAATATGATATTTACCCTCATACTTGCTTCCTAGGACCACCATAACAAAATGGATATCTTATAATAACAGAAATTCATTCTCTCATAGTTCTGGAGGCCAGAAGTCCAAAATCAAAGTATTGGGAAAGCATATACTGTCTAAAGGGTCAAGGGAAGGGTTCCTAGCTTGCGGATCCCAGCAATCCTTGGGATCCTTGGCTGACAGCCCCAGCATTCCAGTCTCTGCCTCCATCTCTACGTGGTTTTTCTGTTTATTTGTCTCTCTGTCCTCTTCTCTTCATAGGAAGCCATTGGTTGTTGGATTCAGGACTCACCCTCATCTAGTATGAGCTCATCTTAAGTAATTACATCTGCAAAATCCTAGGTCTAAATAAGGTCACGCTGTGAGGTTCTGGGTTGGCATCAATTTTTGGAGGATACTTAGCACCCTGCTACACCTACTCCACGAGATTATTGGAGATTTAAATGAGGTGATGCCTATAAAGCATTTGGCACTGTGCTTGCCATAGAGCAAATCTCACGGAATGTTAGTCACTGAGGAGTTGATTATTAGGATTATTTTATTTGCAAGTGTCAGAGACTCAACTGAGTGCTGGGGTGGCTAAATCTGGGTGCTTAATTGCAGTTGTAGGAATGTTTTCTCTTTTTCTCTCAGCTCCCTTTGCTGTTTTATCCTTACTTAGGCACATGCTCCCAGTGAGGTGGCAAAGCAGGTCCAAGGCTTCATTTGACCAGCTGGTCAACCTTAGAGGAAAAACAGCAACCCTTGCTCAAGAATTACACAAATGGGGAGGGAAAGGGAGAGAGAAGGGAAATTGTATGGAAATGGAAGGAGACCCTCATTGTTACACAAAATTACGTATAAGAGGAAGTGAGGGGAAAGGTGGGGGGAAACAAGGGAGAGTATAGAACAACAGCAGGTGGGGTAGAGAGGGAAGATGGGAGGGGAGGGGAGGGGGGATAGTAGAGGATAGGAAAGGTAGCAGAATACAACAGTTACTAATATGGCATCATGTAAAAATGTGGATGTGTAACCGATGTGATTCTGCAATTTGTATTTGGGGTAAAAATGGGAGTTCATAACCCACTTGAATCAAATGTATGAAAGATCATATGTCATGAGCTTTGTAATGTTTTGAACAACCAATAAAAAAAAAATAATGGACTTTGGAAAAAAAAAAAGAATTACACAAATGTCCCAGGATTGATGCCCATGGAACCAGGCTGGACCATTAGCCTATCCCAGAAGCCATCTCTGACTAGGGGATGGCGTATCCTGAACTAGGGGTCAGGGAGGAGGGTCAGCCAGAGCTGAACGGCTTGAGTGGCAGGTGAAGGAGGGTTAGTTGCTAAAAGAGAAATCAGAATGGTGGACCCTCGGATGCTGAGCAAAACCAAAATCTTCTGGAGAGTGAGACGATGCGGTGGCCTGCTCCTCCCACGGTGCCTGGGACAGCGTGGGAGTTCAGTAAAGGCGTTTGGAATGCAGGATGATGCAGGAAAGAACAAGTTAGGCATCAAGTAAATTGCTCAGGTAGTTCCCCCCCCCCATTCATTACTTCCCACAACGGCAGATGTGGAAACTGAGACTCAGTGGATTTGTTTGTTTATTTATTTTTTGTTGTACTGGAGATTGAACAAGGACATATTGAACAAGGCAAGTGCTCTACCACTGAGCCACATCTCCAATCCTTTTGATTTCGAGGCAGGGTCTTGCTAAATTGCTGAGGCTGGCCTTGAACCTCTGATCCTCCTGCCTCTGCCTCTTGAGTAGCTGGGATTACAGCATGTGCCACTAAACCTGGTGCCTAGACTGAGGGATGGGTTCAAGATGACAGAAGGGAAAGGTGGGAGAGTTAGGAGTCACAGCCAGGGGGGTTTCCCTGAGGGTCTGCACTATTTCCATTACACCATGCTGTCTCTGTCCACTGAACCCACAGCCGGAGAAGAAGGAATTTAAGCACACAGCACTGTGAGGTGTGGCAACAGAAGAAGCTTGTCCCTGAAGGCACCGAGGAGGAGGAGGAGGAGGAGGAGGAGGAGGAGGAAGGAGAGGGAGAAACTGAGGGGGATGTAGTGGGCAATCCATCCTGAGAAAGTCATCTGGGACTGGAGGAGGAGGACATTCCTGGAGCTCTGAGAGAGCCACCTAAGTGGGTGAATTCAGTGACCTCATCTGCCTGAACAGCTGCTGTGACCCTGAGAGGGAGGAGCACAGCAGGCCTCTGGGTTTCGTCCATAATTGATAATGCACACTTTAACTTTGCTAGTAGCATTCCACTGAATAAATACACCATAATCTTTTGGGGGGGTGGGTGGGTACCGGGGATTGGACTCAGGGGCACTCGACCACTGAGCCACATCCTCAGTCCTATTTTGTATTTTATTTAGAGACAGGGTCTCACTGAGCTGCTGAACGCCTCACTTTTTGCTGTGGCTGGCTTTGAACTCGAGATCCCTCCTGCAGCTGGGATTACAGGCATGCGCTGCCAATGCGCCTGGCTGCCATCATCTGTTCTCCATTCTGTTGTTGATGACATCAGGTTGTTTTCAGGGTTTGGCTCTTAGGAATAAAGCCACCAAGAACAGTCTTGTGCATTTCCTTTGGTGGCCACAGCACTCATTTCTGTTGAGTGCACATAGGAGTGGAACCGTAAGGTCATCCGATCTCTCCATCCTGCACTGGCTGCCTCCTGTTTAAAACCCTCAGAGAGTGCAGAACCCCTGTCTGCCTTGAGTCTCTTGGCCTGGAGACAGGGGGTTGGACCCGATGATCTCTTGAGGTCCCACTTAGAATTCCCCCGAAGGATTTGGCTCCTGCTTCTACCAGCATTACTGTTTGCTTATGAAAACGTTTCCCTCGATTAGCCAAGTAATGACATCTTAAAACTGTAGAGCTAATATATTACGTAATAAAACACAGGAGCAAATCTCTTTGACACATACTGGTGATTTACTCTGCCAGCCATAAAGATAATTACATTTCAGGTTGATATATAAAAGGCGGCAGGCAGAGCTTATGAAGAATTAGCGTAGCATGGTGTCAGACCTCTCCAGCCACGTGGACCTGTTCTTCACTCCTCTTGAAGCCAGTCGGCGCTGCCCAGCAACTGGTCACCACTGCTGTGGGAAGTGGCTAGTTGCACTGAAGGCCAGGTAAAGAGGGCCCAGCTTGGGGTGCCAGCATTTATTCCTACAGGCAGCTCTGTGACATAGCAGGAGAGCATTCTGGCCTAGACATGGTGGGCACCCTGTTACTGATTTTCCACCCCTAGCCTTAAGCAACTCAACCAAATATTCTCTGGGAGACAAGATGCTCCCCAGCTCCTTGCTCAGTTGCTGGAAGAGGTTTATAGTGAATGCTCTGAACATCTAGGGCTAATTTTCCAAAGCAAGTGTCAACTCTCTCAGTCTTATGAGTATCAGTGCAATGACAAGAACAAGGGACAGAGTGTTTGCACTGGGGCTCAGAAAACAATACCCCAAAATATGATGCTTTGGTCTGCTGATTACTTCAAACTGAAAGAGCTCAGAAAACAGGAAATGCAGGACAGGTTCTCTGAAGCTTCCCTCTCTAGCTAGCAGCAGAATCCTCCAGGAGATAGTCAGTTGTTGTGAAACCCTTTCCCATATGTCAAATCCATTGGGGAGACTAATGTGTAAGGGGTGCAAGGAAGTTTCCCTTGCTCTCTGCAGGCTTGCTGCAATAGACTAACAAAGACAAATTAATTAATAAAGCAGATTTATTAATGTGCAAAAGGAGGAGGGGGAGAATCACAGGACAGGGGTAAATCACAAGAGTGTGACACCTGTTAGCCCCAAATTATTCAGAAACTTATGTACTCCATTTCTGCAGAGGAGGCAAAGACTGGGGAATGTAAATGATTTTGAGGGGTCTAGTAAATGATGCTTAGGGGAACTTAATGAATTTGTGGACCATAAAACAGCCGGGACAGTGTGTTTGGCCTACCGAAAAGATGATGATTTGTAAGTGATTCTCTGTGGGATCTTTGAGGACAATGATATGTGACAAAAGTCTCTTCAGCTGTGTTGACAGACTCCCATCTTTTTTCCTGTGACATTTCATGAAAGCTTGAGGAAGGGATTGGAAATCATTCTTTCTTGTTGGTGACCCAGACTTTAGGCAGATAAACAGACTTTGCAGAAAGCTGTCCCCTGCACTGGGGTGGGGGTTGGGGGGGATGGAGAAGATGAGATGGGGAAGGTGAGAGGGAGCTGGATTCTGAGGTATGTCAAAACCACAGTCTTGCCAATGCGGTGGCACACACCTGTAATCCCAGTGGCTCAGGAGGCTGAGACAGGAGAATTGTGAGTTCAAAGCCAGCCTCAGAAACCACAGGTGTTAAGCTACTCAGTTGAGACCCTGTTTCTAAATAAAATACAAAATAGAGCTGGGATGTGGCTCAGTGGCCAAGTGTCCCTGAGTTCAATCCCCGGTACCAAAAAACAAAACAAACAAACAACAAGAACAAAACCCAACCAACCAAACGAAAAACCACAGTCTTTGGGGTATCCTCTGCTGAGCCCCAACAGGTGCACATCATAGGAAGGAAGATTAGAGTTGACAACATGTCCAAAGCCCAAAAGAACTTTGTCACAAAATATCCCTTGTTCTTCTGGCCCGTTCGTTCATCTTTCCTAAGAATTATTTACCCTCCCTCTAAGTTCCTGACATGCCCTGCTCCCTCCTCCCCTGTGAGAGGATGCAGAAGCTTCCAAATCTCGCTGAGTTGCTGGGTCTTCGCTCTCCTGTGACACCCCGTGAACATGATAAAGCGTCTGCCTTTTCTCCTATTAATTGTCTGCTATGAATTCATCTTCCTAGACTCAGATACGGACCCACCAGAGGGTAAAATGGGGATTCTCTGTGACCCATCTTGGCAACTGGGGCTGCCCTGGTGCCACTGACTTCCAGGACTCCCTTCTTGGTGTTCCCTGCTGCCCCAGACCAGGAGGCAAAGGCCCAGAAAGAGGTCGGGACTCGGGGTGGATCTCAGGCATCTGTATCCAAACTCCCTGCTAGCTTAGAAGCAGGAAACCGAGGAACAGAGAGTCCGCTTGGCCCTCCAGACTCTACAAAAGAGGAAAAAGGCCTTTTCCTTCTATTCCTCTTAGTCTCCTAGGCTGGGACCCTTGTAACAAAGGCGATTAACAAGAGAAAAACAATGCATACACTTCATGCATACCTAGGAGGCCATGCTAGTTAGCTTTCTATCATTATAACAAAATACTTGAGAGAATCAATTTATAAAGAGAAAAAAATGATTTTGGCACTGTTTGGGAGGCTCCCGTTCAGACTGGCTCTGTTGTTCTTGGCCTGTGGCGAGCCACATGTCATGGTGGGAGTGTGTGTGACAGAGCCAAACTGCTCATCTAGTGGCCAGGAAGCGAAAGGGAGAAAGAGAAAGGGTCCTAAAATCCACTTCAGGGGCACACCCCCAATGACTTAAGGAGCTGTCACAAGGCCCCACCTCTTAAGAGTTCCACTACCTCCCAGTAGTGCCACCCTGAGGACCAAGCCTTGAATATGCGGGACTTTAGTGGACATCCAACGTCAGAATTACAGCAGATACCCTGGAAAATATGAGTAACTCTCCAAGTGGTGGCTTAGAATTCAGATTGAAATGTCATCTTCAGCAGAAACAAGAAAAGGGGACCCCAGAAATGAGGGAGTGACCCCCCCAAATACAGTGCACATGGGTTAGGTTTGTTACACAGATTAAAGTTGGCGCCTTCTCCACTGATAAGCTCTCTGATGATTCAGAGTCTCGCCTCTTCCAAGGAGACATTTACAAATAGAGATTTCCTTTATAGATGTAAACTTCCCTTACAAAAGGGCACTGGCTCCTCTGTTTCAGAGCTTCCCATGTCTGCTGCTTCTCAAAATAATCAGCTCAAAATACTTCTGATGCCAAACAAGCATATTTTGGGGGTGGGATATTCTGGTCTGCTACAGTCTTATTCTGGGATGTCATATTTTGCTCTCACATAATTCACAGAGAAAATTAGTGTCAGGGCTGAGACTAGAAGCCAGGATGAGAAATGTGGAGCTAAAGATGTGGAAATGTTGCTACCATTCTGGGTGAAGGAGCCCAGAATCCAATGAGGTATCCATTCCTTCTTTTTCCCTTGGCACAAACCAGAGTTTCAAAGGAAACTTGCTGCTTCCCGGCTGCTTCCTTCTTGATTCTCCATCCCTTCTCTGTTGGTCCAGGTGGTGGAGGCGCCTCTAGGGGAGGGTCCTTTTGATGGCAGCTGGATGGATGGAATGAGCCCTGGAGAACTGATGGGTGGACTTGCCCAAAGGTGGCACCTGGAGTGAGCTATGGGCCAGGGAAGCTCTGATGAGCCCTTTGGACTGGGACCCAGACCCCTGGGTCCTCCCTCCCTCACCTCTCCTCCTGAAATTCTGAGATCAAGTCACCTTAAGTCTCCCACTAGGAAATGTCTCCACCTTCCCAAATCTGGGGAGAATGCCTACATCTGGCCAGATGGGGTTATTATTCATGAGCCCCAGGACCTCAGGAAGTGGAAGGTAATGTTGCAAATATATATCAAAACAAACAAACAAACAAAAACCCTTTTCTACTGAGCCTGGTGCCACAGGGTCTGTAATCCCAGCTACTCAGGAGGCTGAGGCAGTGGGATGTTCAAGGCAAGTTCAAGATCAGCCTCCACAGTTTTTTGTAGATCCTATCTCAAAATTTTAAAAATACAAAGAGCTGGGGATGTAGCTCAGCAGTAGAGCACCCCTAGGTTCAATCCCCATTACCTCAAGGGGCTCAGGGGCTTCCTCTGGTCCCCTGAGCCAGATCTGCCTCCTGGTCCTACATGCAGAGAAGGGTGGATGGGAGGGCAGGTTTGGTGGCAGTTTGGGAGTCCCTTGTGGGTTCTAGAATGTGCAAACTCAGCCAGACCCTGAGCTTCCGGCCCCAGCCCCTACTTAGTCCCAGAGGCCGACAATATGAGTTGGGGGTGGTGGAGCTCCAGAAATGCCCAAGCCCCTCTTCCTGCCCGTTGTCTCCTCCCACACAGTCTCCAGGGAATCCCTCCGCAGCCGGGCCTGGGAGGCAGTTTGACAGGCTGTTTGAATGACAATGGGGCGGGTGGGCCGCGGGGCGTCCATTTGTTCTCCTCTGCGGAGGAGGCTGATAAACAGCTCGCCACTAAAGACCGCATCTGCACGTCCACAGGCTTCTGGGAGCATTCCCAGCGGGGATCACGAGAGAAGATGAATCGCGTTGAATGACACAGGACATGGCAGATTGGATGTTTAATTTGGGTATCTCTTTAGAACACCCCCACACCCACCTCCTCGGCACCCACTTAGCATCCTGCTCCTCACAAATTGCCTTGTCAGGCGCAGAGAAAAAAATCCCAACGTGACTGATTTCTAGGTGGATCCCTCCAAGTGCGCGGGAAGGGACCAGCACGACTGCATAATGTGTTCCTTCCTCCAAGACGAGGCATTGTACCGGAGCCAGAGATTTGAGTCAGACATCAGGCAGGACAGCCCGTGGAGGGAGGAGAGGGACAAATGGAGGTGTGGGTTTATTTAGACAATTGCGGGGTGGTGGTGGGAGGACCAGGGGACACTTCCTGGGGTCTGGTGGCTGTGGAGAAGGGCCTGCGGAGCCTGGAGGAGGAGACCGGCTCAGGTTCTCCAGCGCACAAGCGTGGCAGAGGTGGAGGCAGCTGATAGTCAGCTTTCCCTGACCGCTCCAGCACAGCGCCAAACCGGCAGATCACAACCTGCCATTCCTGCTTTCCTTGCAGCCCCACCTGCCTCCAGATCTTTCCAAACAAGGAGTGGAGCTGCAAACATGGCAATCACCATCCCCAGAAGTGGCAGACAGCTGTGGTGCATGGCCAGAGCCTGGCACAGCCGCTGGGAAAGAAGCCATGGACTGTGGCAGTCCCCTCAGCCATCTGGAGCTCCCCCCCCCAGGACCCCCCTCAAGGAATGTTGGGGTGTTCACTGGCATGCTCATCAAAGCAGGGCTCAACCTTCCAGAACTAGCCTCTGAGAAGCAGGCAGTTCTGGGAGGAACCCTGGGGTTTGGGGAGGGTGGGACCCGGCTCCGTGTTGGCATTTCCACTATTTCCTGTGTGCCCTGGACAAGTCCTCTGGCCCCAGTAGCTTTAACTGCTGCGGCCAGAGTGAGGGTCTCTTTCACCCAGCCTTGTCCTTCTGTGGTCCTGGAAATCCCTTAGGGGAGCTAGTGGTGTCATCTGGCCTCTGAGGCTCAGGAAGCACTCTTTCCAGGCTGTGGAGTGGCAGGTACTTTCTTCTCTCATAGTCCTAATGGCTGCTTGAAACCAGCTCAGAGGAGCCATGAGGTGGATGTGTGGGCTGGAGAGGGTTAGAGAACTAGCTCCGGAATAGGCTGAGTGGATCTGGCGCTTAAGCGTTTCAGAGGACAGGAGGGAGGGGCTCCTTGGTGGGCTGACCCAGGTGCATCTAGAAGCCCCCCACCTTCCTTCCCATTATCCGCTGGTTCTTCTTGCGCATGTGAGAACAGCACCAGGGGCGCCCGCCTCCCAGATCTGCCCGTCTGTCATTCTGTGAGCTGTCTTCTGCTGGATGTGCAAGTCCTGGGTCGAGTCCCCATCACTGTGGGGTCTGCAGTGTGAGGGTGGGGTGCTGAGTCTGGTTTCGCCCCCGTGTCTTCTCAAATCGGAAACCATTTTCTGTCCAGCTCCCAGTCCAAGTGACACTCTTCCACAAAGCCTACCTTCCCAGTTTCTTCCCACCAGGTAGTGGATCAATGCCACACAGAGAACAGGGCCAGCAAAGGGTCTAAGGACAAGAAAGCTGAAGGGAGGAAGGAGGAACCTACTTACTTAAAAACATTGCTTTGAAGAGCTGGGGTATAACTCCGTGATGGAGCACTCGCCAAGCATGCACAACACCCTGGGTTTGATCTTCAGCACTGCAAAAAATTAGATTAAAATATTTCTTTGATTGCTGGGCACGGTGGCAAATACCTTTAATCTCAGTGGCTGGGGGACTAAGGCAGGAGGACTGCAAGTTCAAAGGCAGCCTCAGCAACTTAGTGAGGCCCTGAGCAACTTTGAAAGACCTGTCTCTTTAAAAATAAAAAAAAAATAAAAAGGCGGGGGGGGGGGGGGTGGGGCGTGGTGCTGGAGATGTGGCTCCTTGGTTAAGCACCCCTGGGTTCAATCCCTGGTACCAAAAAAAAAAAAAAAATCCTTTGACTTAAAAAACTATGTAAGTGGGAAAATACCGTGACCTTATGGAAGTGAGGGTGGCAGAGGATGTCACCAGTCATCCTGACACATCACAAAATTGGGATTGGGTGCAGAAGCAGGTATATGGGGACACCTGGACTTTCTTTAGTGCCAGGCTCTTCCTGTGCCCTCTGCAGGGACTGAGTGTCCTCATGTTCTGTGCACATCACCTGTATTCAGCAGTCTCCCTAGGAGTCATTTACACCTGCATTAGGAGCCAAGTTCTGGGCTGGGGATGTAGCTTGGTGGCTGGTGCTTGCCCAGCACACAGGAAGGCTTGGGATTAATCTAGAGCACTGCTAAAAGTCATAAACCCTGAGGGACAGCTTGTGTAAATTCCTAGGTCACCTTATCTGAAGGCATTTATGTTTAAGTGATCTTAAAACTTTTATGTCTAACTCAGGGCTTGTTCCCTGGTGTGAAAATCAATGTTGACAGCACCTAGGGACTCAGAGTCCCCCCAAGTTGCACTAGGTAGGAAACAGGCCTACATATTCCTAAGGGCCTCCTTCCTCTC
Source organism: Ictidomys tridecemlineatus (assembly GCF_052094955.1). NCBI lineage: Eukaryota > Metazoa > Chordata > Mammalia > Rodentia > Sciuridae > Ictidomys > Ictidomys tridecemlineatus. The sequence continues at coordinate 102,735,482 of NC_135480.1, forward strand.
AGAAGGGAGTTAGTCCCCTCCTGGTTCGCTCTGCCTCATCTGAATCATCTTCAGTGAGGCCTCCTTTGGTTAGGGTGATTTTGGAGAGCAAATTTTTGGACGGAGTGGGGAAGGAGGGTGTTGCGATGCCAGCAGCTCCTCCTCACCAATCCCAGCTGCCAGTTTGCCCACCCACCGCAGCAGCCCCTTCTGTCTTCCGTGGGTCATGAAATCGTGGAACAAAAAGCTCAAGATAAATGTAATCAGAAGACCCTAGTCCTCTTCTTCATTTTGTAGCTGTTGCCTAATTCATTTTTTTTAAAAATAGATACAACATTTTTATACCTTTATTTTATTTATTCTTTTTTTTTTTTTTGGTACCAGAAATTGAACCCAGGGGTGCTTAACCACTGAACACGTCCCCAACCCTTTTTAATATTTTATTTAGAGACAGGGTCTTGTTAAGTTGCTTAGGGCCTCGATAAGTTGCTGAGGCTGGCCTTGAACTTGAGGTCCTCCTGCCTCAACCTGCCAAGTTGCTGGGATTACAGGTGCATGCCACTGTGCCTGGTTTATTCACTCATTTTAATGTGGTGCTGAGGATCAAACCCAGTGCCTCCCACATGCTAAGCAAGTGCTGGACCACTGAGTCACAACTGCAGTCCTGTGTTGCCTAAGTTTTATCCTCGGTTTTCCTGTTTGTAAAAATGGGGATGATGGTGAGATAAACACCAGGTTGTGAGGCTTAAATGGACTCTGATCATAGAAAGGACTTGGTAGCCTGCAGAGCGATGTCAGGTGCAAATTATTATTGTCATTCCTACTCCTATGCAGCAGGAAGTGGGGCACCTGGCCAGACCACTTCACCTCAGGGTGAGCATCACTCATCAAACCACCTCCCACCTGTACAGGTGAACATTCTGTGGCAAAGGCCAATAACAACAGCAGCAAAACCCCCAAACGAGGGTATGATGGCGATCCCTGTCTTTGCCCAACAGGAGACTTGGAACAGGCCTGGAGGACCCAAGTCAGGTGAGGACCCTCCAAGAAGTCAGGGAAGCTTTCATGGGAGGCTGCGGAGGGAAGGAGCTTGGAGGAAGGGCAAGGTCTCTTCAAAGAGTCAATCCTCACTGTCAACCCACGCCCTCCAACACTGGGTGCCCACACCCACGCAGGACGTTGTAAAGGACCCCAAATAACTGTCCAGTTGAGATGAGGTAGTCCTCCCTTCCAACATGGAGAAAATAGGCAATAGGAAGTGTTCAGCTTTCTCTCCTCTACCCAGGCACTCTTGATAAGGTGAGTCTCTGAAGACTTACTTTTTTTTTTTTTTTTGGGTACCAGGGATTGAACCCAGGAGCACTTAGCTTCTGAGCCACATCCTCAGCCCTTTTCATTTTTTATTTTGAGACAGGGTCTTGCTAAATTGCTTAGGACCTCACTAAGTTGCTGAGGCTAGCTCTGAACTTGCAGTCTTCCTGCCTCAGCCTTCTGAGCCACTGGGATTACAGGCATGTGCTACCACGCCCTGCTGGGCTGTGGTCTTGAAAGGGATTGTGAAACCCTAGCCCCTTCCTCTTCCTCTTTTTTTTTTTTTTTTTTTGCATCCTGGCCATGAGAGGAGCAATTTACTCTACCATGTGCTCCCTGCCATGATGGGCTGCCTTAACACAAGCCCCAAAGCAGCAGCACTTACAGACCACAGGCTGAAATCTCTAAGACTGAACCAAACAAACCTTTTTGGCTCATAAGTTGATTATCCCCAGGCATTTGTCACAGTAATGGAAAACTGACTAACACTGTTCCATCAACAATGGTGCTCTGAGGGGAAATAGAATCCTCTTCAGTTGGACAGACAGCATGTCCAGCTGGGAGGGAAGGACATGGCTGTGCTGGGAATCACAGCAGGTTTATTTTCTGTCTTCCAACAGCAGCTGACACCAGCTAGGTGTCCTACAATTCAATTCAATTCTGATACCAACTACTTGGTGTTAGCACAGACCCTCCAGCTTAGGGGACTTGATCCCATAAGGCTGCCCCACTTCAGATGCCAACTCAACATCCTGGGTGTTCCTGAGCCCCCTGCATTTCTGCCTGGCCAGCTACAAATTCAGAAGGTCTTATACTTCCTCCTGTCCCACCTTTAGGTTTGACAATTCACTACAGTGACTCAGTGGGAGCACTATATTTATGATTACTATTTTATTTTAAAGGCCAGGAATGAATAACCTGATGGAACTATATATATGGCAAGGTCTGGAAGAGTCCCAAGTTCAAGAGTTTCTGTCTCCAAGGAGTCCAGGTGCACCACCCTCCTGGTGTCTCGGCATCAATATGTTCACAACTAGGAACCTATCCAAACCTCCTGGTTCAGAGTTTTTATTGAGGTTTCATCACGCAGGCATGATTGATTAAGTCATTGACCACATGACTGAGCTTAGTTCCAGCCCCCATATTCTCCCAGGAAACTAAGGGTGAAAGTTCCAACCTCTAATCACTTGGATGGTTTGCCTGAGGACCAACCCAGCTCCTGCTCTGGAACTGTCTAGGATATCTGCCACGACTCATGTCATGAGCAGAAACTCAGGCATGGTTGGAAGAGGCTAGTTATGAATAACAAAGGCACTCCTGTCACTCAGGAAATCCCAAGAGGTTTTTGAAGCTCTGTGCTAGGAACCTGGAACAAAAACTAAATATATTTTTAAAATTTTGCCTGGACTTCCTAGTTCACAGAAAGTCCAGACCATGATGGGGAAGGAGGAAGGGGAATCGGAGGGTGTTGAAGGGTTGGCGATGGCATCCTGGGAGGAGCAGCTGGAAGGATGAGGGTGGGAGGTTGAAGAAGCAATGTTGGAGGGAGACAGGATCACAGTCAGCAGTGGACTGGCCCACAGACCAGGGGGGCTCTGAAGGAGGAATTCAGACCACCGACCTAAAGCGACAGGGAACCGGCTCCAGCTGCAGCTGCCTGGTAATGGAGTGGGCTGCCCTGGCAGATGAGGGGCTCCTGCCGGTATTTTCAGAGCTGGAGATGAGTTTCCTGTGAGCAGTGACTCAGTCAGGTTTGCGCCCTGCTGCAGGCCTGGGGCCTGGAGATCACTTGGCAAGAGTAAATCTTTAATAAATATTTGGTAAATATTTATTTGTTGAATGCCCATTTGTCAAGGCGAGAGAAGGGAAGTTAGATTCAAAAGCATGAAGGCACAGGCCCACTCATAAATCTTGAGAAGCTCCTACCTCATCCAGCCATTGCTGGCTTTTGAGGCCTAAAAAAAAAAAAAAAATCTCTCTTTAAGAGCTCAGTTAGTGGGGGAGACAGACATTTATCTCTAGAAAGACGTTCAATAAAGAACAAACCAATTCCAGTTAAATATGGCAGGTTGAACCCATCTGTTAGTTTACACTTTCCTCAGAGCCCATGGAAATGACCAGAAAATGATGTTATCGAAAAGCATGAGCCCATCAGTTCAAAGGTGAAATGCAAATGGAGACTTCTAGGTAAAGATGGTGAATTGAACACACATGATTAATTTTATACTTCTTGAAAACCCTAAAGCAACTGTAAAGGGATACCTATATATATATATATATTTAACTCAGAAGCTCACAAAGATGGAGAGAATGAGAGAGAGCAGACAGCAGCTCAGGTATGGAAAGCAGAGAGTGATGCCTGGAATAGCTAAAGCCTGAACTAACAGAGGGGAAGATAAACACCCACGCTTTACCCAAACCCCTCCAGATCTCAAGCCTGGGGGACGCTGTGCATTGCTGAGAGGAGGGTGAAGAGGGCGTGACCACAGGGAGACCTGGCTGAAAACCAACAAGTCTGGCGGAGCCCAGCACAATGGGGCATTCCTGTAATCCCAGTGACTTGGAAGGCTGAGGCAGGAGGATCACAAGTTCAAAGCCCGTCTCAGCAATTTAGGGAGACCTTGTCTCAAAATAAAAAATAAAAAGGGGCTGGGGATGTGGCTCAGTGGTTAAGTGCCCATGGCTTTAATCCTTGGCAAAACAAACAAACAAAGACAGACATTTGACTCCTAAATCCTGACCCAAATCTGCGCAGGTGGGTAATTGCTCAATCCCTTCCAGCCCAAGTCAGGTTTGTTTTTGGTAAAAGAGGATCTCTGAATCGGAGGCCACCAGGCAGGAGATGGAGATTCAATGCTGAACTAAGAGGGGGGAATGAAACTGTTGAAAGGAAAAACTTCCTCTATCAGCCTAGAGGCCCTGAAAATTAATGTGCAGCAGAGACCCTGAAAGTTAATGGACAGTAGACCGATTAACAAGACAAAGACAAACCTGCAGGAACACTCAGGAAGGAGAAACTCACTGAATCCAGATGTAAAGGTTTATACACCAAGTGAACAAAGGGGTTTAGGGCTCCAAAGGATGGAAGGTTCAAATGAGGATTTTTCTTTTACACATTTTGGTTTTTTTTTTTAACATCCTAGTACCCAAGGTCAGTCAGCCTCCCTGGAAGCTGGGGGTGGGGTTGCAGCACTGATTTGACCAAAGCTGTACTTCTGTGAGATAAAGATGACACATAGAATGTTCTCTCTGCACTTGCTGTTGGGATTTGGGTCCCTTCAAAGTAAACTTATGCACAGAGGTTGCTAAGGCCTCAAGTCCCTCTTTCTAGAATGTTTACAGTCAGGCTGGAGACTAGAAGGGCTTTCTCTGAGGCATCTGACCTGCTCAAGAAAAAAGATTTAAGATGCAGACATCATGGCTGGGGGTCTTGCTCAGTGGCAGAGTGCTAGGGCCTGGGTTTTATACCCAGCACTGCAAACAACCCCACCCCACCCTGTCCCCCATACACACACAAAAAAGAAGACATTACTTTCTCCAACAGTCAGTCTTGGTACAGGAAACTCATAAACTGCAAGTCCATGAAACTAATAAGGACTTTAATCAACATTTGGTGGCACAGGTTTGTAATCCCAGCAGCTCAGGCAAGGGGATTGCGAATTCAGTCAGCCTCGGCAATTTACTGAGGACCTACGCAACTTAGCGAGACCCTGCATCTATTAAATAAAGTATAAAAAAGGGCTGGGAATGTGGCTCAGTGGTTAAGCGCCCTTGAGTTCAATCCCTGATACACCCCACCAAAAAAATTTGGTTCCCATACTGTAAGAAGGATTTGAAAATCAGAGATTACCACCTCTATGGGTAAGGACACTAACATGAATGATAGGTCCCAAACATACAGAAAAACGCTACATAGCAGAAATGAGTGCTGTGCAAGAAAACTTCACAAGAATTATCATTAATGTCCTTAGAGAGACAAGTGAAGATAATTGCATGGAATAAGAAATGGATCTAAAAAAAAGAACAAAAAAAGAGCTCTTGAAAATTAAAAATGTGGTAGCAGAAATGAAAATTTTAACAGAAGTGTTAGAGGATAAAGTTTAAGAAATCTCCCAGAATGTAGAACAAGGAAGACAATAAGAGGGGATATTGAGAAGATAAGAAATTAAAGGAACAGGGGCTGGGGATGTGGCTCAAGCGGTATCGCGCTCTCCTGGCATGCGTGGGGCCCCGGTTCGATCCTCAGCACCACATACCAAAAAAGATGTTGTGTCCGCCCAAAACTAAAAAAAAATAAAATAATAAAAATAAAATAATTCTCTCTCTCTCTCTCTCTCTCTCTCTCTCTCTCTCTCTCAAAAAAAAAGTTAGAAATTAGAGGAACAAAAATAAAAAATAACATAAAAAGGGCTGGGGATGTGGCTCAGTGGTTAAGCACCCCTGGGTTCAATCCCTGGTACCAAAGGGGTAGGAGGTGGAAAAAAGAAAGAAAGAAATTAGAGGAGCAGTCCAGGAAAAGAAAGAGTAAACAGGGGAGGAAGTCCTAACCTAACTCAAGAAGTGCCTAAGCTGGGGTGCACTGGGAATGCAGCGCAGGGGCAGAGCAGGGCTTAGCATGTGTGAGGCCCTGAGTTCCATCTTAACACCAGAAAGAGAAAAGAAAAGTCCTGGTCCTGAAGGACATGACTGTCCAGACTAAAAAAAAGCCCACCAAGCGGCAACTTAGTGGGAAAATATCTCACACCAAGGCATGGCATCGTGAAACTTCAGTACCTTGGCAACAGAGAAGATTCTGCAAACCTCCCAGCACTGCACACAACCCCGCCCCCCCTACAACCCCCAGAGTATGGGGAGAGAGAAGAGAGTGGGGGGGAAAGCAGTCACTTATATGGAAACAGACATCAGAATAGCATGTTGCATGCCTGTAATTCCAGCAGCTGGGGAGGCTGAGGCAGGAGGATCACAAGTTCAAAGTCAGCTTCAGCAATTTAGCAAGGCCCTGAGCAATCAGCAAGACCCCATCTCTAAATAAAACAGAAAAAGGGGCTGGGGAGGGATGTGGCTCAGTGGTTGAGTGCCCCTGGGTTCAGTGCCAAAAATAAAAAAAAAAAAAAATTAAAAGAGAGAATAGCATCTTTATAATGCTAATCAGTAAATACTGACCTAACAAAAACAATGATATAAATATATAGAATGGAAGATGAAGGGTGTGTATGTTGTGTGTGTGTGTGTGTGGGTGGGTGGGGGAGAGATAGAAAGAGAGAGAGGGAGGGAGAAGAGGAGAGGGAGGGAGAGACAGAGAGAGTGGGGGGAGGAAAACCAAATTCTCATTCTACACAGTGGAAAGTCAATAGATAATGCCAAAAATGGAAAAACAAAGAAGTAGCAATATAAGCACATTTTAAAGAGACGGGAGGTGAATATCAAAAGAATCAGCTAAAAGCATCTACATAAGTGGCCTCTGGGGAGTGGCTGCTGTTCCCTGGGGTGGGGGTGGGAGGCAGGGGTTGCTGTTGTGTTAGGTTTTTAATATCAAACGAAGTAGAATTACACAACTCTTCAAACCATGTGTATATATAATATTGATAAAATAAAAAAGTAAAACAAAAAAGTTAGGTGCCTGCTTTTTGTTAACAGTCTCATCTATTTGCATATCTGTAATTTTCATAAAAATGTTTAAAAGGAAAAAGCTCAGGCTGGTTGACTCTGGAGGAGGGGGCTCTCTGTGGGCTGGAGCTGCAGGAGAGATCTTTAAGAGTGAGTTGCGGCTTTTTCAGCTGAGCATGGAGCTTAGGTAGGAGTTCAGCGGGGACTTTTGGGGAGGAGGAAGTGGCCAGAAAAGGCTCTGGGGGGTTCTAAGGTAGTGTGTTTAGGGTGTTCTTTGCCCTGACTGGGTGAAATGCTCACCTGTGCTTCGGTCACGGGGGAAGATGAGGTGGCTCACAGGGAACATTGAAAGCCAGGCAGAGGGACGCGATTTTACCTGGGGGCTGGCATGTCCTGGATGAAGAGTGACCAGGAGAAGGTGGACGCCCTGACCCTGGAGACAGGGAACCAACCAGTGACATTGCAGGAAACCTGTAGAGGGCTTAGGTGGTGGTGAGGGGGATGGAAGGACAAAAGGTTTCTCAGTTGAAGGAAAAGAATGTGCTGGTGGCCAGAGGGGAGGGATGGAGGGAAGAATCGGAGGTGGGAAGATGGGGTGTGAGAGAAGGAAGGAGTCAGGGACACAAGGTGCAGTGGGCACTGGGATGTGTTTCAGACGTGTGCAGTGGTGGAAGGAGGGTCCTGCAGTAGAGTGGACTTATGGGGTTGGGAAAGAGGAGGAATCACAGTTCCAGGAGAGAGGCCCACTGTGAGAGGGCAAAGCCAGCCGTGTTGACCGACATGCTTCTTGGGCTCTGCAGCCTCCAGGTTCTTTCTCAGATCCAGCTTCACTCAGCCCCTGAGATGGGGTCAGCAGGTTTATGACCTCTATTTACCAGAGGAAACGGAGGCTCCCACAGGTTAAATACTTGCCTGTGGGCAAAGACCACTCTGTCATTTGCCCAAACCACTCTTGGTGGGTGACAGGCGTGGATGTTGCCTCAGAAGAGGGTCCAGGGAGTGAGCACCTCTAAATGTAAGGCCAGCAGGGGTGGGGGGAGGAAGGCAGACTATGGGACAAGGGGATGTAGCAGCTGGCAGATGGGGAGAAAGCACAGGGTTCAAGATGATGGGAGAAAATGACAGCAAACGAGGTGAGCCGAGCTGCTGCCTGGGCCTGACACTGAGCTCAGCTCCCCCTCTCATTTGGTCTTGATGGCAACTCTGTGAAACAGGCGAGGGGCAAATGAGGGAATGGAAATGCAGCACTTTCCAAGGTCATTATCAATGAATGGTGGCAGCATGATTTGAGTCTAAGTCTTGGACTCTGTAACCTGGAAACTCCACTCTGCCTCCACTGTCCACCGGCCAGAGGGTAGGGGATGGGGCAGTACTATCTCATTTAAACATCTTTGTACTTGGTGTTGTGCTGTATGCCTATAATTCTAGCAACTCAGGAGGCTTAGGCAGGAGGATTACAAGTTCAAAGCCAGACTCAGCAATTTAGCAAGGCCCTAAGCAGTTTAGGGAGACCCTGTCTCTAAATAATAAATTAAAAAGGCTGGGGATGTGGCTCAGTGGTTGAGAACTCCTGGGTTTAATTTCTGGTACAAAAAGAAAAAAAAAAACAAAACAAACAACAACAACAAAAAAACAAAGGATTTTTTTTTTTTTTTAAACTGGGTGGGGTGGTGCATGCCTATAATCCCAATGACTAGGGAGGCCGAGGCAGGAAGATTTCAAGTTTGAGGCTAACCTCAGAAATTTACCTGTCTCCCCCGCCCCCCAAAATTAAATATGTAAATAAATAAAAGGGCTGTGGATGTTGCTCAATGATTAAGCAGCCCTGGGTTCAACCCCCCCCCCCATAACAAAACAATAAATAAAACAAAGAGTAAAAAGGGTTGGGCATGTAGCTGAATGGTAAATCACCCTTGGGGTCAATCTCCAGCATCATTCCCCCCAAGAGAAAGAAAGAAAAAAGAAAAAAACAAAACAAAACAAAACAACAACAACACTAGTACTGAAATATAATGAGACTTCCCTTTCCACCACTACTACTTTTACATGCCTTAGGCTGTGTGAAACACCCAGATGAGGGGAGTAGATTTCAAAAGGACTCAAGTCCTTGGAATGGTGTGTAAAGGTTTTTGCGTCTGTCTGGGGATGTGGCAGTGGTAGAGCACTTGCCTGGCATACGTGAGGTCCTGGATTTGAATCCCAGCACCAAAAAAAAAAAAAAAATTTTATATCTGTTTATATGAATAGCATGGCTGTGGGGAGCAGCCAACCAGCTTGGGGTGGGGGGGGTCCTTCAAAAATTGAAAAACTACTGAGGCTGCTTGTAGCCTGGCCAGCTGTGAGGTGGGTGCCTTGCCGGTGCAGAGAGGAGTATGTGTATGAGTGTGTATATCATGTGTATGTGTGTGCACATGTTTTTGAGTTTCATTGTGTGACTGTGTGGGCTTGTTTGTGATTAGGAATTCTGTGCCTATGAACAAAAAATAGTTGTATATGTGCCTGTAAATCAACACAATGTATGGAGTCAGATATACTTGTGCATAGTGTGCTTGCATGTGGATGTGTGTGCATATGTGTGTATTTACATACTAATGGAGTCTGTTGTGTGGTTATGAATCATGTATAAGAGATCGGATGTATATACACATCCATATAAATTATGTGATGTTGTCTATGGATAGAAGTGCGTGTGGTTATGAATCCTGTTTCCAGGGCAGGTCACTTTGACATGCACACCTGTAGTGGTGCCTGAGAGTGAATGAGGACAGAGATACAGGTCTACTTATATACATGTATGTGCTGGTGTTATGGTTTGGATGTGAGGTGTCCCCCAAAAGCTCCTATGTAAGACAATGCAAGAAGGTTTGGAGGAGAAATGATTGGGTTCCGAGAGCTTGAACCCAATCAGTGAATTTAATCTCCTGATGGGAATAAACTGAGTGGTAACTGAAGGTGGGTAGGGTGTGGCTGGAGGAGGCAGGTCACTGGCAGGCAGTGTGCCTTCGGGTTTATATTTTGTATCTGGTGAGTGGAGTCTCTGCTTCCTGATCATCTGGTGAGCCACCTTCATCCACCACACTCATGTGCCATGGGGTTCTGCCTCACCTCCAGCCCTGAGGAATGGAGCCTGCTGTCTATGGATTGAGACCTCTGAAACTGTGAGCCCCTAAGTAAACCTTTCCTCCTCTAAAATTGTTCTTGTCAGAGTACCGAAAACCCTGACTAAATCAGCTGGTGTGTGTGTGTGTGTGTGTGTGTGTGTGTGTGTGTCGGGCGCACTCACGAGGGCGCTCTGCGTGTCCCGGGAGGTGGGGCAGTCCTTCCATCCCAGTCCCCCCAGCCCCAGGTCCTGCTCCGGTTTCGGTCTGGCATAACAAGTTCGGGAGACACAAGAACATCTTTTCAGTTGCCTGTCACCAGCCAGGAGAGGTGACAAGAAAATGTGCTTGTTTATACCCAAATACCTTAATAACCACCAATTTCACGTGTGCGTCCGGTGCAAGGGCGGGGACAGGCAGCATTCAACTTGAAGGACACGCAGACACGAAACTCAATGTGAAAGTTAATTTGTGAGCCGAGCCAGCGCGGGGCTGCAGTCAGACTTCCCGGCCCCTGAGAGACGGCACCGTTTCCCTTTTCACTCTCTCTCGCATGCCTTTTAGCAGAGCCTTGGAATAACATTAATTTATCTAACGCGTGAACGCCATAAGTTACTTTTTTAATTATTATGATCAAAATATTGCTTAAAATTGACGCCAGCTGCATGTGTTTCTGTCGGAGATCGTAATTGCAATTGTAAATTGGGGAGCAGCTCAGCGCCGGGAGCCTCCCTGAGTAACGGCCCCGATACCATTATGGAGAGGTGGATAAAAATAAACCGGCACATCGCGTGGCAAAAAATACGCCAGCGCGAGTTAAAAGGATAATTAGCAGAGCAGAAGGGGAAGCGAAGACTCTGGGGCTCTCGCGACGGCTGGCGGGGCCCGGGGCTGCGCGGGGCTCCGGCCGGGCTGCGGGGCGCTGCGCGCGGGGCCGGAGCAGGAGGACCGTGCTACAGAGCCCTCCCACCCCCGCCTCTGGGCGCTGCAGTTTCTTCTGTGAAATGGAGATATAGAAGCTCCCGTAGTGGCTCAAAGCAAGCCAGGTGATGAATGTGAAAGTTTCCTAGAAACCAAGTCTAAGTTCCCCCTTCCCCATCAGGAACTTAGTTTAGGCTTTTTTCTTTTTCTTTTTTTTGCAGTGCTGTTGATTGAGCTGCAGCCTCCGGCTTGCTAGGCTAGGTAAGTGCTCTATCACTGAGCCAGCTTCCATCACCGGTTTAAGCTGACTTTATTATTATTACTAGTACTACTACTTGGGATTGAACCTGTGGCATTCTACTCCTGAGGGTCTCACTGAATGGCTTGAAATTTCAATCCTCCTGCCTCAGCCTCCAGTTGCTGGGATTACAAGCACCCTCATGGCTGTCTAGCTACATTGATGCTGAAAAGAGACTGCAGGGCTAGGATCAGAGGCTCCTTGGCGTGTAATGGTCAAGAGCACAAGATTTGGAATTCTTCTATTCATTCATCTTTCAGGACCTACCCAGGCATTAAGAATATAACAGTGGACAAAAGGGAGATACCTAGGCTGGGGGAAGTTTTTCGGTTGGCAGAGTGCTGGCCTAGCATGCATGAGGCCTTGTGTTCAGTCACCATCACACCACACACCCACACACAAAAGAGATCCCAGCCCTTGTGGAACTCACTATCAGTAGGATAATAGGTGAATTATATAGCATATTAGAAGCTCACACAGTTTAGTTGTATGACTTTGGAATGTTACTTGGCCTAGCACCGCAGAACCTTTTGGACCTAAGGGCACATGCCTTTAGCGTAGCTGTAATAGTACTAACAATAGCGAGTGCTATATAGCACCTGATATGTGCCAGCCATTGCTCTGCGTGCTTGTGTGGATGTCAACCTATTTAATCCTCACAAGGAACCTACAAGGCCAGGAGTGAATGAGAATATACTATGGAAGCTGCCATCCTGTGCCTGAGCAGAATGGTTACTCCTGTCCTGTTTCCTGCATGTCTCTCTGAGTATAAATTTCCATATCTCAGAAATGGGAACAATATTGATGCCCAGCTCCTAAGAGTTGAGAAAATGTTTGTGACATGTTAAGCACAGTGCTTGTCACATAACTTGTTTTGGTGATTGACCAGTAAGCCTTTAACGGGGAGATTCTGGAAGTTAGGGACAGAGAGGGAACCCCCCACCCCCAACTCAGCTTACACATTAGCTGACTGTAAGCCTGGTTACCTGCAGAACTGATTGGCACATAAGGTACTGTACAGAGGTCATTGAGGGTGGACTGTCTGTGAGAGGCCATTTCCAGAAGGAAGGACCTTAGCTGGGCAAGGTGGCGCACGCCTGTAATCCCAGCAACTCGGGAGACTGAGGCAGGACAATTGTGAGTTCAAAGCCAACCTTAGCAACTCAGCAAGACCCTGTTTCTAAATAAAATATAAAAAGGGCTGAGGATGTGGCCCAGTGGATAAGTACCCCTGGGTTCAATCCCCAGTACTCTCCCGCCCAAAAAAAGAAGGAGAAGGAGGAGGGGGAGGGGGAGGACCTTTGCTGGTGTCCAAGAACAAAAGTTAGAAAAAAACTAGAACTTAGATGAGAACTTTATTCTGGGAGAGAATTGGAACAGGAAGAGGGGAACTGACTGTTGCAATAGGGAAAACATAAAGGTCTGTAGGACCAGACAGAAAGGGACTCTCTCTCTCTTTTTTTTAATAGGGAGTCTTTTTTTCTGTTTTCTTTTTTTTCCATTTGTTGCTGTGACTTGAACCCAGGGGCACTTTGCCACTGAGCTACACCTCTGTCCTTTTCATCCTTTTTTAAAATTTTGAGAGAGGCTCTCACTAAGTTGCTGAGGGTTTCGCTAAGTTGTTGAAGTTGAGGGTTTCAATAAATTGTTGCGATCCTCCTGCCTCAGCCTCTCAAGTCACTGGGATTACAGGTGTGCACCACTGTTTCTGGCTTTTCTTTTCTTTTCAAATAAACAAGGCTAGGAGGAACAAGGTATATGTGTGGTGGCCTGAAGGGATAGTTTTCCTGCATCTTTGGTGGTTGGTGGTGGCAGCGGTAAGGAAGGGTTGTTCTGAGTTCTGGGGCTGGCTGAGCTGAGGGTGGTTCAGTGTTCCAGGGGGAGAAGGCTTACTGAAGAGAGGTCAGGTCCAGTCAGTGGGCATTTTGTCCAGACTGGCCGGTGGTTCACCTAATCATCTATGAGTCAAAGAATGGATCTTTGGAGGGCCTATGTCTGGCCTTGGGGTCATCTTGGAGTCTAATCTCAGTCACATGAAGAACGGGGTTTCTTTGTAGTGAGCCCTTTCCCAGAGCTCAAAAGAGTAGAGTGTTTCCTAGCTGGTGGTGACTATTTGAGGAGCATGGGACCTGGGTCAGGTGTTACGTTGTCGCAGGCCACAGCACCGTGACATGAAGCAGCGCAGCCGACTTGGACCCATCTTAGGCATGGAAGGGTGGTGGAGGGTGCTCTTTGGAGCCTATGTGAAGGAGAGGAAGGCACCCCTGGGCAGGTCACAGCCTGGAGGGTCTCTCTGCCCTCCCCACTCCTGGTCCACCCCCTCTATTTGCTACATGGAGCTTCCCTGAACAAGGAGAGGTGGTGTCCCAAGCCTTGGGTTCAAGCAGAGGGTGGATGGGAACCCAGGAGCCTGGGCTCTATTCCCATTAGTGAAGGCTGCAGACAGCTCCCTGGTGCCTGTGCCCCATGGGGAGGAGGGTTTATTGTCCCGTCTTCCCTCCTAAGCCATTTCCCAGCCATCTTCTAAGAGGACATGCTGTGAGTTGGCACTACTTTAGTGCCTGTGGTTGTGGATGCAGGGAAGCCAGGCTGGGGCCTCCATGACAGACAGAGGGGCCCCCACTTATCTACAGCCTCATGCTCCAGGCAGGCTGCTCTCATGCCACCCTTGCCCGGGGCTTGCCGGGCTCCTGCCAGCCCTGCGCTGCTGGTAGCTGGAAGCCTCCCTGCAGGGAGAGGGCAGGAGGGAGGAGCAGCCCCTGCTCTCCCTGGGGCTCTGTTCTCCAGCCTGAGCCTGTCCTGCCTCCCCATGCAGTCGCTTCCTAGGCCTCAGTGCTCCACCCTCCTGTCTTCCTGTCGCTCAGGGTGACTCCCTAATGACTATAATCAGGGTGTGCGCTGAGATGCAAGGGAGGGACAGCCAGCTTCTCTAGCCACCTAGTCCATTAGTGGGGCAGTGGCCTGTCACAGCTGTCCAGAGGTAGATGAGCTGGACCATCCAGAGAGGACTGTGGGGTGTGGGAGGAGAGCCCTGCCTTTTCTAACCCTGAGTCCTCTCCGATCCCTGGTCCTCCTGCTTACAAGCTCTGTTCTAATTATAAATGGTTTGACAACTTTAGGCCAGGCCCTGTAATTAAAAATAAAGCGGAAGACAGGCAGCATTGTCTCCTAACATGCCTTTAATTGGTGGAGTTAATTTTAACGGGGCCTGGCTGGTGCCTTGGAGGAGGGAATTCCAGAATTAGGGCTCTTTCTGGCATTCCCTGGAGGGCTCACCCAGCGTCCCTACTCACTGTCTCCCCCCAGATGGGAGCTCCTCAGGGCCCTTTGTTTATTTATTTATTTTTATCCCCAGCGCCTGGCACAAAGGAAGCACTTAATAGGTCTTTGTGGAATGAACAAAGGAGCAAGTGGCCTGTAGCCGGTGTAAAGAAGACCAGACCCTCCTGGCTCCCCAGCCTATTGTTTTGTTTTGTTCTGTTTTCTTTTTCCTTTCTGCCCAGAAGGGATTCTCACTCTGACAATCAGACCTTTGGGCTAAGATGTTCTGCTCATCAGGGGTAATGACTTATAAGGAACAGAAAGAATGTAGGCCCCCCGGGCATGGAGGTACCTGCCTGTAATCTCAGTGGTTTGGGAGGCTGAAGCAGGAGAATCGCAAGTTCAAAGCCAGCCTCAGCAACTTAGCGAGGTCCTGTCTCTAAAATAAAATATAAAAAGGCTGGGGATGTGGCTCAGTGATCCAGTGCTCCTGGGCTCAATCCCCAGTACCAAAACAAACAAACAAACAAACAAAAAAACCTCTGAGGTGATAAAGGGCCTTGAAAGGGCAAGGAGGGGGCTCTGGTGGACACCCCAGGACAGGAAGGGAAAAGAGCTGAGCACTCAGAGGGTGGAGCAGGAACCAGGGCAACCAGGAGCATCCCTGCCCCCTCCAGCTCCCAAGACCACCACAGCCCAAACAGCTCTCTCTGGGGTCTCCCATCCCCTTGGGGACTGCCTTCTCCCAGTAGGGAACAGCTTTTCCCTGTTAACTTCAGTTTAAGCTGAAATTAAAGATCCTTTTTTGGTTCTCTGTACATCCCCCCAAACAGGCTGGCATTTTTAAATTTAACTATCCTTTAAAAGTCAGAAAATAGTGGCTGGGGGTGTAGCTCAGTGGTGAAGCACATGCTTAGCAGGAGTGAGGGCCTGGGTTTAGTTCCTAGCACCACCTCCCCAGCCAAAAAAATTTAAAAAAAAAAAGAAAGAAAAAGAAAAATAGTAATAGAAAATACAAATAGAGGAGTCAGTTTTCCAAAGGGCCCGCTTCTGCTTCAAATGGTAGGAATTCTGGTGAAAGTATAAACACACTCTGACTCACTCAGTAACCTCCCTCTGACCTCCCAAGCACTGGACAACACTCTCTGTATCCCCAGGAGGTGTCTAGGTGGAGGCCACAGCAGAATTGTCCCGGCCTTTGGAGGGAAACTCTTTGTAGGCACAAATAGGTGCCGCTCAACAAATACACAGCAACAGTTCAGCAAGATGCATTATGCTCTCCTAGGAGCAGCAAAAAAGACTCCATGAGATGACACTTTCTATAGGTCAGACCTCTTGGATCTGAGCCTCCTCTCATCCCCGTCTCCCACGAACCAAGCTTCATCCCTGAATCTCACCAATTTCATAAGACACTGAATATGTTTTTGAAATATTAAACCCATGTGTTCCTATTGCCTGGTGGCCCCACACACACTGAATCAATGGCATCCATGCCTCTGGGGAGGGCGGCTATAGCCTAGAACAAAGAAGTCAATTGAGTGGTGTTATGGATTTTTTAACTGGAGGCAGACGCAGATACAATAGTCTATGAGCAAAGCGATTTTGATTTGCAAGAGCTAGAGCTTAAGAGAGAAACTGTTCAGCTTTAAATTCCAAAAAAGCTTAGTTTAAACTTAGGCCTGATCATTGAATTTTTTAAAGTGAACCATGGCATGCCTAGGGATGTAGTAGATGTTTAAGTGTTGATTGAATTAACCTTTCTCCAGTGTGCAAAAATCTATCTATGTATCCATGCTTTTTTCATGCAATGCTTCTAAAATTAAATTGCAGATTCCATGAGTGATGTAGTTAACATTGTGCATACATAGTAGCTTACTATGTGTTAGGCGCTAGCCCTACGCTCTGTTTGCTGTATCTCATTTAATGCTCAGTCAACCTCATAAAGGTAGTATCATGATTATCTTGTACTAAAGATGAGCGGTGGTGCATGCCTGTAATGCCAGTCACTTGGGAGTGTGAAACAGGAGGACTGAAAATTGGAGACCAGACTCAGCAACTTAGCAAGACCCTGTCTCAAAATAAATATAAAGGGCTGGGGATGTGACTCAATGTTTAAAGCCCCCCTGGGTTCGATATCCACACCCCTGACTCCCGCCCCCTGAAAAAATCTCACGCAAATTGCCAAAGTGTCTCTGTCTTCAAGTCGACGCCATCACCTCAGTTCCCATTGCTCTTCCTCCGTCCAGGTTCTTGCGTGTGCTCTTCTCTCTGCTGGGAATATCTGTTGACGGCTTGTCTGCTTGGGGAAATCAAACCCCCTAGTCCTGAGGTCTCCGGGGAGTGGTAATCACCTCCTTTTCCAAGCCACAACCACGCCTGTGCACACAAAGGTTTTATTTTTTGCACTTTATGTACAAAACTTCACTATAATTCTTTGTGCATTTTGGTCCCTCTCACTGCTGGCTCTGAGAGTAGCTGAGTTTTCTTCATAGTTCTAGAATCTAGCAAATGGTTGGCATGTGTAGGGATGGAGGGTTGACTGGGAAATCAGTGACTACGTGAATGGACGAGTGGGGAAACAAACAATTCACCAAGGAGCAGGGACCTGAGGATGGTCACCCTCCATGCAGGGAAGGTGGGGAGCCCAAAGAAAAGGGCGGAGCCAGAATGCAGATTGAGTCCTTGGGCCTATTCTCCACACCCTCTCCTCCACTTTTTGCGGAGGGGTCAGAACCCTGGGGGTGATGGAGACCACAGGCAAGTCTGCCAAGACTTGCTTCCTTCTAGGACTCCTAGCATCTACTGCATAGCAAGGGACAGACAAAGATGGGCAGGAGGATGCTATCAGGCCATCTGGGGGCCTGGGGCCTGAGGTGCACCCACTTGCAGCAGCCTGGCTGGTATGGAGGAAATCCAGAATGGTCCCCAATCTGAGACATGAGAGCTAATGGGACAAACCAGGGCTCCTAGGAGCAGAACACTCAATCATCAAGACAAATAATATTTATTACTTTTTTCTTTTTGTGGTGCTGGTGACTGAACCCAGGATTCACATTCCCCCATGCTGGTTACGTCCTCAACCCTATTTTTTATTTTTTGACACGGGATTTTGCTATGTTGCCCAGGCTGGGGCTGAACTCCTGGACTCAAATGATCTTCCACCCTCAGCCTCTGGAGTAGCTGGGACTGCAGGCATGTACCACATGTCCATCTTAAGATAAAGAATATTTTAATGTCATACTGAAAAAAAAAAAAAGGCATGGTTTTGTTGCCTGGTTTTATAAATAAAGTTTTACTGGAACTAGGGCCAAGATTAGCGTAAGTCAAGTGAGATGGGATTTTCTACCTACAGGGTTGCATCCTGCCTTTACGTAAAACTTTGACTTTGCTCTGATTGTTTTGCATTAATTTTGATTTTTCTAAAAATATTGTATTAAAATAGTATTTATCATGATTGCTGAGTTCTGGGCCACTGCTTTACATTTTTTAAAAACATTTATTTTTTTAGTCATAGGTGGGCACAATACCTTTATTTTATTTTTAGGTGGTGCTGAGAATCAAACCCAGTGCATCCCGCATGCTGAGCCACAACCCCAGCCCCCACTGCTTTACATTTTGTTCCTGAAGTGAACCTCGGAATCTCCTTACCCTGGCTATGTCCTGGGAGGTGGGGCCTGTGTCAGAGGGGCTTGGGGGGCTGGCCAGGGCAGCTCTCTCTAGATGATGCCTTCAGAGGGTGGTGAAGAGGGCACAGGTCAGATTTCAGTTCCCATTCACCTCTCAGAACGTTCTGCACAACTCTACGGGGTGGCCTCATCTGGGGGAGTCCTCAGGTTGGTTCAGCCAGCCACTTCAGTGGCTGAGCAGCAAGGAGAGGACCAATGTCCAGAACCATGGAGGCCCAACTACCCCTCCGTGGAAGGCAGGGGGAGCTCTTTGATTGGTGCTAAGACATTACGTCAGCCTCCCCCAATGACTGAGGCATCTTGGAGGAGGAGGCCAGAGGAGAAAAGACCAGAAGCTCTGCTGAGAAGTTTGCATCTGGGATCAGTTGAAAAGGGCGGAGTATTGAAGTACTGAAAGTCACTTCCCTTTCAGTATTCAGTTACCTTACTTGGCAAGATGAAATATTCTTAGCTGTCTGTAGAAAGAGGAGCTTTGGAAATAAAAGATAAAAGAAAATTTCTGAGATGTCCTAAATTTAATTAAAATGGCTGGGAGGGATAGATAAGGGAAGTTAACCAGTTAACAGCTACTAGCCAAAACCAACAAAAAGTGTTCCACAGTTCTTAACGCGCATTAAGACTCTGACCACCTGGACGTGGTGGCACATGCCTGTAATCCCAGCGACTCAGGAGGTTGAGGCAGGAGCATTCCAAGTTGAAGGCCAACCTGGACAACTTAATGAATCCCTGTCTCAATATAAAAGAATGGAAAGGGTTGGGATGTAGCTCAGGTTGGAGCACACCTGTGTTCAATCCCCAGGACCTTGCACACACACACACACACAAAAAGAACTTGACTTCAAGCCCCTGGTTACTGACCCCCAGATGCCATCACCTCCTGTCTCCATATGAACTTTCCAGACGACAACCCCAACCAATCCAGAAGCAGCAAGTACTTCTCCTCATGAACTGTCCTATTCCCAAACTTGACCCATTTTGAGCCACCCTGTTGCTCATATCTATAGCCAATGTAAACAATTTATGTTTTCCTTTTCCAAAGTTCGTTGTAAAAATGCTCTTGACTCCTAGGTCTGGTAAACATTTTCCAACTGTTATCTAGTCTTGCTGTTGGGAGTTGCAGATCTTGTCACATGCCCTGGTCCTTTTCTGGCCAGAATCTGTAAGGGCTCAATAGATCTTTTTATTTCAGAAAACCGTAGTTTCAAGAGTTAGCTTCAGTGGAAGGAATTGTAATTAAGCCATATGCCAAGGTACACGCTTGTAATCCCAGCCACTTGGGAGGCTGAGGCAGGAGGATTACAAATTCTAGAACAGCCTCATCAACTTAGTGAGACCCTGTCTCAAAAGAACAGGGAATATAGAATATTAAAAGAACTGGGAATATATCTCAGTGATAAAGTGCCCCTGGATTCAATTCCCAGCACCAGAGGGAGGGAGGGAGGGAGAGAGAGAGAGAGAGAGAGAGAGAGAGAGAGAGAGAGAGAGAGAGAGCGAGCGCACCTCTGGGTTCTATCTCTAGTACCTTGCCAAAACAAAACAAAAGAAAGAACTGGATTAGTTAATAATATTGCTGTGTAACAGATTACCCAGAATTTATTGGCTTAAAACAACAAATTTTATCATTTCTCCCAGTTTTCGTGGGTCAGGATTTGCAGCGGGACAACTTCTCTGTGCTCTGTGATGACTGGAACCCCAGTTGGAATGCTTGGAGGCTCAAGGCTGAAGTTGTGTGAGGACTTCACAGGGTCTAAAGATTGGATTCTCTCTCTCTTTTTTTTTTCCTTTCTTCTTCTTTACTGGGGATCGAACTCAGGGGTACTCTGAAGGGAAAGCGAGCAATGAGAGACAGGTAAGCGAGAAATCAAATACGGAGTCCAGGCAGAGATACACACAAGAGTTTGTCAGAGCTGACAAAGAAAGGCCGTGTGTCTATAGCAGAGGGAGGCAAGACAGGCTTGGGTCTGGGACTTTTACGGGCCAGGGTGAGGAATCAGAGCTAGGCGGGTCCTAAAGCGGTTGTTTGGGTTTGGGTTGGTTGGTATGAGGGAGTGGTGAGCCTTTCTCAGAAATGCCCTTGGGTGGAAAAAGCAAAACTTTTTCCTTAAAATGGAGGCTGTCCCTTAAGATGGCCCCCAGATGCTAAGCAAGGACCCACTTGCTACCCTGAGCTCTATCCCTACTTCTTTTTTATTTAATTTTTTGAGTTAAGGTCAAGATCATTGAGGCTGGCCTTGAACTGGTGATTCAACTGCCTCCTGATTGCCAAATCACTGGGATTACAGGTGTGTGCCAATGGGCCTGGCTGGGAATTGAATTCTGGGGCTGCCACTCACAAGAACAGCAAGCTGGTACTGGCTACTGATAGGAGGAGTCGGTTTATTTTCACGAGGTTTTCTTCACTGGAATGCTTGAATGTTTGTTTATATGTCCATTAGCTTTGCTCAGAGCAGCAATCTGACAAATAGAATGAGAGGGAGAGGGGGGAGGGGGAGGGGGAGGGGAGGGCAGGGGGAGGGGAGGGGGAGGGGGAACCCAGTGAAAACCATATTCTTTTATAACCTACCTTTGGAATTCATGTAACTTCCCCTCTGTTACATTCTATTAGTTGGAAGCAAGTCATTAAGTCCACATTCAAGGCGAAGCAAATTAAATTCTTCCTTCTCTTCCTTTCCCTTCTCTTTCTCTCCGCCTCCTTCTCCTTTTTTGGGGGAAGTACTGGAAATTGAAAGCAGGGTACTCTATCACTGAGCCACAACCCCTTCCCTTTTTTTTTTTTTACTTTTTGGTATCAGGGATTGAATTCAGAGGCACTTGGTCACTGAGCCACATCCCCAGCCCTATTTTTGTATTTTATTTAGAGATAGGGTCTCCCTGAGTTGCTTAGCACCTTGCTAAATTGCTGAGGCTGAACTTGAACTTGCAATCCTCCTGTCTCAGTCTCCTGAGTATTCACGGATTCCAGATGCATATCACCAGCTAGATTCCACCATCCGAAGAAAGGATTGTAAAATATTTTAGGGACATTTTTGGTTTTGGGTTGGTTTTCTGCAGTACTAGGAGTTGAGCCCAGGGCCTTGGAACTGACCTATACCCCCCAGCCCTTTAAGGACATCTTTGAAACCACCACAAGAACAAAGTTATTTTCAGTTATGGAGAGATAAAGAAAGTCATATTTTTGCATATCTCATTTATGACTGTATATGTTTATGCCATCTGTCTAAATACTTTTTGGACAGTTGCTGAATATGCTTGCTTAGCTTGAGCAAACTTGATCTCCAGAACTGCAAAAACAGATAAAAACAAACTTCTTGGCTTTGACCTCTCTCCAGCCCACTGCCACTTCTCACTAGAGGATGTTAGAGATGCAGGGTGCTACGCATGCTTGGAAGTAGCTGGCCAGGCAAACTTCCTACTTCTGCAGAAAGCCACCACCAACTGAGTCTGGGAACCAAAAACACGAGGGCAGGCAGTCTGCTTGTTTTTTTTATTTCCAAGGCAGCACTGCCCCTTGCTCTGACAGGAGGAGCTGGAGTTACACTCTACATAATTGGCTAATTTAAAATTGGGGTGGGCTTCTCTGCCTCCAGTCTGTGCTCTACCCTCCAGTCAGAGCACATCCTTTCTAAACCGCAGACAAACTACATCACCTTCCAGGTTAAAACTATTCCCAGGTTTAGCCAGGTGTGGTGGCGGCACACCTGTAATCTCAGCAACTCAGGAGGCTGAGGCAGGAGGATCTCAAGTTCAAGGCCAGCCTGGGAAATTTAGGGAAACCCAGTCTCAAAATAAAAGATAAAAAGAGCTGGGGATATGGATAAGTGGATAAGCACCCCTGGGTTCAATCCCTAGTATCAAAAAACAAAACAAAACAAAAAACCCCAAAACAAGAATAACAACAAACAAAAAGACAAGTCATATTATCTTTTGGATTATCCTAAAGATAATATGACTCTAATCCAATGTGACCTATTCTTAACTTTATTATGTCTGTAGAGACCCTATTTCAGTAAGGTCACATCACAAACTCCTGATGGACATGAGTTTTGGGGGGACACATTGTTTAATAGTACAAGAAACAAGTCCTCACTAGGCTCCCCTACCCCCAGTAGTAGGAATTGAACTCAGGGCCTCATGCATACTAGGAAGGTTTTTATTGAGCGTACTGAGGAAACTAGAGGTGCTTTACTACTGAGCTACATCCCCAGCCCCCCCCCCACTTTTTTTTGGTACTGGGGATTGAACTCAAGGGCGCTCAACCACTGAGCCACATCCCCAGCCCTATTTTGCATTTTATTTAGAGACAGGGTCTCCCTGAGTTACTTAGCACCTTGCCTGTTGCTGAGGCTGGCTTTGAACTCCTGATCCTCCTGTCTCAGCCTCCTGAGCACTGGGATTACATGCATGTGCCACCATGCCTGGCTCATCCCCAGCCCTTTTTATTTTTATTTTAAGACAGAATCAAAAAATTGCTGAAACTAGCCTCTTGCCTCAGCCTCCAGAGTAGCTGGAATCGCAGGCATCTGGCACCAAGCCCAGAGCTAGGCAGGTTCTATACAACAAATTTTGCTCTTAGGGAGCCCAGAGTCTAGTGCAGGAGGAGCAGATTATCAACGGGAGAGGTGTGGAGATGGGTACAGGGCTTGTTGGAGCAGAGAGCTTGTATGGGGGAGGGCACCTAACCACGCCTCCCAGGGGGCAGGAAAGCATAGTCCAGGCAGAGGAAAGTACTTGGGCAAAGACACACAGGGCTTGGAGTGTGCAGAGAACTAGGAGGAGATGGAGATGCTGGAGACCCGGGAGTGACAGGGACAAGGTGGGGAGGAGAGAAGAGTGCGATTGGGGACACCTTAGGCTTATCCTTTAGGTGATTGGAATCCTGCAGAAAGTTGTAGGTAAGAAAAGGATAAAGGCAAATGTGCCTAGAAAAATGACTCTGGGATGGTGTGGGGAGTCGCAGGGTGAGACTGGAGGCTGGCCAGCTGGGTAGAGGCTAGGGCTCATGTCAGCATCGATGGGAGGTTGTGGCTGCTGGCCAGTTTGCAGTGACTGTTCTTCCAGAAATAAACACCATGGACCCACAACATAAACATTTTCAGGTAAAACTTGACCTTCCTAAAAAGAAGGCAGAGAAAGATATCAGAAATTGTTTTCTCAGAGTAAAGGTTGGACGTTCAGAGGACCCAAAGTCCAGCCTGTATCCCAACAAGCTAGCTGCACTCCCAGTGGCATTTGGACAGCCCAGTGTTTGCTTTCCACCGATTTTCCTGTGCAAACCTCCTCCGCATGCCTGGTCTTTCTCTTACACTCTCGGGTTCTTGGCAGGTGCAATTTTTGGCGAAACCTGAAACTTTTCATCAGTGCCCAGTGGGTAAAGGAGGCCATAGCCCTGAGTTCCCTGGGGAGGCCCTTTCCTGGAAGGCTGTGAAATGTCCCCTTCTGTGGGGCTAAGGAGATCTTCTTCAGGCCAATGACAATGTGAGTGACTAGGGAGTTGTGGCACCTCAGAGCCCAACTCCCTAGCCAGCCTGTTCCCTGGCTGCTGCTCTGTGTTCCTTCCTTTAGGACATTGCAATGCAAATGTCTTTCTGCAGTCCTAGACAAAGGAGATATTCCACAGCCTGCCATTATGGGTTTGAGATGTCAGTATCTCTGTGTGGGTGGTATTGATTGGCAGTTGAAAGGCCCCAGGGCCAGGCTTGGGACCACCCACGATCTGGTGGAGGTGGGGTAGGGTGAGGAAGGAAATGTGCAGGGGTGCAATCCAAGAGAGATGCAACTGAGGGGCATCTGGGGAGTGGATGGTTCCTGCACCCTGGAAAACTGCTTTCATTGATTGATTCATTCTAAAGGGAAAAATTGCAAAAAGATTTTGAGATGGACCCAAATGATTATTTGGTGCCCTATCTGTAAAGGACGATGGAAAAGCTCCGTAAACTCAACAAGCCAAAACAAACATTTACCTGTCCGAGATTTTATTAGCAGGACTGTAGCGGCCAGTCACAGAAGAGAAGAGAGTTGAGAGAGAGAAGAGAGACGGGGAGAGAGAGAGGAGAGGGGGAAGAGAGAGGAGAGGGGAGAGAGAGAGGAGGGGAGGAGAGAGAGGAGAGGAGGAGAGAGAGGAGGAGGGGGGAGAGAGGGGGAGAGGGGAGAGAGAGGGAAGGGGGAGAGAGAGGGAAGGGGGAGAGAGAGAGGAGAGGGGGAGAGAGAGGAGGGGGGAGAGAGAGGGGGGAGAGAGAGAGAGGGGAGGGGGAGAGAAAAAGGAGAGAGAGTAAAAGAGTAAGAGAGCGAACACGATCAGGGTATTGATAGTTATGGGCTTAACACAGGATGAGGAGGTGCAAGGTGAGTGGGCTGTTACTTCTTCATTGGTTGAGAGTTCACACCACTTCAGGGATTTGAGGTGTGCCATTCAAAATTTGTGCCATTCACAGGGATTGGAGGTGACGGTTCATGCACCATTCAGTGCGTTATGGACCTGAGCTCTCAGAAGAGAAGTGCTCCAGGCACCATCTTTCCTGAGCTCCCAGAAGAGAAGCACTCCGGGTGCCTTCTTTACCAATATTCCTCCCTTTTTTGTTTTGGTTTGGGGGCGTCGTACTTGATCTGGCTACTTCCTGCTGAGTAGGGGCGTCGTTTAGAGGGAGGGAAGGAGGTCTGTTGGTTAGAAAAGAAGGGCCAGAAGGCTCCATATCCATGCGCTGAAGGCATGGATTTCCTCTGGGAAGAAGTCCATGAATGTGCCCTGCAACTATGAAAAGAAACAGCATTAATTTCTGGCATGTCGTCCAGTCTGTAGGGCTGGTACAAAAAAAGTATGTCCAGGAGAAGGCAGATTAGAACATAAAGCTGAAAACCAAGGGCTTATTTCTTTGGCATGGTAGGGTAGAGATGGCCCTTCAGTGCAGTTGTCATTCGGTATCTTCATCTTTCAGCACTGGATGTGCATGTCGTCTGGCTCATTGGCAAGTAGCTGGTAATCCCTGAAGAGGAGCTGATTAAAAGTTTGGTTAGAGATTTTGTTAATTTGTCCTTGAAGGAATTTTAAAATGCAAGCAAGGAAGGCACAGAACAAAAAGACCAACTAGAGGTCCCAGTATTGAGAGATACTGTGCAAAATTGCTGATTTCTAAAAGGGTGTGGGTGTACTGTGTTGATATGGGCTCCTAGATCCTATCAGGAGCCTCATTCTTATGTATGTTCTTCTCTGGAATGGGATGAAGGGTGGTGCGTGACTGTGAAAATCAGAGCTTGAGAGGGTTATCTGGGGGTATCTCACAGGTAAATCTGAGCAATTGTGGGGGTCCTGCAAGGTTGGGAGCTGTGGTGGGATTGTCCTCTGGAGGGCTTGCCGCTGGTTTTAACCTAGAAATATGAATCCAGAGGGTTAGTTTCTTTCCTTCCTGTTGGAGTTTTGCAGCATTGGGTGTACACAGGACTACCTGTAATGGCCCTTCCCATTTTGAGGTTGGGGGGATCTTTCCCCTGGGGAAGAAAAGTAGACCCATTCTCCTGGTTTGAGCAGAAAGGAGGCAGCTGAGTTCTCTGGATCTCGAAGCAACAAATCTTGTTGCTTCCACAGCTCAGAGCATATAAGGAAGAGGAGGGGAAGAGCATATTGGTTGGGGAGAGGCCAAGGCTCTGGTGAGATTCCTGGGGGGAGAAGGGGACAACCATACATTATCTCAAAGGGGGAAGCAAGGATGGCTTTTTTGGTAAAGCCCTCATGCGTAGTAGGGCAAGAGGGAGGAGTTTAACCCAATCTAAATGAGTCTCTAAAGATAGTTTCGTTATGATGTCTTTCATTGTGCGGTTGGCTCACTCAGCCTTACCTGAGGCTTGGGGCCGATAGGGACAATGAAAGTGCCATGGGATGGACAATGTCTTTGCCACATTCTGGGTTACTTGAGAGACAAACTCAGGCCCGTTGTCAGATTGGATTTAAGCGGGCATCCCAAACCGAGGGATGACTTTGGTTAGGAGGATGTTGGCCACTGTGGTAGCCCGCTTATTTGAGGTGGGGAAGGCCTCTACCCAACCTTAGAATGTGTCTATTAAAACTAGTATGTATTTGAAGATTTTTACTCTGGGCATGTTGGTAAAGTCGATTTGCCAATCTGCCCCGGGAATATGGCTTCTAGCCTGATGAGAAGGGAAGGTTCTGGGTTTTAAAGACATATTGGGATTCACTCTTTTGCATCTCTGCCATGAGGCTGTGATTTGCTGTATCACTTCTTTATCCTGGGGAGTCAGAGTAAAGAAAGAGTGGAGAAAGGCCTTGAGAGCCTGTGGACTGGTGAGGAAAATGGAGTGGAGGTAAGTCAAGAGGGCATGTTTAGGTGGGTCTCCGTTATTGGGTAATGATGGAGAGCACGTGGCGATGAGAGATCCGGTGGGGTCTGAAAGGGTGGCTCACCTGGCTACCTGATCTGCTTTTGAATTCCCCTGTGTGATGGGGGAGGAGTCATTTTGGTGTGATCTGCAATGGACAACTCCAAGTTTTTTAGGAAGCTGGGAGGCTTGTTAGCTGGGTGATGTATGTGGAATTGGTTATAGAGGTGCCCTTTGAGTTCATGAGACCTCTCTCCTTCCAAATTGCTGCATGAGATAAAAGAATGTGGAAAACATATTTGGAATGAGTATAAAGCGTAAGATTTTTCCCTGCTGCCAATTCGCAGGCTCGTGTTGCAGCTACCAGCTCAGCCTGTTGGTTAGTGGTATTTGCAGGCAGGGGATTGGCTTCTATTACTTGTGATAGGGACACTATGGCATATCCAGCTTTTCTGATTCCCTCATGCATAAAGGAGCTGTCGTCAGTGAACCAGGTATAATCAGGTTGGTCTAGAGGTCCCTCAGTGATATTAATTGGGCATGGGAGGAAGTTTTCTAGAATTTCCCTGCATTTATGTATTGGGGACTGTTTGACTTTGATCCTGAATGGGTAACAGAATTGCCGGGTTGAGAGGGGCACAGGTTTGGAAGGACACGGAGGAGTCATAGAGGAAAGAGACCAAGAGAGAAAGAATTCGACAGGGAGGGAGGGTTTGCAGTCTTTTGTATGTTAGCAAGTCCTTGAGGTGATGAGGGGAGGTGACAGTGATTTGGGCTCCAAAGGTAAGATTTTGCGATTCCTTTAATAAAACATAGGGGGCCGCTAGGGCGCGAAGACAAAGAGCCCATCCCAGGACAGTTGGATCTGTTTCGAAAGGTATGCCACCGGAGCAAAGGTGGGCCCATACATTTGTCCCAGCACCCCCAAGCCTTGCCCTTTTTTTCATGAACATAGAGAGTAAAAGGCCTATTAACATCTGGCAGGTGTAGAGCCGTGCTTGTAAGAGGGCCTTCTGGAGGGTTCTGAAATGTGGTGCTGCTGAAAGTAACAAGGGCTCATGCTTGTTCCCCTTTGCTAGATCATATAATGGTTTGGCAAGTAATGAGAAATTTGGTATCCATGCCCTAAAATAGCCTGCCATACCCAGGAACAAGAGAATCTCCTCTTTAGTTTTTGGTACTGGAAGGCTTTCAATAAGGCCTTTTCTATTTGTTGTGATAGCTTTCTTTCCTGGAGAATCGTGGAACCTAAGTAAACAACCTGAGAGAGAGAGAGAGAGAGAGAGAGAGAGAGAGAGAGAGAGAGAGAGCGCTGCACCTTTTGTGGAGAAACCCTATATCCTCGGTGAGCAAGAAAATTCAGAAGGGTGGCTGTGTCTGACTTTGAGGTTTCTAATGAAGGACTACAGAGGAGGAGGTCATCAACATATTGTAGGAGGGTTGAGTTGGGGCATAGAGGGAAAAAATCCTCAAGATCTCCATTGAGGACTTGTCCAAAAATATGTGGGCTGTCTCGAAACCCCTGGGGCAGGACAGTCTAGGTTAACTGTCGGGATGTCTAGTTTCTGGATCAGTCCAGGTGAAGGCAAATATGTCTTGGGAAGAGACAGATAGTGGAATCAAAAAGAAGGCATATTTAAGATCAATAACTGAAAAACATGTGGAGTTTGCAGGAATGGAGGAAAGGATGGTATAAGGGTTTGGACCTGGTTGAAGAATTTATTAACCTTATATCCTGCACCAAACAGTATGTTCCATTAGGCTTTTTTACTGCTAAAATTGGGGTATTGAATGGAGAGTGTGTGGGACAGAGGAACCCCTTTCTTAGTAAGCTCTGAATGATTGGCTTTAGGCCCTTAAGACTGGCAGGTATTGATCCTGGTTTGGAAAGTGGTTATAGTCTTTAAGATGCACTTCCACAGGAGAGCAATTTGCAGAGGACGGGGTTTCAGTGTCCCATACAATTGGATCTACCATTTTACAGGGGAGGGGAAAATGTGTGTTCTGGTGGTCGCCAGACACAAGGGGGTAAAGTCTCTTCTTTGTCGGGGAGTAAAGCCATGACGAAGATATAAGTAGGGGAGGACAATAAGGATAAGGTTATGGAGGCCTTCAGGATGGATAATATATCCCTTCCCAGCAAGGGCACCGGACACTGAGGCATAACCAAAAAATGGTGTGAAAGGAGAACTCAGATGAGGAGCACGTGAGGGGAGGAGTTCTGCGCGGGATGATGGTTTGACCTCCTACCCCGACAATAGGAGATTCAGAGGGATAGGTAGTTCCCCAAAACTCTCTCAGAACTGTCTACCAAAAAGTTTATGGGACGCCCATCCACTCGGATAACCACCCTGGGTTCCTGCTTGGTGATTGAATAGGTTGGTACAGAAGACCCAGAGCCCCATCAATCCTCGGCTGCTAGGCCCAGCAAGTCGCGGGTGGGGTGACTGACCTCAGCTCCCCTCCGGGAATTGGGGCAGTCCCATCCCCAGTGGCCAGGATGTCTGCATCTGGGGTTCGGTCTGGGTGGTGCCCTGGGGTTAGGGCAAGCTCTAGCTCAATGTCCTTCATCACCACACTTAAAGCAGGGCCCAGGGGGTCCTTGTTGTGGGGGTTGTTGTCTCCCCCTTTCCATAGGTTGGAAGGAACCCTGTAACATCTGGGCCAACATCTGGCATTTTTGGCGTTTTGCTCTTTCATCTCTGTTGTGGTAGACCTTGAAGGCCATGGCCAACACCTCGTTCTGAGGAGTCAAGGTCCCCTCTCTAAATTTTTTTAGCTTTGCCCAGATGTTGGGGTAGCTTTGTGAGAAAAAATTGGTCATAAGAAGTTGCCTCCCATCTGGGGATTCAGGGTCCAAATTGGTGTACTGAAGGAGGCCTTTGTTAGTCAGTCTAGGAAGGCCGAGGGGTTTTCATTCTTCTCCCAGACGACATCCTGGAGTTTATCAAAGTTAACAGCTTTTTGTGCTGCCGCCTTTACGCCAGCTATCAGACAGGTAATAAGCTGATCCCTACGTCCCAGGTCTTGGGGATCATTATAATCCCAATGGGGGTCTTGGTCTGGAATCGCCTGGGCCCCTAAGAGATGGTGGGCATTAGTCTGATGAACCTGGTCTGCATAGGCCCTAGCCTGGTCCCAGACCCTTGTCTTTTCCTCAGGGAGGAGAGTATTGGACAGAATCATATAGAGATCATGAAAGGTGAGACTATAGGCTTGAGTTAAGTATTGAAACTCTTTAATATAAGAGACAGAGTTTGCAGTTTAAGATCCCAATTTTTTTCTACTTGAGAAAGGTCAAGCAAAGAAAAAGGAACATAAACCCTTAAAATCTTATCCGGCCCAGCGAGCTCCCGAAGGGGGGCCACAACATGTGAAGTCTGAGTCAGGAGATGAGATGTGGTGACTTGTGGGTTAGGTGCTGTATTAGTGCATGAGCGGGTGGCTGAATGGGTGGCGGGTGGACTAAACTGAGGTGGAGGGACTGGGATGGAAGGAAGGGAAGTGGGAGGAGTTTGTGCAGAAGTATCTGGAGGAAGAAGAGGAGAAGTGTCTGAAGAAGAAGGCACAGATGTAGAAGGCAGGGAAGTGGGAGGAGGTGAAAGTGGGGAAAGCGAGGCTGAGAGCGGTATGGAGGCAGTTCATCAGCAGGATCGAAAGTGGAGGTGGAAAGCAGAGAAGAGGAAGGAGGAGGAGAAGGTGTGGAGGCAGAGAGGGGAGAAGAGGAGGAAGGAGGTTTGAAAGCAAGGAGTAGCTGTTGAGGCTTACATTGGGTGCAGAGATTTGGATGAGATCGAAGCAAGGAAAAAGCCTCCACATAAGGAATCCCATTCCACTTCTTTGATCGCTCACAGTAATTAAAAGATTCTGGAGTAATTGGGATCCAGAGACCCACACGTGGGCCAAATATTTTGGTTGTCTAGAAGGTGTGTAGGCCAGTCCTGGGTACAGAATTTTATGAGCCTTTTCGGTTTAATATCAGGGGCAGGCTCAGAGTTTTCGAATTATCTAAGAGGCACCGCAAGGGAGAATCGGCCAGGAGGGACAAGGAAGTTCCCATCCTGGAAGGGCGAGATGAGAGTCAGAGAAAGAGTGAGAGGACAGAGAGGAAAACCCGGGCCGGAAAAAGCTTCCTGGAAGCTCGGAGTGAACAGAGGATCAAGTGGGCATCCCCAAAATGACTGACTGCCTCGAGGAAATACAGAGGGCACAACCCAGTTGTCACCAGTGAAGTGCGATCTGTGAGACTCAAATACGGCCGGGGCCGCAGGCAACCTGACGTCAGGAAAGTTTTTCGACTGGAACGAGAGAGTCAGGAATGGGAGGAACGAATGGAGTTCCAGGAGGAATGAACAGAGTTCCAGACTCTGGTGAGATGGGTTGTAGCAATTACACTAACCTGTCCACGGGAGATAAGAGTGAAGAGAGACGGAGGAGTTAGAAAGAGAATTAATCCTACGTCCCAGGCAGTCGATTCCCAGGGGTGTCCCAGCAGAGTGCCCAGGGTCCACTGCAACCCTGATGGGTCTGGGTGGGGTGCATTTCCCCTCTAAAACACCTGGAGGGATTACTGGACACTCAACGGCCAATTCCTTCATTCTGGTGTGTTAGGGTTCAGGTGCTCATCGGTTGGGGGAACTCACCAATCTGCAGGCCGGTGGTGGATGTCAGGCAGGTGATCAGAGGAGTAGACTACGACAGGAATGGTTGGGCTCGGAGTTTGGGAACGGGGTTCTGCCTTGAGTGACGGGGATCCCCGTCCCGGGTTTCGGCACCAATGTAAAGGACGATGGAAAAGCTCTGTAAACTCAACAAGCCAAAACAGACGTTTACATGTCTGAGATTTTATTAGCAGGACCATAGGGGCCAGTCGCAGAAGGGAAGAGAGTTAGAGAGAGAGAGAGAGAGAGAGAGAGAGAGAGAGAGAGAAGAGAGAGGGAGAAAGAGAGAGGAGAGGGAGAAGAGAGAGGAGGGGGGGAGAGAGAGGGGAGGGAGAGAGAGAGAGGAAAGAGAGTAAGAGTAAGAGAGCAAACACGAAAAGGGTGTTGATATTTATGGGCTTAACACAGGATGAGGAGGTACAAGGCGAGTGGGGTGTTACTTCTTCATTGGTTGAGAGTTCACACCACTTCAGGGATTGGAGGTGCGCCATTCAAAGTTCGTGCCATTCACAGGGATTGGAGGTGATGGTTTGTGTGCCATTCAGTGTGTCAAGGACCTGAGCTCCCAGAAGAGAAGTGCTCCGGGTGTCATCTTTACCAATACTATCTAGCATAATTCTCTGTGTGTGTGTGTGTGTGTGTGTGTGTGTGTGTGTGTGTGTGTGATTTTCAGGTTTGCATTGTCTTTGAGCTATGTTACAGCTCTGGAAGTTGTAGAAGACTGGCTATAATGCACTGAGGAAAGGCCAGCTGAGAGAGCATGGCAAGAAGATGTGGTCTCCTAGAGTCAGAGAGCAAGTCCCCACCAGACACAGAATCAGTGGGGAGCTTGATCTTGGGCTTCCAGCTTCTTAGAAGCTTAAGCACCAAATTTCTCTTGCTTAAGTCACCTCGTCTAGGATGTTTTGTTATGGTCCAAACAGACTAGGAGAGCTAGTCTATATTTGAGGTTCTTTGAATTTTTCTTTTGTTTTTAAATTTTTTGTGTGATATGGGAATTGAACCTGGGGA
Organism: Ictidomys tridecemlineatus; assembly: GCF_052094955.1. NCBI lineage: Eukaryota > Metazoa > Chordata > Mammalia > Rodentia > Sciuridae > Ictidomys > Ictidomys tridecemlineatus. The sequence goes on from NC_135480.1 coordinate 102,767,643, forward strand.
CACTCTATCACTGAACTACACCCTCCCCAGCCCTTTTAATTTTATTTTGAGACAAGATTTCGATAAGTTGCCCAGGTTGGCCTCTAATTTGTGATCCTCCCGCCTCAGCCTCTCAAGTAACTGGGATTACAGGTGTGCACCACTGCATTCCACTCTTTTCTTCTTCTTCTTCTTTTTTATTTTGCAAGGCTTGGGATTAAACCCAGGGCTTTGTGCAGCCACTGATCTGCACCCTCACATCATACTGGCTCCTCCATTAATTAATTAATTAAATAATTTTAGGGGGTACTGGGGATTGAACCCTGAGGTGCTTAACCACTGAGTCACATTCCCAGCGCCCCCTTTTTAAAATATGTATACTTTTATGTAGAGACAGGGTCTCTGAGTTGCTTAGGGCCTGGCTAAGTTGCTGAGGCTGACTTTGAATTTGTGATCCTCCTGCCTCAGCCTCCTGAGCCACTGGGATTACAGGTGTGTGCCACCTGGCCTTAAATAAAACCTAAATACAATTTTTTGATGCAGGTGATTTTATATTTTTATAAGACTCATGACTTTATTCTTAAAAAAATTATTCTTTGACCATTCAATCATTCACCACTCTGTTGACACTTTGTCTGGCGCATGCACTGGGGTGACGCTGGGAAGATAGAGACAACTGAACCTAGTCCATGTCTTCAAAGAGCTCCCGTCCTGTGCACAAGCAACGGGAGGCACATCAGTGATCCCACAGGAGCAAGGCTGTGGCTGCTGCAGAGGAGGTTGCTCTCTGCAGAATCTGGAGGCAGGCTTGGGTTTTTTCTTCATGCGAAAAGGGTGAGTTTGGGCATCAGACCACCCTCCCTCCAAGCCCTAAATTAATCCCTTCAAAGCTTGTGACCTCAAATAAGTTAATTTTCTTATCTATAAAGTAAAAATAGTAGCTAGGAGTGGTGGCGCCTGCCTGCAATCCCAGCGGCTGGGGAGGCTGAAGTAGGAGGATCATGAGTTCAAAGCCAGCCTCATCAATTTAGAGAGGCCCTAAGCAACTCATCAAGATCCTGTCTCTAAATAAAGGGGCTGGGAAGGCGGTTCAGTGGTTAAGCATAGCTGGGTTCAATCCTCAGTACCAAAAAAAAAAAAAAAAGTAAAAATAGTAGCGTTTGTGCTTTAAGGGTTTGTGAGAAATAAATGAGGTGCTGTGTGCAAGCCCAGCGCCTGGCATATACTAACTGCTCAATAAATATCAGTCTTCTCGTTCTTGGCTATGATTTCAGAAGTATTTTCTCTGTCTGCTAGGTGACACCTGGAATTCCTTCAGAAGAGGGAAGCCCCTTCATTACCCGGCCAGTGAAGGGCTCCAGTGTAAACAGCCTGGGACGGGAAACAGTGGCTGCAGCGCACCTCACCATGTAATTTACTGATGCCAGGGCTTCCGCTCTGGGAGGTTTGGGTAAGAATAACCCCGCGCCGTGAGCACTTCTGAAAGCGCTGTCCCACCTCTGACCTCATTTCATCTCCCCAGCGCCTCTTTGGGGAGAGCAGGGCTCCAGGTTGGCCTCATTTCACTAAGGAGGGGCTTGTGTTGAGCAGGAAGTAAGCAGCCAGGTGAGCCAGCTGCCAGCCAGCCCAGAGCACTGGGCCAATGCGCAGAGCAGGAGGGGGACGTCATTCTAGAAGGGAACATGGGAAACCCAAATGCAGAGAAGCTCAGCACCTCCAGGGGAGGAGGAGCAAGGTGTTGTCCACCCACTGTGTGGGTTTTCATCACTCTAGGCCTCAGTTTCTTTTTTAAATTTTTTTATAAAATGGCCATAACAGTGCCCCATTTCATACGGCTCCTATAAGGAGAAAGAGGATAAAAACAAATAAAGCAGGCCAGGCGCGTTGGCGCATGTGGCTCAGGAGGATGAGGCAGGAGGATCACAAATTCGAGGCCAGCCTCAGCAATTTAGCGAGAACTGTCTCCTTGTCTCAAAATAAAAAATAAAAAGGGCGTTCCTGGGTTCAATCCCTGGGGGCGGGGAGAGAGGGGGAAGGGGAGAGGGAGAGGGAGAGAGAGAGAGGGAGGGAGGGAGAGTGGGAGGGAGAGAGAGAAAAGCAGCTAGTACAATGCTAGGTGAGAAGGCTGCGTTGGGCAGGAGCAGGCAGATTGGCATTATCATCATCCGATCACCAGGAAGCAGCAGCGGTGGGTGTGTGCTAGGTGCTCTGTGAGGATCATGAAAGCAAAGGTAAGTGAGTAGCTCCATACACAGCGGCGCTGTAACCATGGTGTAGAACAGGCCTGCAGAGGAATTCAGCAAGGTGGGCCGGGAGGGAAGCCGGAGGAGCCAGGTCTGCAGGCATCTTCTGGTGCCTGTGTGGAGGGAAGCCCCAAGGAACAACTCGTTTCTTTGGGGAGGAGGACTCCGGGACACTTTCTGCCAGAAGCCTGGTGCAGTGGTACATACCCATAATCCCAGCTACTCAGGAGGCTGAGGTGGGAGGATCTCAGGTTCAAGGCCAGGATGGGCATCTTAGTTGAGACATTGTCTCTGTCTCTCTCTCTCTCTCTCTCTTTTTTTCCTATACCTGGTTCAGTCCCCAGTATAGAAAACAAACAAACGAACTAAATGGAGCCAGAATCTTTGGCCCCCAGGCCCCCAGGTCACAGGTAGAGATTGTAGGCCACCCGTAAGTCCCGGAGGGTGAGGGAGACAGAAGTCCAAGTCCATACTAACTGCAGGGGTGGCACCATGGGTGATCTGAAAGCCACACAGGCCTGGGGACGGAGGGCAGAGAGCTTTGCTGTGGTCCTTGTGCTGGGGGTGTGGGATGGTCCTTCAGGGCCCAGGCTGCTGTCACCATATTCCTGAGAACTTCCTCCCCTGCCCCTAGCTGGGTCCCTCCTCTCAGTGCATACCAGGGATGGAGCCCAGGGGCCACCTAACCATGGAGCCACCTTCCCAGCCCTTTTAATTTTTCATTTAGAGACAGGTCTCACTAAGTTGCCTAGAACCTTGCTAAGTTGCTGAGGCTGGCTTCAAACTTGCGATCCTCCTGCCTGAGCCTTCTGAGCCACTGGGATTACAGGCAGGCGCCACTGCATGCTGGCCGATTCTGAGTTTTTGAAGGGGCCTCTTTAGGGGAGGCCAGAGGGCCCCTCCACTTCTGAGCCACAGAAGTTTGGTCTGTTTCCATTTGAATCCCCACTGCTTCTACAGCACTCTCTGCCTGTCCCTCCCACCCCAGTCCCCTGCTGCTGGCTCCTTTCTGCTGTCACTTATGACTGTTTAGATTGTTTGTCTGTTTATCGTTCTCCTCAAACAAAACCCTCCCTCCCTTGGCCCCACTTGCTCCTCAGATAACATCTCCCCCGACCCTTTATCTTGACAGAACTCTCTCCCTGCTTGCTGTTCTCCTTCTCATTCAATTTTCACATCACTCAAAACGGGTTCCCAAGTGGTATTGCTCTCCGTGGAATCACCAGTGGTTTCCAAAGTCAACCCTGAGCCACGTCCCCAGGCCTCTTAATTTTGAGACAGGGTCTTGCTAAGTAAGTTGCCCAGGCTGGCCTCGACCTTATGATTCTCCTGCCTCAGACTTCTTGGTAGCTGGGATGGCAGGCATCTCTCACCATGCCCAGCTTCCGCTCCCCCACCCCCATGTCTAAATCCAATGGCCATTCTCAGAATGTTTCTGAAGGACAAACTTACAAAAATTTACTTTAAAAGATCTTAACTAGCTTTATTTTCTAGAATCAGGCTACACATCAATCCACAAAATAGAGGAAGTATTCTGATGGTCCCAGCAAAGGTGGTTGGATTTATAGCTAGAGAATGGCTTGACGTGAACAGGCACAGACAACAGAAGTGGAGTGGCATTGCTTTCCTTGTAGGGTGGGGACAGGGAGACAACAACAGCAAAATAACCCATTGGGTAATATCAGGTCACTTCCACTGACATTTTTGTGTGTGAGGGTTAAGGCAGAGGGAACTTTGTTATCATCTCAATGGAAACCAGTCTGTTTGGGAACGTGGCTGTTATCTCTCTAATCCCGATTTCTCAGAAGCTGAGATAAACAGCTTAGTTTCAGCTTGGTGACATGGAACATTAGCCTGAGTGACTCCATTTTGACTTTTAGCTTGGTCGGCTGGGGCCTAGTACAGGAGCTTAGTCCAAAACAATGGCCTCCAGTATTTTATATTTAGCACTGACTTGGGCAGCATTCAACAACGTGGGCCCCTGCTTGGAGAAGTCCACCCTCGTGGGTTCCTCAGGGTGGGGCCTGCATACCCTCTTGGGTTGGCCGGCCTCTTGGTTTCCTCTTCTGTCTCTGGCCCTGGGCCCTCCCTCTCCTGTGGGTGCTCCTCGGTTGTGTCCAGGGTGCTCGCCTCCTCTCCCTCCACACGTTCTCCTTGCATGAGCTCATCCCCCTCATGGCTTTAATTACCATTGACAGCAACAGATCTCCCATCTCCGTGTAGGCGTGAACCCAGCCGCTTAGGAACCTCCCCACTGGGCTGCCTCGCAGAGCCCTCCATCTCCACATGTGTGAACTTGAACCATTTGAACAACCCTCCACACCTTCCTGCCGTGGTTATCATCTCAGCCAGCACCCTCACCCCCACCCAGTAGCCTATAGGAAATTTGGATTTGATTATTGACTCCTCCTTCTGGGTCACCTCCCGCCCTCCCAATCCACATTCAGTCCTTCTTTTTTTTTGTTGTTGTTGTGCTGGGGATTGAACCCAGGGCCTTGTGCATATGAGGCAAACACTCTACCAACTGAGCCACATCCCCAGCCCAGTCCTTCTGTTTTTTATTTGTTGCTGTCTCATTATTGAGGATTGAACCCAGGGTGCTCTACCAATGAGTTTCCCCAGTCCTGGTTTTATTTTTTATATATATTTTTTGTACCGGGGATTTAACCCAGGGGTGCTTAACCACTGAGCCACATCCCCAGCCCATTTTATTTTTTGAGACAGGGTCTTGCTAAGTTGCTGAGGCTGGCTTTGAACTTGCAATCCTCCTGCCTCAGCTTCCTGAGTAGCTGGGATTACAGGCATGTGCCAATGTGCCCAGCTCAGTCCTTCTGTTTGATGTGCCCAATTGTCCCTTGGTTTTCCCTCCCTTCTAATTAGCTTTACAATCTTCTACTTAGGTCCTTTCTTATGACCCCACCCTGGCTTCTCTTATAGCCTCCTCTGGGGTTCCCTGCCTCTGGGGTTGCCTCTGCTTACTCCTGTCAGCTGACAGGGATGGGGGGGATCTGGGCTCTGCCTCACACCTTGGGCTTCTCTGTTCCCTTTCCCCAAGGTTTCCTCAAGCCTCTTTGAAAATCAGTGTCATCCTTAAAAGGGACAGTTTAGAGTCCATAGACCTACTTCAAATCCAAATGTCCCCACTTACCAGCTCTATGACTTTGAACAAACCTTTTTTTGTGTGTGGGGAGTAGGGGGTACTGGGGATTGAACTCAGGGGCACTCGACCACTGAGCCACATCCCCAGCCCTTTTTAGTATTTTACTTAGAGGCAGGTCTCACAGAGTTGCCTAGCACCTTGCCGTTGATGAGGCTGGCTTTCAACTCTTGATCCTCCTGCCTCAGCCTCCTGAGCTGCTGGGATAACAGGTGTGCACCGCCGTGCCTGGCCTTGAGCAAACCTCTTAACTGCTGTAAGCCTCAGTTCCCTCCAGTGTGACTGGGGCTCACTGTCTTAAGAAGCCTGTGGATCAAGCAGAGCATCTCCAGCTGCTTGTGGATGCTAGAGAAAGGTGCTATCTGGAGTCTTTGGTTTTGGAAGATGACCCATCAATTGTGACAGATAAAACCTCCAGCTCCTTCTAGCTCCTTCCTAGTGGTGGCTGAACTGCTCTGAAGACAAAAGCCAGAGACATCTGAGCAGGAAGAGGGTGAGAATCCTGAAACAGGAGAGCAGGGGAGGATTGAGGGAGGGACTTGCTAGAATAGAGGGGCTGCTGCTCATGGTGGCACACACCTCTAATCCCAGTCCCTCTGGAGGCTGAGGCAGGAGGATCACAAGTTCCAGGCCAGCCTGTCACTTAGGCTCTAAGTAATTTAGATGATTTTTTGTTTTTGGTGGTGCTGGGGATTGAACCCAGGGCCTTGTGCATGCAAGGCAAGCACTCTACCAACCGAGCTATATCCCCAGCCCAGGCTCTAAGTAACTTAGACCCTGTCTCAAAAAATTGAAAAAAAAAAAAAAATTTAAAGGGCTGGGGATGCAGCTTAGTGGCAAAGTGCCCCCGAGTTCCCTCCTCAGTACAAAACAAAACAAAACAAAAACCGCCCTGAACCCCAGGGGATCTGCTTTTTAAATCTGAGCCACTTGCTAAAAATAGCCCCCCATCCCAATTTTTCCCAACTTTTACTAAAATCCTCTTACAAGTTCTGCCTTATGTTAGTCACATTTTTTGGGGGGTGGGGATTAAGGAAAGGGCAGAGGACTGCCCATCACATGAACTCTCCTTGCCCCCAAGTCTGGTTTAGGTAGCATCCTCCCTCTGTAGGTCTGCAGAAGAAAGAAGACCCGAGTGAACTCAGTTCCCCACAGAATGGGATGGAGAGGGCGGCATCAGAGGAGAGGGAGCCCTCGCAGGCCGGTCCCCGACAGTCGCAAGAGTCTTGGAAAGCATGAGGCCGGGATGGGGCGAAGAGTGACTTCCCAAACCCGAAAAGGACCTTAGGAGAGCACTGGGATCTGAGAATTTAATCTGAAGCTGTGCTTAGTGAAGGCTGCTAGCCCCAGGCTCAGGCAGGGGGAACTCTAGGAAATCTGGGAGTTACTATTTTTAAAAAACCCATTCCAACAGCCTAATTTATGGATAGAAAGCCGCGAAAATCTCATCAGAAGGCGGAGGCACACAGCTACAGCCTGTCTCCTTGAAGATTTCCTTGGCGCCCAGGCCCTCTTCAGGGGACAGTGGTTTCTGGTGACAGGGGTCTAAGCAAATACGATCAGATTGCTGTCCTTTGGATTCTGAAGGTCCCACAAAGTCCCAGGCATTGGCTGTGGCCTGTTGGGAAGTGATAGAATCTTCAGGAGGTCGGGCCTAGTGGAAGGTCCTGGATGGCGTGCCCTTGAAGGGGATATTGGCATCCTGGTCCCTCTTCTTCCTCTCTGTTTACTTCCTGGCTACCATGAAGTGACAGTGTCACCATGCATTCCCCACCATGATGTGCTTCCTCACTGAAGGCCCCAAAGGATCGGGGCCAATGAACCGTGGAGTGAGCCAAATAAACCTGTTCCCTTATTAAGTAAATTATCTCAGGTATTTTGTTACAGTAACAGAAATCTGACTGATGTCTGACCATATCTGGTAATGTCCATTTTGTTTATTCATTTGTTTTCTTATATTTGTAGTACTGGCGATGGAAACCAAGGCCTTCTGCATACTAGGCAAGCACTCTACCCCTGAGCTCCAACCCCGGCCTATTTATTATTTATTGGCCTGGAGATTAAATTCAGGGAGCTTCACCACTGAGCTACATCTCTAGTCCTTTTTATTTTTCATTTTCAGACAAGATCTCACTAAGTTGCTGAGAAACTAGCTACTTTACTGAGGCTGGCCTTGAACTTGTGATCCTCCTGCCTCAGCCTCTTGAGATGCTGATATCACCGGCATGTGCCACCATGCTGGGTTGGAAATATCCATTTAGAAAATTGTTATTATCCATTACTATGATTTTAAATAACATTGATTTTCTTCCTCTGTGTTCCCAGAACACCTTCTGTCTATCTCCACTCATCTGTCACCGAGCGCCAATCTTGGATAACTGTATTTCTATTTAGATGTAAGAAATCTGGCTGATTTAACATGTGTTTTGCAGAAATAGAATTGTTATTTTGTGGTTCCATCGCGTATTCGGTCTCTCTTCCTCCAGTTTTGCTGTGAGCTCTTTGAGTCAGAAATCAAATGGACAGCTCTCCTCTGGCTCCTCTACCTCGCACACCACCGATGTGTCTGTCGCTGCTGAGGGTGTTAATTCGGTTGGGCTCAGAAAACAATACTCCAAAGCCAGGCACTTGGACATGCTGGGTACTTTGAACTAAAAAAAGCAGCCTCAGAACCAGGGTCTCTCTGACTTTCTCCCCGTCCCCTGTCTCTTGCTCCCCCCTCCCCTAAGTGCTGGGAGGGGCCGTCTCTGGAGCTCCCTGGGTCTCCACCTGAGGGCCGTATCCTCTGGAGTTCTAGAGTGACCTCACATCCACAGTCCACACGGACTCTGTCCCAGGCTTTTTTTTTTGGCTCATTCATTTCCCAAAAATACTTTTCTTTCTTTCTGTTTTGCCTACACCCGGTCTCCCCTGCGAGAAGGTATAGAAGCTTCTAACTCGCATCAGGTTATCCGGTGCCACTCTCCCGGGATGCAGTAAACTCGTGTGCCTTTTCTAGGAATCGACTGCCATTTATTTAAGGAGACTGTTATTGAACCTTCAGAGGGTACAGGGGAGGCCCCTGAAGTGCCCTGAAGATCCACCGTGAAGGGGGGTCCTGAGGGCCACACCCGGGCAGAAGGGGCTGGGGCTTCGCTTGTGTCTTCACTCCGGTCTCCCGGAGTGTCCAAGCTGCACGGATGTGGCAGAGTGGAGAAGGGTGAGCAGGGTCCAGCTGAGGGACACCCTGGGCCCTGGGAGCTGTGTCGACGGGTCCCAAAGCCTACTCGGGAGATCTCTGCAAGAGACGTGGTTCCTCACTGGAGAAGTTCCTACCTGGGAGTCACAGAGGATCCTTGAAGTGTGGAGGCTGGACATCTTCTCCACTGGAAAGGACCTCAAGTTCATCACCTTCAACTCTCACCCACTGCAAGAATCTCTGACAAGTCTCATCCAGTCTTTATTTGAATGCCTTCAATGACGGAGAGTTCAATACCAATAAAACAGGGCTTTTGGTGACTTAATCATCTTTATTCTGTCCACATCCTCTTTTTTGTCTTCCTAAATAAAATGTGATTTTAATCAAGTGTTCACCCTCCTCCACGGGCCAAGGGGAAAATAAAACTGATCTAAGGAGTTGTGGTAAACTCATTTTCCTTCCCAGTGATTTGGGCAAGGGCGTGGGTAGATGACACAACTCTAGCTGATGAGGTAGAGGGGAAGCCTACCAGGGGGCTTCTGGAAAAGATTTTTAAAAGACACAGAAGAACAGGTCTCTTCTTCTATTATAAATTTTAACTTAGATATGATGCCTGGAACTGTGGCAGCTACCTTGTGACCATGAGGGTAAGGTAGCTAACCTGAAGGCAAAGTGGAGAAGCCGAGGCTAACAGAACAGAAATATGTAAAACTAACACACAGACACACACACACACACACACACACACACACACTCACACACACACAAGACTGGGAACATCAATGTAATTCAGTGAAGAGCTGAGGGAACTACTCTTGGGCTGTATCTACCATCTTAAGCAGCCCCCAGAAGCTGTTAATTCATTTTAAACATTTAGTCAATGAAATAGTTTTCATGAACTGCAACCAAACCAGGGATCTCTAATCCCGAAGGTATGTTGCGGGGGTTTTGAAGCTGAACAAAAGACTACGTTGATCTCTGTTCCGCTTTGTTTTTGGTTTCCTCTAATTGTCCACCTTTTGCAGATATTTTGGACTGCCAATTAACTGCGTAGACTAGTCCTAATTCCTCCTTTTACCTCCAGAGTTTCAGTCAGCACCATTCCTTAATTCCAGGAGATAAAGAAAGTTGAAAACAAACCAGGCCCCAAAGAAAGCTTGGCGAGACCACTCTACGGGGCGCCACGGAGAGGCGTTTCCAGTCCACCCCACTGTGTCTGGAAGCCCGTGTCTCTGTCTTGTCCACATTTGGACAAATGCCTGGTTGAAATCAGGGTGCAGTGACTGTGATATGCCATCCCCGTCTTCCTTCCTTGTGAAGAATGGAAGTGATATTAACAGACCCACATGGGATCTGCTTATTCCCGGGGTCTAGACCTTCCCCGGGTGCGTGTGTGCGCATGTGTGTGTGTGTGTGTGCGTGTGTGTGCGCGCGCGCGCATGTGCCGCTGGTTTGGGGATTAGGATTGAGCTCTGCTTGGCAGGTTCAGGCCTGGTGCCTGTTCAGCCCCTGGGAATCTGAGATGGGATTGGGAATTTGGAAGAGGAGATAATGCTTTCCTGGGCTGCCCTGAGGTTGGGGTCCCTGCCCTCACTCATTATCACCCACCTGGGCCCGGGTGGCCTCCCCATATCCTTTGGTCCCCTGTGGCCCAGTACAAGGAGTTGCGCAGACTCCTCATGCGGTGCTCTGGCCACATGGCTGCCAGGCCCTGGCACTGCCCCAGCTCTCATGGAGTCTGCAGGCCTGTGGGCCCACACAGCCTCCCAGGGCCCTCTCCACCTGGCCTCGAGTTGGCTCAGGAGATGCCCCCTGAACCAGGCCTGAAGGTTTGGGGTTACTGGAAGGTGGCCTCCTGGGTTGGTTCTCTCCCTGTTGGAAGAGAGCTGTGTTGGAACAGGACTGGCCCGGAGCTTCCCAACCCCCAGCAGGACGGGGAGTTCACAGTCTGGGAGCCCCTAGGCCTCCTGGAACTTCTGGGCCCTGAAGGGAGGCAAAGGGGCTTGGCCACACCCAGGTCACCCAGGCCCAGAGGGGCCAGCAGAGGCTGTGGTCTGGTCCACGTTGCTGAGCCCCTTAGGAGATCTACCACGATGGCTGAGATGGTGGAGGGTAGCAAGAAGGACCTTGGTTTTGAGTCTGGAGGGGATATGGGTGCTGGGAAGGTGGGGAACCGCCACCTGGGGTCAGCTCCCCTGCACTGAAGGCTCTGCTTCCCAGCGGAAGAGGACACGTAGGGGTCTCTGGCTTGTGGCCTGGCTGGTGCTGAGCCTGGGAGGCCAAGGGGGAGTCTAGGAGCTTCTGTGAGAGGATGGGGAATGTGTGGGGATGGAGGGCACCCCCCATCCAGGCTGCTCACCCCAGGGCTCTCACTCCACCATTCACCCTTGAGCTCACCCCAGGAGTGGGGCTGAGGGAAGTGAGGCTGAGGACCTGGAGGTCTGGGTGTAGGGAACCACCCCGCAGTAGGAGACTCTTTCCCTGGCCGGCCTGCATGCAGCAGATGGGTGCAGGGTACATGCGCAAGGAGCACAGTGGCCTCTCGCAGGGCTGTGTGGGCAGCAGAGCCCAGGGAGGCCAGGGGAAGGCGGCTGGAGGGGTAGAGCCAGGCACAGGTGGGCGGCCAGCTCCAGGCAACTGTCTTCTGGTATCAGCTCTGGGGTCCTGGGAGCAGGGTCCTCATCCTGGAGTTCTGGGGAAAGAGAGGAGAGGAAGAGGGAGGCAGAGGAAGAGCACTGGGGTATTGGATGCCCTGCCTGCTCCAGGCCCTGCAGCCAAACCCTCACTGTTCACCTCTGTCCTTTCCATCCTCTCTGTGAGCCTGGGAGGTGGTCCTTATTCTCCCCCTCCATGCAGGTGAACTCCACCCAGGTGACGCATGAGTCATCAGGAGCAGAAACCAGTTTCTCCCCCGCACCAGAGTCAGGGGTCCAGAGGAACAGGTGGGAGAAGGGCAATCTCTCTGGAGAGGGGAGTGGGAGGCTGTGGGGCTAGGGAGTTCACTCCTGGGGCCCCGAACTGATATTCCTTTGGCTTCTCACCATCCTGAGCCCTGGAGAGGATGTCTGAGGGCTCTGGCCACTCTGTTCTGCCTCCCACCTCCACCCAAGCTCCTCCCTGTGGGAGCTGAGCTTGGCACAGGCTCCCCATCCATTCATTGTGTGGCGGTGGGGCGCATTTCCTGGTCTTCCCAGCAGGGGGAGCCCTGCCCTCCAGCTGCTGTTCCCAGGGTCTGACAAGCCAAGGGGGGCAAAGCATCTGGAGTCTTCATTGTCCTCTAACGATGGTGGGGCCAGAGTGACTGACCTAATGACTGGCCGGCCTGCCTACCTCTGGGGAAGGCCTCCCAGTTCTCTTTCTCTCTGCTTCTGTCCGATCTTTGGGGATTCTGGCCTCCCATGAGGTTGAATTAGACTTAGGCCATTAGGCTCCCGAGTCCCTCCCTCAGGTCTGGAGAGAAAGGACACTATCTGAGAGGCAGAGGAGCAAAGGCCACCCTCAGGAAGGGAAAGAAACCCCCAGCAAAGGTCTGGGATGGCGGGTCCGGCCTGTGCGGCTCGGTCTGCAGACCACTCAGGACTCAGGTGTTTGCCAGGCCACTGGCTTCTCAGGGCAGCACTGTCTTTCTGCTTGCCCTCCTTCTCTGTGCCTGGCCACCTTGGGCAATGGGCTGTTTGGGGCTCAATGCAGGTTTCCCTGGGCTGGGGAATTCAGGAACCAGGAATTTATCTTGCCCATCTCACCACCTAGCAGATCCCATGATCCTGTTTCAAAGATACCCATTGCTGTGTGTGCCTGTGTGAAGGGGCGGAGGCCACACCCTCTCGGTGCCTTGTCTGTGCTGTCCAGTGTGGCAGCTGCTAGCTGCTCGTCTCTAAGATAAAACGGAATATCATTATCACAATTAATGACATCAGTTCCTTGGTGGCACTGGCCAGTTCTAGGGCTCAGTGGCCTCATGTGGCTGGAGGCTACATAGGAGAGAGCACAGGTATGTTTCCCACTGCTGCAGGCAACTCTGCTGGTCCGCCTTGTGCCAGCCTCTCAGCACCTGGGGTGCTGAAGTCCTGATTGTGGGTTGTGCAGCCAGGAGATTGGGCAGGGTCAGGTGTGTGGGGTGCTGCCACAGGCAGCCCTGGCACCAGGGAGTCGGGGAGGGGCATGGGAGAAAGAGGGTGGATGTCCAAGGAGGCGCCAGGGAAGGGCCTGGGCCAGTGCTGGCACGTGGGTAGGAGGCGGGCGGTGCCCAGCTGGGCAGCCGGCAGTATGGAGTCTCGCCTATGCGCTTTGGATCCGAGTGTCCACACGCTTGTTTACAACCTGGGAAGAACAATCCGCACCACTTGGTGAAGGGAGGAGAACTTGAGAGGATGCAGGTTAGCTTCCCGGCTCTGTCACTACTCATTGTGTGACCTGGGGGCAGGTTCCTTCATCTCGGAGCCTGGGTCACTTGCTTGGTGAAACAGAACCATCGAGCCCTCCCGGCCTGGGGTTGCATGGGGTTTGGAAGACAGTGAGTGTCCGCACCTGCCCGCTGCCGGGAGTGCACAGCCCAGAGCTCGGCGCCTCCTGTCTCTCTGATCCTGCGTGATCCAAACGCCAAGGTTCTTGAGATCTACCTCCTCAGTTCTCAAAAATTATAATGTACATGGAGTCTGCCTTCTAAGGAGGATCTGAGGCAGCAGCTAACCCGTTATTTTACAAATGAGAAAACAAGCTTCAGGCGGGTTAGCGACTTACTCAAGCCACGTCATCCCCTAAGTTCCCTGATGTTCAGAGCCAAGAGCAGTTTTTAAGAGCAGTCTCTGCCTCAGCCCCACCTTCCACCCCATCCAGATGCCATCAACTCCTAAGGGTGTGGGGCTGGCTGAGGGAGGAAGAGGTCTGGGGCCAGAGGCTCAGGGAGCATGGCTGTGGGCCAGGAGTCCTGTCAGGGCAGAGTGGATGTCTAGCAAGAAGATGACGGGGGCTTTGAAGTGGCCACTGCCTCTTGCAAGGCCCAGGCCCAGAGAGTGGGTTCAGATGGAGCCTCTGTGTGGAGTGGGGCCCAGAACTGGGGACCTTAGGACACTATCCTTCAGGACAGCAGCAGGCCTTACTCCTTGGCACACACTCTCATTCCACATACTCTTATGTTGCAGGACTTTGTAAAACTTTGTAATAACAATAATGTTAAGAGAAACAGTTATTGAGCACCTACTATAAAAACAGGCATGGTGCTAGATATTTTACCTGTATTCTCTCTTTTATTTTTGTACCAGGGATTGAACCCAGGGATGCTTAACCCACTGAGCTGCATCCTCATCCTTCTTTAATATTTAATTTAGAGACAGGGTCTCACTAAGTTGCTTAGGGCCTTGCTAAGTTGCTGAGTCTGGCTTTGAACTCTCGATCCTCCTGCCTCAGCCTCCTGAGTTGCTGGGATTACAGGCATGCACCACTGCACCTGGCTTGCATTCTCCCTTTTAATTCACTCAACAATCCTGAAATTTAATAATAGCCCTATTTGTAACTTGATGTAACTTTGGGTCAGTGCCTTGCCTAAGGTCATGCTGTCAGGAGTCACCGGGCCATGTCAGTTTTTCAGCTGGTTCTGTAAATCCCCAGTATTGGAAGCTTCCACCTAACCTAGTGATCTCTCCAGTCCGGGGCTTTGGCTGGGAATGTGCTTCCCAGGGGGCTGGGATGCAGGACCCCAGCCTGTCAGGGAGAGTTACAGTCTGACAAGGGGTGGGGTGCTCCCGACAGAGCCTGGGCTTTGATGGGGGAACTCAGCTTTGATCTTCTTTTGAAGTCCTGGCCAGCAACTTCAGGGGGAAGAGTTTGGGGAGGGGGTAGATGAAAAGGCAGAGGAAGCCAGAGTGGGAGAGGAGAGGAGGGGTACATGTGCGCACATGGGGGGGCAGGAGATGGGAGAGAGAAACAGATGTGTGAAGGAGAAGAGGGGAGCCAGTGGCTGGTGTGAGGGAGAGTGAGAGGCTGGGGGGGGGGCGAGGACTGGGGTAAGGAAACTCCGAGGGCAGATGGGGAGGGCCAGGCTGGGCCAGGTGAGGGAGCAGAGGAAAAGGGCCCAGAGACAGAGACAGGTAGGCTGGGCCCCAGTTCCCAGCCTCTCCTGCCCGGGAGTCTGGGCTCCTCTACAACGATGCCTTCAGCTCCCTCACCCACTGTCCCCAGGTTCAGGGTCCTCCTCTCCCCAGGGACACACCTCTCTCTGGCTGGCTCTGCCATGGGCTGCTGTGGGTGTTCAATGGTCCAGAGATTCCAGCAAGCTCCTGGCCAAGGCCTCATGGGAGGTATCAAATGGCCCCAGGGATACCGTGAGCTCACATGGGCACTTTTCTTGGGGTCTGTGGCCCAGGCCTGCACCCCAATCTAGGGGTAGGAAGCGGGGTGTGCAGGGGAGAGTCTGCCAGTGTGGCCGTGTGGCCCTGCACCTGTTCCTGTCTGACAGCGGAGTTCCTCCTGTGGGGCTGCCCCAGGCAGGCAGTGGAGAACCGCGTGGGAAGGGGCTCCCTGGCAGACAGGGCTAATCCCCAGATCCGCAGCCCCCTCTCCTCCCCACTCCACCCGCTCCCCAGCCCTGTCAGCTCGGGTAGCTCCTCCCTGATCCTGGGCACCCTGCTCCAATCCCTTTCAGATTCTGCACCTAAACAGAGCATGCCCCTCCCCAAGGGCTCTGTAGAGGGTGGGAATGTTTGGCAAGTAAAAACAAGAAGGG
The DNA here is from genome assembly GCF_052094955.1 of Ictidomys tridecemlineatus. Lineage (NCBI taxonomy): Eukaryota > Metazoa > Chordata > Mammalia > Rodentia > Sciuridae > Ictidomys > Ictidomys tridecemlineatus. The sequence goes on from NC_135480.1 coordinate 102,782,921, forward strand.
AGGTGGCAGAGCCCTCCTTTTTTGGGTTCCCGCCAGGAGCGGCTGGGATTATACCCGCCCAACTTCATGTACTTCAGAGAGACTGGGAGGGCTTCCAAATTAGGATTTATAGGATTAATAGCTTTTTTCTGCGCCCCCCCCCCCCCCCCCCCGCGTGCCTCCCGCACCCGGCCTTGCTCCTGCTGTTGGGCTCCTCCTGGGCCAGACCTCACAAGAAGCTGCAATGGCCCATCCCTGGAGGGGAGAGTCCCAGGCGCCCCCTCTCTCGGGTCTGCAGCACCACCTGAGAGGGGAGGATGAGCTGGGCTGGGGGAAGCAGGGCCTGGACCGGGCTCTCCTAGGACGGCTGTGCACATGACCTTGGGAGGCCCCTGCTCCCTCTGCTCTTTACTGTTGTGTACCCAACAGGGCGAGGCCAAGCGATCCACCTGTGGAGGTGCCAGAGACGAGGCCCTGGCTATTGTGCTCTCAGAACTGAAGTGGATCCTGGGAGGTGGGAACATTCTCTGGGGTCTCCAGAGGAGCCCCTCTTAGGCCTGACCCTGCACCGGGCCTCCCTCACACTCAGCACTGTCTGTCACTCCTGGCCAGCCTTACTGGCCCCTGCTGTCCTTTCCTCTGACCCCTTACGCCTATTCATCCTCCAAAACAGCTCAAGCACAAGGGCCTCCAGACCAGGTTTCCTTATCTGGAGCCGCAGGGTGGGGCCTTGGGCCTGAGGCTCCAGCTCTAAGGAGAGTCGGCTTCCTTTGACACTCCCTGGGGGAGGGCAGGTGTTTCCTGACCTCCTCTCATCTTGCCCTCTCCAGAGTCATGTCTGGTTCTGTGCTCTGTGGCCTGCATGTAACTCTCAGGGTCTTCCGAGGCCCAGCTCACAACACACCTCCTGCAGAGCCCATGAGTCTCCTTCAGCCAAGTGCTTAGGGGCCCTGAGCTGTCCACCTTACTGGTGGTCCCTTGAGGCCAGGGGCCTCCCTGGACCCCAATCCTCAGCACAGTGGCTGGTACAAGCAGGTGCTCAATGAAGGTTGGTCAGATTTAACTGTTCACCTGGGCCAAAGGAGATCAAGGGGGAAATGTGAGCATGTAGTCTTGACCCAGAAGCCCCTTGATGAGAAAATGAAGTGGAGCATCCGGGTGTCTGATGAGGGCAAAGGGGCTGTCGTGATGCAGGGGGCGAGAAGAAGGAGGACTGCTGGAGCAGGAGGAACCCTGGAGGTTATTCAGCCCCTTCTCTTCATTTCACAGGTGGGAAAATGAGGCTCATGGCACCAACACCATGTGCTTAGGGCGACACAAATTGGTGTCAGAAAGGCCACCTCATTCCAGACCTCTGAGCTTCTTCTGGTCCCCGTTCTCTCCTCTGCACCTCTCTGGTCCCCACCCACCTTCCCCTTCCCACTGCAGGGCCCCAGCCTGGCCTCCCTTCAGTTGCCCATGCAGTTAGGGTACAGGCCCCGATGGGAGGGCCGAGGGGGGCCAGCAGAGCAGGCAGGTGTTGGGCGGGGTGTACCTGTAGTCCAGAAGCAGGGTGGGCCACTAGGGGTCGTGAGCTAGGGTGGGCTCAACTGGATGGTGGCATATTCCACAACCTCACCAGGGCCCGGCACAGTGTTCCGTGGCCCTGGCACGAGTTCCAGGGCTGAGGTGTCCAGCTCTGCATAGCAGACATCAGTGTCCTTTAGGCCAGAATCCTGGGAATGGGGCAGAGGGGGTGATGGCAGGAGGAGCATCCAGGGTCAGGCCGGGGATGAAGTGGCCCAAGGGCCAGCGTTGGGATGAGTGGGGAGGTTGAGTGTGCCATGGGCACATGAGAGAGGATAGGAGGACACAAAGGATTGGGGGGTGGAGAAAGAGAATCAGAAAATGAATTCATTGGTGGCACACGATTGTACTCCCAGTTACTCAGAAGGCTGAGGCAGGAGGATCTCAAGTTTGAGGTCAGCCTGGGCAACTTAGTGAGATTCTGTCTCAAAATAAAATATATATATATGGCTGAGGGTGTAGCCCAAGGATAAAATGCCCCTGGCTTCAATCCCCAGTACTGGGGGAGAAATCAATAAAAACAAAGACGGACATTTAGAAGATGAACAGGCCACAGGCATTTATGTGCTCTGCTAGGCTGTGCTCCCTGGGGCCCTGGCATGGGTGGGCAGAGGCAGGTGGGTCCCACTCCTGGCCCCACTTGGCTCTGAGAGAGGATTTCGGCCCACCTTCTCATTTTGCAGAGGGAAGAAACAGGCCTAGAGAAGGACCATGCAAGCCCGGGGTCTGCAGCAGAGCCCAGAGGCATTAGGCGGACCGTGGAGACCAAGCATCAGGTTTTGGATTTTAGCTGGTCACTTGCCGTGGCCCGATGGGAACACAGCCTATCTTTCATTTGTAAACTGGAGAAATAAAATTCAGGAGCATTAGCCCTATTGCTACAGCCCGGGCTCCAACTCCCACCCTGGCTGTTCCGTGGCCCTGCGTTACTTGGGCTCTTAGTCTGGGAATTATTAGGGTCCGTGGAAAAGCAGAGCCCTCTCTGCCATGGCTGGGGGTGGGCACTACTAAGTCACACTGGGGTGCCGAGCCCTTCTCCCTCCTGGGGCCTCGGTTTCCCCTTCAGCAGAATGTGACAGTGGCTTGAGGCCCGAGGCCCTTCCAGCTCGCATCTTGGGATTTTTCCTCACAACCTCCTCCTCCTCAGCTCAGTGCTGAATGCAGGTGCCCAGGCAGACCGTGTCCTGACCTCAGAGCAGCACCGAGGGAGAGCTGGGGTCACCCAAGCTGGGAGGGCAGAGGCTGGAGCAGGATGGGGGGTCTGTGCTGTTGGAGGGGAGCCCCTGGGCTGGCCCCACGTGTGGCCCACTCTCTTCCCTTGTCTGGTGGCCTCCTGATCTTAGTTACCCTCTAGCAATGCCCATCTGGTGACTGAGGTCAGAGGCACATGGCAGGGCTAAGATTAATGCAATTAGCTCCTGATTTCTTACAAGTGAGAGTCATACCCTGCCACCTTGTCCCTCTGTCCTTGGTACTTCCAGAGCTGCTTGGCATGGAGGATGGAGACCTTTTTTTTTTTTCCCCCAGAAACAAAGAGCCTCAGGAGAAGGTTTGGGATATAGAAGGCCAGAGACGAAGGAAAGGGGTAGGGCTGGACAGATAAGAGTCTGGGTCCAATCCATACATGGAGGGTATCTGTGGCTGGGAAAGAGGAGTCAGGCCAGTGGCATGGTGTGAGGAGGAGCTGCTGAAGAGCCTCCAGGAGGCAGCCTAGACTGGCCTCAGCCCATGGCCTCAGAGGCAGTAATAGCCTGGGCCCGTCGTAGGGGTCCACAGGTGGGAAGGGTGGGGGGCCGCCACTCTGGGATGCTGTGGAACCATGCTGTGGAGGCAGGGACTGACACAACCACTGTGTCCCCATTTCAGGTACCAGTGGTGAGGGAGGACTGAGTGAAGCCCCCTCTTGTTCTCCACTATCGTGAGGGTGGCTGGGGATGGGAGCTCAGGTGGCTTAGGCCAGGTGTCCTGGAGTGGCCCAGACTCCACAGGTTCCACTGAGGCTGTTTACCAAGAGATCATCAGTGTCTAGGTAACTTCTCTCTGTAGGTGCTTTTCCACTGAGCGCTATCAGTAGGCACAACCGTGGCTCTGACCCCCAGTGAGGCCTGGGAGAGTGGGCAGAGATGACAAAAGGTAGCCTGGGAGCATCTCATCCAGGTAGGGGGAGGGGGCTTTCCAGTTCGCTCTATAGGTTCCAGTGTGCAGCGAGCCCTGGGCACGTTGCCTTCAGCCTTAACAGAATTTGTCTCAGAGACAGTGGTGACCTGTAGCTCCTGCTAGGTGATGCCCTGATGGGGGCAAGAAGACAGGTACAAAGGATAAAGTGGAGATTAGGGTCTGGCTCACTTATTGCTTGGTGGCAGGAAGGACCCAGCTTCCAGTGGAATGCAGATCACAGAGTCCCTGGCACAAGGCACCAGCCCAGTGGTGACCTGGGCAAGCACACTGGTGGAGGGACACTCTCAGGTACAAGGTGTAGCATTCAAAAGGGATACAGGGGACAGTGCCTGCGAGGACAACGTGTTGGCTGGTCCTTGTGAAGTCATGTGGGCACCACTAGTGAGTAAAAAGAACTGAAAACCATCAAGAATGAAAACTTAGTGTGAGAGCCAGAGACCTTCTGGAAGCTTCCAGAGAGAGACCCCCATCTCTTGTAGTGGCAGGATGCAGCTAGGAGCAGACAGGATTTGAGAGCAGGAACCACAGAGCTTGGGAGATGCTGGATCAGGCAGGCTTATAGCACTAAGGTAAGGGCCCTGCTCAGTAGACCTGGGACCCTGGACTCTGGTGAGGGTGAATGAACAGCGCCCAGGGGATATGTCTATCCCTCAGAGCAGGAAGAGGTGGCCTACCCTTCACTGGTGGGAACTGCTGCCAATTCAGGCTGGAGGACACTGCAGAAATCTCTGCCCTGCAAGGTAACGGACACCACCCCCTTGGAAGCTGCTCCCACCCCTGTTCCTGGCCGGTGATCCCTGTCTTATCTCCATTCAATCTGTCAGTCTGGCCCCTACAGAAACCAGATAGTTCCTAGAGAATGAGGCTTGAGGCTGTGGTCTGAATGTTGGTGTGCCCCAAATTCACATGTTGAAAGGCTAACCCCCACAATGATCGCTTTGGGGATGGGGGCCTCCAGGAGATGAGTGCGGTTAGTGCTCTTCTAGAAGAGCCCCAGGTGCCCATTTATACCATCTATGAACCAGAGAGTTCACCAGACACTGAGTCTGCCAGCCTTGGCCTTGATACTCAGCCTTCTCAGAAGTGGGAGAAATACGTCCCTCTTGTTTATGAGTCACCCAGTTCATGGTATGTTGTAACAGCAGCCTGGACAGACTACGACTAGAGGCTCAATCAAGAGATGGCTCCAGTTGCAGCTGCTGGAGCAGTTTTCTACATGCCATCTGCAGAACCAGCTTAGTGGCAATACTTTGAAAGGCCTCTAAATGGTGCTGTGTCCCCAAAAGGAAGAATACACAGGTCTGGGAACAAAAGATGAAAGCCAGAAGGAGTCGCTTTCCATTGCTCCCAGTGAATGAGTGGGGCATTCTGTGCTGGACTCTGTCCGAGTGGCAGAGGGTCCTATTGGGCTGGAAGCCAGGGCTGTTCTGAGATTAGAACTCTTGGACTCCATGTGTTCAGGAACCACCAGGCAAGAAGGAGAGCCACATATTGTCAGGGGTAGTTGAGTCGGATCAGCAGGAGGAGATCAGGCAGCTGCTACACAGTCCGGGAAGAGGAGAGAAACCAGAAGCCACACTTGGTCTATTCGGTTGCATCTTCTGGTTTCACTATGAAGGGACACACACAAGCCTGCACGAGAAGAGTGTGCTTATCAAGGACTCAGGGGCCTTGGGAATGGAGGTCTGGGTCACATCAACAGCTTAGCCACCAGAATCTGCTGAAGAGGTAGTATGTCAAGGGGATTTGGGGATGGATGAGGAGAGATGAGTACCGGTGGTGGCCCTAAATCTGCCCTAGCAACAGGGACCCCATCTTCAGGAGGAGAGCCTTACCGAGTCATGGAGAAGCTGCTCCCTGAACCTGGATGGTTGAGAAGATCTCTCATTGTCAGGGTGCACCACAGCAGCTGTGCACACATGGCTCAGATACCCCATAGTGGGATTATGGTGGGCTGCAGCCCTACCTGGTGCTCCATCCTCCAAGGTCATGGGGGTGACTCATCTGCTTCTAGCCTGGGCTCTCTGTGCTCATAAGGCTGAGGAGTTGGAAGCTTCTCTCCTTGAGGGTAGGGCTGTGTCTCTCTCATTCTCTTGCAGACATGAGCTTTGAATCCTTAAGCTTTGAAGTCCTCCCTAAGATTTAGCCTAGATCCACAGGTTCTACAAATGGTACCTGCCACCTGACTCCTAGCCCAGAAACCTTGGCAGACATGAAGGGGAGCTATGGTCTTAGCACTCCAGGGTGTTTGTGCAGCATGAACCTGGTCCACACAAAGAGGGGCTTGGGCACACTCAGGCTAGGAGGAGGAGATCAGGCTGAGTTTGAAGTGAACTGGAACTCATAGCCCACTTTAAACTGAATTTAAAGGAACCTGAAGTTGGTGACTCCAAGGCTCCCTGAAGTTTCCCAGCTCCCCTACTCCCAAAGTCCTGCCTTGGTGGATGGTGCATGCTCTGCCACACTCTTTCTCACCACTTGTTGAGAAGGAGAATTGATGACAACATCAATAATGTGACTTGTATACAAGCAGCACTGACAACAAACCAGAGTACTGGGGATAAATCCTTCCCCGGCCCAGTAATTGCTCTGTAAGCCAAAAGGAATTACTTTCTTGGCAACAGCAACGGAGCCTCCCTGGGATGCCAGGGTTTCCCTTCCCCTGGGGACCTCCACGCACCACCCCACAGACCATTCTTACAAGCATCTGTCACATGGCCCAGGGCTCATGTAGGACCCAGTGGGGCAGATGCTCTCCTTGACCCATCATCTGGCCCCTCCTGCCTGTGGCTGGTGGATAGAGGTGGCTTCCTCTGCCCTGTGTCCCAAGAGGCTGTTGAATGGTTAACCTCATCTGGGGACTTCATCAATCCAACTCAGGCACAGCCCAAGCGGGGGACGGCTGATGGGGAGGAGGAAGCATAGCCCTTTGCAGGGCCTGAGGCTCAGATGAGGGAGGAGGTGGGGAGAGGAGGGGTGTATAGGGGGCCCTTGGGGTGGATGCTGTCCTTGGGCTAGAGCTGCCAGTCACGGCCTGACTCCTCCAATATCCCCAGGGAGGGCTGTGCGTGCCAGGCTAAGGGGGTGGTGTCAGAGAGCAGGATGGGGAACTTGTTCTTGGGGACTAGGGCCAGCTGCAGCTGTCCCCTTATATCTCTGCGATTTCATGCTGAGCCTGGGCCCACTCTTCAGGGGGTCCCACTGGAGTCTTTCCAAATTGCTAACCTCCATCATATTCTTTCTGCACGCCTCGGCCCCCACTCCTTCTTCCTGTTCCTTCCTCCCACAGCTCTGATGAGTAAGGTGATGGACTCTTGACCAGAGGCTGAAGGAGAGGCTGATTTGGCAAATCCTGGGTGGGGCACAGCTTTCTCTGTACCGGAAACAGTGGGTCTCCCCCTTCCATTCCACCTTGCCCACTTTCAGGGCTACCTGGCCTGCTCTCTGGGCTCCAGGCAGATGACCTGGGCTCTGAGGCTGCAGAGGACTCCACATTCTCTGAGTTGCCACCTGTGGCTCTGGGCTTCTTTGTCTTCAGGTGAAGTCCCCACACCTCTGCTCCTCACAGTGGCCACAGCAGGGTCAGTGCCTGCACTTGGGATCCAGAAGACCCTGGGCTTTTCCCAGTCGCTCACTGGGGAATCCTGGGCAAGCTCCTAATGCCATGGAGTTTCAGTTTCCTCATCTACCCATGGGGGCAATGAGAGACTTACCATAGAGATTGCTGTGAGAGCAGAGAAACTGATTGTGTTTGAGAAGCAGCCTGCAAGGTGCCTGGTGTGTGGGTGCTCTGCACGACTGTGGTCTCTTTTGTTGGGGTCGGTGGGCCACATGGTGCAGACTGGGCCATGCCCTGAACCCTCAGATGGGGAAAGGAATGGTCAGGGGTTGTCTGAGGAGTGGGCTTTGTGTCCACAGTGAGTTCCAGCCCACTTCCAAGTCGACCAGCTGGGGGTCTTTCGCCTCTGCATACTATCAGAAGGCAGGAGCCAGGCTGGTCTTGTGGGCCAGCACCCTGGAAGGGAGAGCCATCTCCCTGGGGGAAGGATTTGGCACCTCAGTGGGCTTTAGAAGGCACTTTCCGCCAAGAGGGAGGATGGCTGTACTGTGGAGACAAAGGCCTGGCTCACCCACCAGTGCCAGGAGAGAGGGTGTTATCTTCAGGCCCAGGCGCTCTGGCCTGGGTCTCCAGGCTGGCAGCATATGAGTACCACCCCCAAGCCCCATGCCTGCTGGAAGGAACAGGGTGTGGGCAGAGGTGGCAGCCATTCAAGTGGACGCTGGCCCTCTGAGCAGCTGGGAGTGGGGCCAGGAGGAGGGCTGTGCTGGCTTCCTGGTGGTCTTTGGCAGGACTGGGAACTGGGGTTCAGGGTGCAGAACGGAGGGAGGGAGCTTAGGGGAGGAAGAGCGGGGCATCAGGTAGGGCTCAGCCTCCACGGAAGCCCCACTCTCCCTCTGGTCGGCCCACTGTGCAGCACCCCTGTGCCCAGGGCACCTGAGCGGTTCCACCCCCGGGTAGAGGTTTCTGTCTATGGTGGGCTTCCTGTGCCCACGCTGCCCTGGCCTCCTTAGCCTCCTTTGCCCTCTCTTCCTCTAAGGCAGCTGAGCACCAGGCCAGGCGGGTGCAGCTGGGCTGGGAGCACTCTTCTCCCTGCTCAGTTCTCCTTACCAAGGGGCGGTAGGAGGGGGAGACGCCCAGGTCGTAGTAGGGGGGGTGCAGGGGCAGCTTCGGTTCCTCTTCCTGCTGCTGCCTGCCTGGTTCCAGGTGGGGACTCTAGAAGAGAAGGAGATGAGTGCTGTCGTGGCCTGCTCCAGGCAGCCCGCCACACCCACGTCTGACTAGGACTCCCTTCCTTGGGTCCCGGGGATCCCACGGGCACCACCTACACGGTGGCTATCTGGGAGGGTGCACCTTGAGCCTTTAGTGTCATTGCCTCTACCAGGGACCAGCCCAGGCCAGGCAACTGGCAGGGACCCAGTGAACATTTCTTTTCTTTTTTACTTTTTAAAGACAATGTTTTATTTCTTGCATAGGATATATTGCCTTTGTCATTTTAAAAATCAGTTTTATTGAGGTATATGTTTATTATGATAAACATACCCATTTTAGAGAAGTCATCTAAAAAAATCACTGGAAAAAATTATGTCAATAGATATTAAATAGTCTTCAGTTAAAGTGTTCCAGGTGGTGGTTCCTATAGCTTATTTTTCTCTCTCTCTCTTTTGTGGTAGAGCAAACCAAATTCTTTTCTTTCTTTCTTTATCTCTCTCTCTCTCTTTCTTTCTTTCTTTCTCTCTCTCTCTCTCTCTCTTTCTTTCTTTCTTTTTTAAATGAACATTGTTTAAAATGAATAAATGGACTAAGAGGTGGGGGAAGAGATCCCCTAGGGGTCCTAGGTAGGTGGAGTCCTGGGCAGGGAGGGTCTTAATTTGC